>NW_005871096.1:5433074-5454424 GCF_000147115.1 Myotis lucifugus
CCCCCCCCGCAAATACCACCCAAATCCTCCCAATCGAACAAACAAAAAAACCCAAAACAATGAAACCACATTAACTCAATTGATCTCCATATTAAAATTATTAGTTTCCTCTAATCTCAAGATAATGCCAAGTCACAAACTAATTAAAAAATTAAAAAAAAGAAAAATTAAAAAATTAAATATACTAGTTATCTATGTAAAGATATTCCCTTCTCTCCATTACACAAATGATAATAGATGATTAGTCTATATTTATCACTATTCCGACACCACAGTTTATAATTCAATATTCTGAAGGTTAGAAGGGAAGGCAGTCAATATCCCTAAGTAAGATTTATTTGGTGTTTTTTTTTCCTAAGTAAGAGATATTTGAATATAAGAACTCATTTTGTCTCCATCTCCTACATTAATAATCAACATACAAATTACAAGTGTTATCAAAACCAGCAAAGGATTTTAAAAGAAAAAGAATCCATAATCAAACTAAACAAATGATAAGCTATGTATGCCTTTAAATATTTTGAAATATTTGAGTGTAGATGAAAAGAAAGGTGACTTTCATGTTCTAACTTGTTACATAATAATGTACAGTAGTTTATACTAGTTAATAAGAAAATCCATTTCAAAGATAAAACCAGGTTCCAAGGATGAATATGGATAAAGTCATTATGAAATTACCGATGTTTTATTTTCTCCCCTCAAACTCATTTCCCCTCCTTCTTGCCCCCTTTCACCAGCTGACCACAACTAGCCCTCTACATTCCTTTAAACTCTCCTGAAAGAATGTCCCTCATTTCCCTAAATAGCACAATTTTCAGTGAAGTGAAGGTAACAGGAATTAGTAGCTGTCATCTTAGAAAGAGACATGTTACTGTATTCTCTGTATTAGTCTGGAGAGCTGCAACATAGACAAGACAAAGAGAAATAACCATAAAAAAAGACTATTGACAACTACATGGTGTAAAAAAATTATTGACAACTACCGTGTTATCTCCTTATAAAACCTTTCATTTTCATTAAGATTTTAAAATGACTCTCTATAATCTGTTGCAAACTAAAATGTCATAAAAGATTTATACACTAGAAATGTCTCCAATAGTTTTGCTATGATTAAGAAAGGTAAAAGAATGAAACAAACTGCAAGGCAATGATGTATAAAACTGTTATTATATATTCTTTTCAAGGCAGAGCCAGATCTATATATGGAACACAAGATTATTTTAAAAAGAATGCTATTTGTTGTCTTTATAATTTTACAGAATTAATATTAGAATATTCTTAAAACCTAGCAAAAGTCCCACATTTGCATACCAAGATATTATATATGTGTATGTACGAGGTACATACATATATATTCATAAATTTTAAATAATAATACTAAGTTATCTTAAAACATTATAGAGACTATACCCCACCCCCCATTTCTAACAGTAAGAAAATCATCGACCTGCATGAACTGGAATCAGATTCATTTTCCTCTTCACTAGTGCCATCATCCACTTCTGGTCTCTCCAGCCAGTGTGCACCGCCACAGTCTTCTGCTGTAAACTCAAATGCAGGGACTTCAGAGGTGGATGCCATTGGCCAAGAAGGTGAACTCTGAAAATCCAGTTGGCTGGACCTTCGGTAACCAATTGAAGCCAGAGGCAATTGTAGGCTACATGGATCTAAAAACTTTCTCCCACCGTTTGCTCCAGTCTGTCCTCGATTCCAAAATTCTCCCTGCTGGCTGTCAACTGTAGGATTAGGAGGTGATGCTTGATGGCCAAACCACCTCCATCTGATTTTCAAAATCTGCTTCACATCAAACTCTTTACGAGAACCAGACATCCTCAGAGAAACCAAGTGATCGTCTAGGCAACGGGCAAAAAGCACTGCACACAGATCTGTGCATCCAACCAAGACAAGAGAAGTATATGCCCTGCTGTACACAATAAACAGATTGAAAAGAAAATAAATCACATTCCCATATATATCTACATTTACTTTTACACAGGATGTCAGATTATAAAGAACAAAGGATAATGAATAAAGATGAAACACGGTGGAACATTCCGTTCAATCAGAGCAAACTCATCCACCTATCCTGAAGCAGCTAGCCCACTTTCCTCTGCTCTCCTTTCCCATACTGACCATTAGCTCTCACAAACACTGACAGCATTCATTAAAGCCCTTTCAAATGCAGAACACTACCCCCTTTCCTTAAACCACAAATGACAGAAAGCACTATCCCTCACAGTATCAGTCTCTGCTGCTTAGTGTATTAACTCTTTTATTGCTGAAACAAGAAATTTATTCCAGAGCATTTTCCTTTGTACTTAAAAATCACCGTAAAACTAAAGTGTCTCTATTTTTACACAAAGTTCCTACATGAGATAGCACAAAAGAATAGTTTTTTAATAAGCATTTTTTTAATTAGATGAGTTCTAGTGGTTTTTCAAGCTGTGCTCTTTGGATGGGGGATGAGGAGGGAGGAACGGAACAAAAGGTGAGGTTCCAGTTTGTTGCTTTCCACCTCTATCTTCTTCCTTTAGGAAAGGAGTGCATTTCATTAATAGAGTAAGATCCTGGATAAGATTTCATTTGAGCAAAGAATAAGGAGAAAAAGTTTGGAACTACAAAGATCAAAATACGGCAGTACTTATTCTTCAACTAAATAGCATGAAGCCAATATTACTCTAAAAATAGGATTGGACGATGATAATATCCAAAATTCTATGACACTACTTAGAAAAAGGAAAGTGTGGCTCAAGAAAGGTACCAAGGACTGGGATAGGACTATTTTGGGGGTGTACAGGCATCCTAATGGTACCCTCTATTGTTAGCAAAACAAAACAATGGCCTAAACATGGTTACAATTAAGGCAAATTGATAAAGCAAATAAAATCAATCAAATGCAATCAAATTATAAAATATTGAGTGGTTACTGTGGGCAAGACACTTTACTAGGGCATTGGGGGAGGGGGGAATAGATATATGCATCTTGGTTCCTATACTCAAAAAGAATTATAACCAGTTATAGAAACAAAATATTTGATAATTTAAATACAAAAAACATTTTTCAGGGTGCTCAATACCTAATACTATATCAAGTATTTCACTCAAACGGCAATGCCGTTTATCAACTGACCAAGAAAAAAAAAAGCTGCTTTGGAGGCTTAAAATATATTTCAAGGCATATGTCTATATATCTTATCCTCACACAGCTCTTTAAGAGAATCAGAGTGAGGGGCATGAAAAGCCATATACAATTTTGTGCTAAGTATTGTAGGACAAACCATAAGCACTATAAAAAAGAGAAAGGAGATATCAGGATGGTGTGGGATGGTATGGGCCAGTTATATTAGAGAGAAGGCATCTAAGAGTAGGAAGAAGTTGAATAGGCAGAATGATGATAGATTTTATAAAGGAAGAAAGACATTTAAAAAAAAAGCATGAAGTGAGCACATTGACAAAGAAAGGGGGAAATATTACTTTAATCAGTCAGCCACACATACTAATTAATTTTAAGGAGTAGTACAGTTGGATAAATATGATGAGATAAAATGCCCTGAGCACAAAGCAAAGGTGTAAAGACTAACAGGCAATACTAAGTGGACTACTGAATAGAGCAGTGTTTTATGAAATAAGTTTGGCAGTCGTATGCAAGATGCATTAGAGTGAAATGACACTTCCCTTTCCTCATACCTCTGTCAGACTTCTAACTCCACTCTACCTATCCAACTTTATTTCCAACATAGACATACCACTTCATCTGCCAAGGTAGAGTCTAATTATGTTGCTCCCTCTTTTATATGCTGTTTGTGTCTCAATTTCTGTGGTGTTTTTTAAAATATATTTTTATTCATTTCAGAGAGGAAGGGAGATGGAGAGAGATACAAACATCAATGATGAGAGAGAATCACTGACTGGCTGCCTCCTGCACAGCCCGCCACTGGGGATCGAGCCAGCAACCCAGGCATGTGCCCTGACTGGGAATTGAATTGTGACCTCTTGGTTCATAGGTGCACTCAACCACTGAGCCACAATGGTTGGGCCCAATTTCTGTGGAATCCTACTCATCCTTTAAGGCTCAGCACAGACATTACAATTCTTAGAAATATTTCAATTACTCCAACACTGTGGTTCTCAATAAGAATAGCACCAACACCAACACCCCCTGCATCCCAAAAGGGGTGCTGGAAGTTGGGGCTGGAATTTTAGTTGTTGGAATGACCGGAGTGTGCTATAGGCATTGAGTGGGCAGGGGCCAGAGATGGTAAATACCTTGCAAAGCATGGTATAGACCAGTGATGGCGAACCTATGACATGCGAACTCATTTTTTTGGTTGATTTTTCTTTGTTCAATGGCATTTAAATATATAAATAAATATCAAAAGTATAAATCTTTGTTTTACTATGGTTGCAAATATCAAAAAATTTCTATATGTGACACGGCACCAGAGTTAAGTTAGGGTTTTTCAAAATGCTGACACGCCGAGCTCAAAAGGTTCGCCATCACTGGTATAGACCCACACAATAAAGAATTGCCATTGCAGTAGTTCATAATGATCTTGCCATCACTGTCTTCATTCAAATAACTATTTACCAAGCATTATATGTACAAAGCACCACAGAAACAGAAAAATGAATAACAGATTTTTTTGTTGTTAATCCTCACCCAAAGATATTTTTTTTCATTGATTTTTTTTTTTTAGAGAGAGTATAAGGAAGAGAGGGAGAAGAGTGAGAGACAAAGAGAGGGGGAGAGAGAGGGAGAGAGAGAAGAAAGACAAAGCAACTGGTTGTCTCCTACTGGTGTCCCTGAAACCTTCAGTTCATGGGCTGATGCTCAAACCACTGAGCACAGTGCCCAGGGCAGATTTCTTTTTACTTTCTATATTACAAATATTAACTCTGTCTTATTTTGCAAATAATTTTTTAAACATTTTTTTAAATATATATTTTATTGATTTTTTACAGAGAGAAAGGGAGAGAGATAGAGAGTTAGAAACATCGATGAGAGAGAAACATCGATCAGCCGCCTCCTGCACACCTCCCACTGGGGATGTGCCTGCAACCAAGGTACATGCCCTTGACCGGAATCAAACCTGGGACCTTTCAGTCCGCAGGCCGACGCTCTATGTACTGAGCCAAACCAGTTATGGCTATTTTGCAAATAATTTAAATTCATCTGTAACAAACTAAGGATGCTAAGATAGGTACAGAGGTTAAAAAGTATATTTCTAGTCAAGTTGGAACTCTGAGTATTATAAAAGCCCCCTTGCCAGATGAAACCTATAGTTGGTTCATTAAATGAAAAAGTCAGTACAGGTATCCCCCAGTTTTTGCAAGTTTCCCTTTTATGAAAGATCTACAGTAGAACCTAATTTAGCTAACTGAAAGAGATCTGAAGAGGATTTTCACTTTTACAAAGAAAGGTGAGAAGCAGCATTCAGCATTTGTTTGGCTGCAAGCTGTTATAAGGCAGCGGCACCTCCAGCAGTGAGAGTGGCACTACCACGCTCTTTCCCAGGTAACTACACTTAGCATCCCAGCATCAAGCCACCAGGGCTGTGAACTGTGTCTGTGAGCATCTGTACCTTATTTCGGTTTGTTTTGTGCATCCCTGCTTTCCCTATATGTTAGTGTTATTTTAGGTTTTTATGTGTTATTTGGCATGATTTGGTGAGTTATTTTTTGGATCTGGGAACACCAACAATTTTTCCCATGCAAATGAATGGTAATTGCTTCTTTGCCTTACACCAGCGATTTTCATCCTTTTTCAGCTCATGGCACACACAAACTAATTACTAAAATTCTGCAGCACACCAAAAAATAGGTATAATTTTGATTCATTTACGCTGGACGGTTATTGTTATCATTTTTTGTGTTGTGTTTATTGTTGTAGTTGTTGTTAATCCTCACCCAAGGATATTTTTTTCATTGATTTAGAGAATGGAAGGGAGGGAGGGAGGGAGGGAGAAGAGAGAGAAAGAAAGAGAGAGAGAGAGAGAGAGAGAGAGAGAGAGAGAGAGAGATTGATGTGAGAGAGATACATTGATTCGTTGCTTCCCGCACATGCCCTGGCTAGGGCCGGGAATCGAACTTGTAACCCAGAAATCGAACCTGTGACCCTTCAGTGTGCAGGCTGACACTCTAGCCACTGAGCAACACTGGTGAGGGCTGCTGTTATCATTTTTTTATTTGATAATCTAAGGGAAAAGAGGTCAGGGCCCCTGACTAAATAGTCAAGTATTGCATGTTTTAAACATTCTTGTGGCAACTGGCTGCCATTTCAGCTTAGAAAGTTTCATAGGATATGCTCTACTTTTGGATAGCAGGGAAAACCTGTAATTGTAAAAATTATCTTTACATATCATTAAAGATTTTATTTTAATTTAAACACATAAGTACACGTTTATTCACTAATTTTTTCATATAGGGTTCATGCTTTGTTTGATATGGGCATCCTAATGAGTTTGGGTACTCTTTATTATATAAGCCATGCCCACAATGATCCATCATCTATTTTCACTTATGGTTTCTGTAAATGGAGAAAGAACTGAAAGGCACTTCTGAAAGAATATGAATACAGAATCCTTTAGACCAGTAGTCTGTCCACCATGAGATAAAAACCTTGGGCCAGATGTAAATTAATGCACTGCTTACTTCAGGAGAAGTAAGGTTTTAACCATGCATGGGAAAAAAAAAAAGTCAGCTGAACTAAACAGTGTGCTTAGTGATGTAGTTAATTTACATTCCGGTGTGAGCTCCTTATTTCCTTGAGAACCACTAATACTCTAAACACCACTTAGCTAGCTGGTCCATGGACACTTTGACAGGCACTGCTTTAGACTTCGATGATTCCCCGCCCCCGTCTCTTACAGTTATCCAATTTGATAGTAAATTTGTTAATAACTCAGTTGTATTAATTAAGCATTCAGCTTAATTTTCAAAGAAAGACTTCTCCTTTCTTTATGCTCATTAATTTACATGTTTACTCATGTTTTATAATTATTATAACAAGCATAACGGTTACAAACAGGTTTCTGAATAAACACAACTAACTTCTGGCAAGTACCTGCAGGTCTACTACAGAGCAGCCTACTTAGCCATGAGCATTCAGCTGGCCCTTGGGATAAATCAGTACATTTAACAGAGGAAAGAGAAGCATTAGTTAGGTTAGAGCTACCGTATGAATCTTCGGAAGTCATTGGTGAAGAGATCTTCTGCTATTATTTCCCCACATTATCACTTATTAATGGTAACCTAAGTGATACAGTGGAAAGAGCCCAATAGCTAAATCACCTACTAGCTCACTGCATAATTGGGCAAATCACGTTTTCTTGATCTTTGGTTTACTGTTCAGTAAAATGGGGTTAAGTAAGTAGCATGAGCAAGTACTTAGTAAAGATCTGGATTTGTAACAGCAGCTACTATTTCCTAAGTGCCTAAATGAGCAAGATAATATGTGAAATACTTTACATTAAGGCATTTAGTTGTCACAAAACTCTGGCAAATGGGGTGATTTCCTCTTTCCCTCACAGATAAGGACACTGAAGTAAAGTGAGGTTACATATCTAGTGAATAGCAGGGTTCATTATGAACCAGAACTGAATCTAAAGACCATACACTTTCAAGTACACACACTGCTTCTTGCTTTCAAAGTATTCTCATTTGCAACTCACAACCACCTTGTAAGGAGGCAGGTTATCGAGGAAGCACATTTAGAGGCTAGTTGACTAGTACAAGGTTAGACATCTAGGACAGGGTAGTAGAGCAGACGTAAGTTCTTTACCAATAAGATCTGACCAAAGTTAAAGCAAATAAGGCACTAAAAAAAGGAAAACACACAGAGTAATTAAAGGACACATCCCTCCGAATATAACAAATACTGTTAAGTTCATCATAATTAAATGTCAAAATGGCATTTATTCACCAAGTACAAGCGCTTTATAGATTTTCACCCACTTGGTTCCCTCCCAGTTTGTCACTATTTCTTTGGGCCAAGTGCTGAGGCACATTAACATTAAAAGGAGCTTTTCATCCCTCAAATGTCTATTGGTTCTAATATCCAGTTATAGAGCAAGCAACATTGAAAAAAGTCAGCTAAATTAATATTCTATGGCCTTCTTAGCCCCAAACTCATCTATAAAAGTTATCACAGCTGATACTATGAAGGCCACAACATGATTATAACAAAATGTTTACTTTTTTAAAATAGCCCTTTGACTTGATGAAAGGTAAAAAAGACTTCCTTGCCACCCATGCCTTAGATTTTGTGAATTTAAGTAACGTTTGCTATAGCACAAGGATGAGAACTGTTATACCGTAACAACAGCAAACCACAGCTAAATTTCCTGTTTGGCATGTGTGGAGACACCCAACTGTCTTATGTGTAATAAAAAGTAATAGTGTAGATAAACGTAATCTTGTCTTTTACTGACCTGAACCAAATCCAGCAAGTGTTTGTCTTCTGTGCAGCTTTATGGCGATGAGGGGAGAAAAGTAATCAATCAGTACTCTCTAGACACAAATATAATCAAGCATTGTCTCCCTCATTGCCTGGGTTCTCTGCACCCATAATAAGCCAATCACAGATCAACTTAATTCTGCTGCAGGACCAATCATTTTTTATAAATTGTGTATTTATATTGGACAGACCGTGTAAGTCGGGTAAGGAAAGAGTATGTATAAAGGGCAATGTAAGCAATAGAAGAAAAATGTGAAGCACTCTGTTTCTCAGCTGCTTGTAATTAGAAATAGTTAATCACTACAAATGTTAATTAAACCAGTTAACCATTAAAGAAACTCCCTGGCTTGCCCTAAAATTAGACCTAAAAACAAACCAAATATACCGTATTTTTCTGTGTATAAGATGCCCCCATGTGTAAGACGCCCCCCCCACCCTTTTCCAACCCCAAATTAAGAAATCAATATTTTAAACATTTTGCTGGTTTTCCTCTTAAGGCCTTCTTCTTTTTTGGCATCTTAAGGAGTTGTTCTTCCTGTTTTCTCCACTGTCTGATCACACACTCAGTGGGAGGAGGTCCAAATTGTTTCTCTGTGGCTCTATGTCCATGCTCTTTTGCATAGCTGATTACACTCAGTTTGAATGTTGCAGAGTAAGACAATCGCTTACCAGTATTTATCTTTTTATTTTTTGACATCTTTATGAGCTCAGAACGCTCCGGTCCCTGTTGCATCTGTGCACTCTTCACCTCCATCTCCAATGGCATCAGCTGTCGTCAGTAACAATAAGGCTCGTGATGGGAGGAAGCCTGTTTGACAGGGTATGGGCAGCTATGCACCCACGACTCCCTCATCGGCTGACTTCCATGTATAAGATGCCCCTTGATTTTCAGTCTAACGGTTTTAGAAAAAAATAGCGTCTTATACACAGAAAAATACGGTATCCACTGAAAGACTGTTCTATCTATTAACTCTAGCAAAAAGCAAAATAAGGGCTGCTGTTGAGTCAAATGAAATCAGAGGAGGCCAGAATTTCTTAGTGTTAATTTCTTAGGAGGTAGTTAAGAGTAGTCCTCCCAAACTCTCAATCTCCAATGGTGGGGGGAGCAATACATTTAGAAGGATGAGCTGATCCAGGCCCCTCCAAAGAATCATGCTGAATCTGTCCAGCAATTCTAAACTCCTACAGAGCACAGAATTGAGTAGTCCTTCTTTCTGCTTATAGAAGAAATATCTCCCCGCCAAAAGCAAATATTAAGTAGAAATGAGCCAACTAGCCTCAAGTCTAAATCCCCTCTCAGCCACTCTCCACTAAAGTCAAAACAACCTTCCAAAGTGCAATTCTTGACCACATCACTCTTAAAACTTGTAATTTTTGTTGTTCTGAATCACCTACAAGATAAAGAAATGTCAAGATCTTTAATATGGAATTCAGTGTTTTTAACAATCTTTGTCTACCTTTCTAGCCATACCTTCCTCTCAACCCCTCTTCCTGTTTCACACTTTTTCTGCCATAGTTAACGCACTACATCAAAGGAAACAAAATATATATTATTGAATAATTCCAAATGAAAAGGACTATGCAAGGTACTACGGAAAATACAAATATGAGTAGAGTTAAAATCTTTTCTTTTTCTGTATTTAACCTTCAATTAGTTAACTCAGGTCTGATGGAAGTAGGTATGCCACCTATGAGACTAGGCAACATTGCTTACAGTAAAAATGATTAGTAAAATTTGCATCTTGACTCAGAGATCTATAAATAAAACCATAAATACCTGCTAGGAAGCCATAGCATTGACTTCCCTGAGTGTGATGGCTCTTGTAACTGGCATATCGCTTTCAGGGACCCTGGAAGCTAAGTCTATGGAGTTGTGGTGGAGGTACTGTCTTCCGTGGGACATGAGGTTTTTAAAGCCAATGTGGCTCCCGCACCTACCCGATGTGAGCTTTGTCTCCTTGCACTTGAAAGGATGTCTCCTAGAGAGCTACAGGAACTGCTTATAGGGTTCATTGTAAGCAGCACAACCACTGATGAGGGACATGGGCTGCTGCCCTGCTGGCAAGCTGTGGTTCATGTCTGATAACCTTCTGAGCAAACAAGCCTATGGTAGCTTTAGGAGTCTGAATGTTTAGTTGAACCTAAGAAGACTCGTTCATCTGCACAGCCACAAGAATATAAGAATGTCTTAGAATGACAGTCCAGATATTCTAAAGTTTGAAATCAAACTCCTTCCCTTCCTTGTTTGCTCTTTTAGTCTAACCTATATCCCTGACAAATCCACCTAACCCCATACACAGCTTTTACTCACCTTTCTCTGTTGTCATTTTTTTCCCTGTTTTTTTTCTGGGGATTCCCTTTTCTAAGTAACATCAACTAGTTCCCTGTAGTCCATCTCCTCAGCCATCTGCTGAGGTGAAGCTATGGATATTTTTCAATGAGGAAGAAAGGAGATATAGCATAGGTAAGGAATGAAAGGAAACTCTGCTAGATAAGCTAAGTACACACAGCTTCCAGAAAAAGAATGGGAATTTATTGAGAGAAAAATAACAAGTTGGTGGGGAAATATAGCTAACGTGAAAAATGTCCAGATAGAGTGTCTAGACCAGCGGTCGCCAACCTTTTGGACCTCACGGACCACCAGTGGTCCACAGACCATAGGTTGGTGACTGCTGGTCTAGAGACCAATTTGGATGGTAGAAAAGAGCAGAGCAAGGCAGTTTATTAAGTGCTCCCTTCTTCCTGCATTATTCACCATGGGGAGAAGCCAGGGAGCCCTGTATCAGCATCTAAAGCAAAGGACTTGTAAGATTTAGACAATTTAGGACTCTATATACCTAGGGAGAGGGAGAAGGGATGGATGAAAGGATTAGAATGGAGGTGGCGCCTGCCAGGGTTTAGGGAGGGGATATTGTTGCTACAAGTCAGCTCCAGTTCCGTCTTCTTATCTTGATTACCTTAATTAGCTTGTCCCTCTAGAACAGTGGTTCTCAACCTTCCTAATGCCACGACCCTTTAATACAGTTCTTCATGTTGTGGTGACCCCCAATTTCATTGTTACAAATTGAACATAATTAAAGCATAGTGATTAATCACAAAAACAATATGTAATTATATATGTGTTTTCCAATGGTCTTAGGCGACCCCTGTGAAAGGGTCGTTCGACCCCCCAAAGGGGTCTCGACCCACAGGTTGAGAACCGCTTATCTAGAATATGCAAGCTGATGTTAACTGTGTAGTAGAACTTTCAACTGGCATGGTAGGTTTCTTCAATCCCAAACTAGTGGAACTGCCTCTTGCTCTATTACATATGAAGTTGCCAATTATCCTAACTTGTAATACATTATTTCCAAACTCTGATAGTGATTATAAGAACTAATCAAGATGTGGCACTTAGAAAAAATATAATTCTTCTATAATTGCTAGAGACTGTAGTTATTTTCCTTTAATTATGTGAACTCTTGGGTTAAAACACCCATTTAACAGCAAAAGCCAGTCAACACATTAAAAGAGGAAGGAAGTATATGCACAGAGACAAGCACTGGCAATAAATTATATAGACCTGGAGAGGAAACACAGACCCAGCTCCTAACTTTCTGTTATTGATGACAATTGCCTCTGAAATTCAGCTGCACGTCCAGCCCTTGGACTCTGTGACATAAAACTATATCCCTCTTCTAACAAAATACCTTTTTTTTTTTTTTGCTTACGCTAGTTTACGTAATATTCTGTAACTTGCCACCAAATAATTCCTAAGACCAAAATATGCCACAATGTATATATACACAATCCATTTTTATCATATTGAAAGATTCTGTTAATATTATTTTAAAGAAAAGGAAGAGAGAGGACTTAATTATAGCTATTGTCTATTGGGGTTATAAACTTCCATTCATCTTTTTAATCTCATAGAATCTAAAACAGTGCCTTCTACACATTACATTGAACCAAATGTGTATTGAATGAACATATAATTCAAAAAGAACAAAATTCACTTGGCTAAAATAGTACATCTAATTGTGAAGCTTTCAAAAGATTTCATTTCCAATTAATAAAAGATGTTCTTTATAATTTTCATTAGCATAATTCTGTGATTAAACACACATGTATACACAAAGAAATGCTGCTTTCTGTTTTCTAAATAGAATCTTGAAAAACATAATTTGGATATTTATTTATTCAGATTTTATTTTAACTCCTGGGACAATGAAGCCTGCTTAGTGTAGTAGTGGTCATTAAGAGTGTCCTCAGACTGTTCCAGTTCTCCTGGGCACTTGATAGAGTTGCATTTGCCCACCTCCTTGAAGTCGAGTGTAGGGTCTTGACTTGTTTGACCAATGAAATGGCAGTGGAAATTACATGTGTCATTTCCAGGTAGAAGCCTTTAAGAGCCAACGTGCAATTCATCACATCTTTCCCCTGCCTTGACAGTTGTGGAAGCAGTGTTGAGATGGAGCCTCTGACAACTGGGACTATGACAACAGAGCTGTCCTGCTGACCCTAACTGGACATGTATTGTGACTGAGAAATAAACCTTAGTTGTTTTAAACCACTAATATGTGAGAGTCCTTTGTTACCAGAGCATACTTTACCTTACCTGATATACTCAATAAATCCCGTTCTCATAAATGGAGTGTAGACACTGAATAGCTCTGACCCTCATTTATCTTCAGAATGGTAACATTTTGTATATCACCATATCATTTATAGAATAGTTTCTTATAGGAGTGTCCCTTATTACCCAAACTCTCAAAATCCAAACAGGAACTGAATGGATTTATATACATTTTTGGACTAATCCCTCATTCTCTCAATTCTCACTACGTGCTAGCTGAAACTCAAGAACCACTTTCCTCCATACTCTTGCCATCTGTACTCAGAAAAAAAATTTAGACAGAAAAAGATTGTTAATACACTATTATCACCCTTAAAGCTGTTATTCTTTATAAAATTTTATTTATTTTTACCTTTAAAATAAATTTATCGGGCAGCTGGGGGAAGGAAAGCCCAGGTAGGCTCTGATCACCGGCCAGGACTAGGAACCCTACCCGAGGGATGCCAGATTGTGAGAGGGCGCAGGCCGGGCTGAGGGACACACACTCCCATGCACAAATGTCGTGCACCAGGCTTCTGTTGATTAATAAAATTACAGGTTTCAGATATATAATTCTATAATATATATCTGTATATTACATTGTGTGTTCTCCAGCTAAAGTCAATTCTTTCATTTTGTTTATGTGATGTATCACATTTATTGATTTGCAGATATTGTATTAACCTTACATCCCGGAAATAAATCTCACTTGATCATGGAGCATGATCTTTTTAATGTATTGCTGCAGCCAGTTTGCTAATAATTTATTGAGGATTTTAGCATCTATGTTCATCAGAGATTAGCCTATAATTTTCTTTCTTTGTAGGGTTTTTATCAGGTTTTGAAATTAGGATAGTGCTGACCTTGCAAAACGAATTTGGGAGCCTTCCCTTTTCTTGAATTTTTTCGAATAGTTCGAGGATAGGTGTTAGTTCTTCTGTGAATGTTTGGTAAATTATCCTGTGAAGCCATCTGGTCCAGGACTTTTGTTTGTTAAAAGTTTTTTCGATTACTGCTTCAATTTCATTAGTTGTAATTGGTCTATTCAGATTTTCTGATTCTTCCTGATTCAGCTTTGGAAGATTATGTTTCTAGGAATTTATCCATTTTGTCCAGATTGTCCAATTTGTTGGCACAGTTGTTTGTACTATTTTCTTATAATTCCTTGTTATTTCTGTGGAATCAGTTGTTACTTATCCTTTTTCATTTCTGGTTTTATTTATTTGGGTCCCCTCTCTTTTTTTCTTAAAGAGTCTGGTTTGTCGATCTTTTATCTCTTCAAAGAACCAGCTCTTGGTTTCACTGATCTTTTAAATTGTTTTTTTGTTTAGATTCTATTTCATTTATTTCTGCTCTGATTTTTAATCTTTCCTTTCCTCTACCCCAGTGGTCGGCAAACTGTGGCTCGCGAGCCACATGCGGCACTTTGGCCCCTTGAGTGTGGCTCTTCCCCAAAATACCATGTGCGGGTGCGCATGTACAGTGTGATTGAAACTTCGTGGCCCATGTGCAGAAGTTGGTATTTTGTGGAAGAGTCACACTCAGGGGGCCAAAGAGCCGCATGTGGCTTGTGAGCCGCAGTTTGCCGACCACTGCTCTACCCCAATTTGGGCTTTGCTTGTTGTTCTTTTTCTACTTCCTTTAAGGGTACAGTTAGATTGTTATTTGAGATGTTTCTTGTTTCTTGAGGTAGATCTGCAATGCTATGAATTATCCTCTTAGGACTGTTTTTGCGATATCTCATAGATTTTAGGTTGTTGTGTTCTCATTTTCTTTTGTTTCAAGGTATATTTTGATTTCTTCCTTGACCTCATTATTAACCCATTCATTGTTTAGTAACATGTTATTTAATTTCCATGATTTTCTGTGTTTTTTAGTTTTTTTCTTATGATTGACTTCTAGTTTCATACCATTATGGTCAGAGAAGATGCCTGATATGATTTCCATCTTTTTAAATTTATTGAGACTTGATTTGTGTCCTCACATGTAGTCTATCCTAGAAACATGTTCCATGTGCACTTGAAATGAATGTATATTCTACTGCTTTGGGTAAAATTCTCTGAAGATATCAATTAAAGCCATGTGTTCTAATGTGTCCTTGAAGGCCACTGTCCTTGTTGTTTGTCTGTTTGGAAGATCCACTGGTGTCAATGGGGTGTTAAAGTCCCCTCCTATGACTGTATTATTGTCAATCTCTCCCTTTATGCCCATCAATATTAGCTTTACTAGTATATAGATAGGTGCTCCTATGTTATATGCATAAATGTTTACAAAGGTTATATCCTCTTGTTGGATTGCTTCCTTTATCATTATGTAGTGCCATTCTTTGTCTCTTCCTATAACATTTGTTTTGAAGTCTATTTTGTCAGATACAAGTAATGCTACTCCAGCTTTTTTGTTTCATTTCCATTTGCATGAAATATGTTTTTCCATCCTTTTACTTTTAGTCTGTGTGTACATTTTGTTCTGAGGTGGATTTCTTATAGACAGTTCTTATTTCCTTATCCATTCAACTACCCTATATCTTTTGATTAGAGCATTTAAGCCATTTCCATTTAAAGTGATTACTGATAGTTAAGTTCTTATTGCCATTTTATTCTTTTAACTATATTCCTGTTTGTTTTTTCCTCTTCATCTTCTTAAAGAAGACTCTTTAACATTTCTTGTAATACTTGGTATGTGGTAACGAATTCCTTTAGCTGTTTGTCTGGAAGATCTTATTTCTCCTTCCATTTTAAATGAAAACCTAGCTGGGTAAAGTAGTCTTGGTTGTAGGTCCTTGCTTTTCATCATTTTGAATATTTCACGCTAACTTCTTCTGGCCTGAAATGTTTCTGTTGAGAAATGAGCTGACAGTCTTATGAGAGCTCCCTTGTAGCTAACTAACTGCTTTTCTCTTCCTGCGTTTTAGATTCTTTGTATTTAAACTTTTGCATTTTAATTATGATGTGTCTTGGTGTGGGCCTCTTTGGATTCATCATGTTTGGGACTCTCTGTGCTTCCTGGACTTGTGTGTCATTTTCCTTCACAAGATGAAGGAAATTTTCAGTCATTCATTCTTCAAATATGTTCTCAATCCCTTGCTCTCTCTCTTCTCCTTCTGGTACCCCTATGATGCAGGTGTTACACTTCATGTTGTCTCAAACATCCTTTACGCTATCCTCATTTAAAAAAATTTTTTTTTCTTCATTTTTAGAGAGAAGAAGGGAGAGGGGTAGATAGAAATTATCAATGAGAGAGAAACATCAAGCGGCTGCCTCCTGCACAACCCATACTGGGGATTGAGCCTGCAACCTGGACATGTGCCCTGACCAGGAATAGAACTGTGAACTCTTAGTTCAGGGGCTGATGCACAAACACTGAGCCACACTGGCCAGGCTATCCTCATTTTTAAAAATCCTTTTTTCATTTTGCTGCTCTGATTGTTTACTGCTACCTTCTCTTCCAAATTGCTGATTTGATCCTCTGCTTCATCCAACCTACTGTTTATTCCTTCTAGTGTATTCTACATTTTAGGTATTGTATTCTTCATTTTAGGTATTGTATTCTTCATTTCTGGTTCTTTTTTTATGGTGTCTATGTCCTTTTTTATGCTTGCTATCTCTTTGTTAAAGTTTTCACTAAGTTCTTTGAGCATTCTTAGTCCCATTTTTTTTTTTTTAACTCTGTATCTGGTAAATTGCTTGCCTCCATTTAATTTAGCTTTTTCTGGAGATTTCTCCTATATATGTTCTTTCTTTTGTGGCATGTTTGTCTTCCCATTTTGGCTACCTCTTTGTGTTTGGTTTTATGTATTAGGTAGATCTGCTATGACTACCTTGGTAGGGTGGTGTTATGTAGTAGGTGTCCTGTGAGACCCAGTGGCACAGTCTCCTTGATCAGCTGATCTCAGTGCTCCAGGAATGTCCCTTGCTTGGGTTATGTGGGCCCTCCTGTTATAATGAAGTTATTTTTTTAAAGACATGCATTTTTTTCCTATTGATTTTTTGAGAGAGAGAGAGAGAGAGAGAGAGAGAGAGAGAGAGATTGGTTGCCTCCTGCACACGCCACAACTGGAGCTGGGGATCAAATCAAACCTGCAACCCAGGCATGTGCCCTTAATGGGAATCAAACCTGTGACCCATCAGTGCATTGGCCAATACACTATGGCCACTGCCAAGGCTGTAATGAAGTCTTGATTGCTACTGGCCCATTTGTGTGTGGGGTCAACCCTCAGGCTGGCTGACTGTGAGGATCGATCCCAACCAGTGTACAAGCTGCCATGCAGCTTCTGATCACATGAAGTAGAATTCGCCTCAGCAGTGTGTGGTGCCTGCCAAGACCTCCCTTTTGTGAAGCTAATTGGATCCCGCTCTGATGTTGTCTGGAGCTGGCCACTGAGTGTGTTGGTTCTGAGGTCTCTTAAGAAGGAGTCTGGTGCAGACCAACGTCAGATGTTGTCTGAGACTGGCCCTGGCAACCTGTTTGGAGCTGCAAAGCAATCCATAGTTTGTGGCTGCCTTTGCTGGGCCTGGCTCTATGTGGGAAGGATCAAGCTTTTACCACACCGGATCCCTGGGGCAGGTCAGCAAGATCCTAAGGAACCCCAAGATCCTCCTCCACCTGCCTGCCAACTACCTGTTAGACTCAGCCGCTAAAAGAGCCTCTGGCGATACTCGAGTTGTAATAGGGACATTTTCAATGAATCATCAGGTTAGGGCAAGTGGTGTTCCCCAGGTCTATGCAGGTTCAAACTTGGTGCTAGTGCCTGGTCTGAGGCCACTCAGCAAATATTCCAGGGTATATACCTGCTGGGGGTCTGCAGACCTTTGTGATGGGGCCAGGTCTCAGAGAGTCATCAGGGTGAGGCCAGCAGACTTTATCAGGCCCAAACAGACCAAGATCTGGCCACATGAAGGGAGGGCTCCGCACTGTTTGGGTGTGCCAGGGAAAAATTTCCTCCACCCTAGAGCCACAGAACGTAGTCTGTCCCAGATTCTACGAGGAGCCTGATCTCAGTTGTTTGGGGCAGCCAGGAGTAGGGAAAGGGGGAGGTGCTGGTCAGGTTTGGGGGTAGGTAGGGAGAGGGGCCCCCACCCCAGAGTCACACAATGCAGTGTCTCCTGAATTCTGCCCAAACCTCAGCAGGTGGAGCCACCAGGAGTTGGGAGGATGGGGCTGCTGGGAGCCTGGTGAGTGGGGCTAGCAGATCTCCCCTGAGGGGATGGTGCCAGTTAGATTCAAGGGAAAGTGGGGTAATGGCCCCCACACCAAAGCCACACCACTCTTTCCTGAAACCCCCTGAGTTTGCCCAACCCTCTACACCCTGGCCCAGGCAGCTAACTCCGCAGTAGGATGCAAGTTCCACAGGGTGGGTGATAAAGAGTCCAGAGGGAAGGGCTTTCCCGGAGGCTGATGCTATATGGAGGGACATGCTCCACCCCAAAAAGATGGTGTCTGCGGTGCAGGAGAGTGACTCAGCAAATAGCTATCCCCTCATCTCTCTCCCTAGAGCCACAAACCCCAGTCTCTCCTTACACAGCTAATCTGCTCCGCCCTCCCTCCAAAGGAGGCCAGGGTGAGTGGCTACGAAAGAGATTTTATCCATTGGCCCTTTAAGAGGGTGACTGTGTATCTAGTAGACTCTGGTCTCTCCTTGGCAGACAGAATCCCCACCGATTTTCACAGCCAGATGTTATGTGGTTGCTGGGGAGCCTAGGGTGGGGGTTGAAACTACATGCTCCGCAAGGGGAACCTTTGCAGCTGAGATATCCCTTTGGAATCTCAGATGTAGCTCTTGGGAACAGGCCAGCTCTTTTCACGTCTACCCCCTTCCTACCAGTCTCGAGGTGGCTTCTTCTGTAAATCCTTGGTTATAAGACTTCTTTTCAGCCAATCTTCAGGTTGATTGCTCTATATTTTAGTTGTAATTCCAGTTTGGTCCTGGGAGGAGGTGAGTGGAACATCCACCTACTCCTCCGCCATCTTGGATCCTGGCCCTTAAAGCTGTTTTTCTACTACCCAATACCTATTCCACTCGCAACATCTATTGAACGAATTGAGTGCTGGCATCATTCTAGTCTTACAAATAAGAAAACAGATTCAGAGTGGTTCATAAATTTGCTAGAAACAACCCTGCACATTAGTGGTAGTATCCCAGATTTCCTGGCTTCAAAGTCCTTTCCAGTATGTACCATGCTTTCTAAGGTCTCTTACCACTACAGAACTCTAGGATTTATAGTAAAATAATAGTATCAATAATGTTTGTGATGGAAAGGACATGTTAATCACATGTTTATATCTGAGAATAACTGAAGTTATTCTTCAAGGAATTCTATTTGTGTAAACCTAGTCTAACTCAAGACCAGGAGTAGCCTTGAAGCACTGAGTAGGAAAAAGTCCTAAAGGTCATTTGGTCCAACAGGCAACCTGCAGAATAATGAAGAACTATGAAAGAATTCAGGGGAAAAGTAGCCTTTACCTTTAATATGTATAATATTAAAATTCTGACTTTTTAATTATCTTCACTTTGGAAATAAATTGGAAAACCTCAAACTCTTTGCTTTCCAGTTCCTATCAAACCTCAGTTGTAGGAAATTCTCATGAAGAACTGTTTGAAGAATAGGCAGTCCAGCCATTTCGACAGGTTCAGTGGTTTTCCATTTGTGTTCCATAGTCAAATACATTTGGAAAAGGTAACAAAATGTAACCCCCTTTAAAAGAGTAAATTTGAACATTAGCCAAGAAAGAGTAAATAACTACTAAAATTGGTCTAATCCAGCTACCTCAAACTTATTTGAACTAGAATCTTACTTTAAGTAATAAACGATTTCTCATTTCTTAGGACACAGTTTGGGAAATACTGTCCTAGATAATTTTATTTTCTTTTTAAAAAATATATTTTTATTGGTTTCAGAGAGGGAGGGAGAGGGAGAGAGAGAGAGAACCATCAATGATGAGAGAGAATCATTGATTAGCTACCTCCTGCATGCCTCCCACTGGGGATGGAGCCAGAAACCCTGGCATATGCCCTGACTGGGAATTGAACCGTGACCTCCTGGTTCATAGGTCAATGCTCAACCACCAAGCCACAGCAGCTGGGCTTAGGTAATTTTAAATGTTATGAATGGATCAAAAAATTAAGCTTTCAGAGAACTTACCTTTAGAGTTTTATTATTGCCCTTTATTGAAGAACACTGTTGTCCAAAATTCATTATTTTCTGCAGGATATTTTAAAAATGTCACCAAATGCATCATACCATTTTATAGTATGCACTTTCCCTGTCACTTTGTATTTTTTTTTTCCTGCTCTGCCTCAATTTTCTCATTTAGTTTTGTTTCATCCTATGGTACTATATGCTTCAAATAATTTCTGGAACTATCTATTGTATATATTAAGACCTATCTTCTTACACTTTCACAAGGATTTCTACCTACCTGACCCATTACCCAAAAATAGTATATTCACCTTTGTGTAAAGGTATTCACATAGTTATGGCAAGTCAATAGAAGATACACATTCACGATCTAGTTAAATTCACAAATGCTTAAAACCAGAAATAAGTCATTATTGTCCCCCCCCCACCCCCCCCACCCCCCCCCACCCCCGTGGTATAATAACCAAAAAGACTTGTTAATCTGTTTTCTAAAAGGAAGGAGAAGGAACATTTATTAGGCACTAGTGACTGCAAGGCATTTTTTAAAGGGCACTTGCATATGCACACGGATGCACAAGACAGTGGTCAGATTGGCTGGGGGTCAGGGTGGGCGGGGAGAGGGAATGTGTCTATATTATCCCTTTTGAATTCTGTGAGTGCATCAACCATTGAAACACATTTTCCAAAATCAAACGGATCAATAATAAAGATGGCAGTAGTGCTTTCCTCTCTGATACAACAAACTTTCTCCCTTAGCTTTTGACGCCGAAGGATGCCCTGCAATGCTTAAAAGGAATAAAGTTTCACCCCGGCACGCCAGGGCTCATAGACATAAAGTCCCTTCCTGGTTCTCCACACTCCGGGGCGAGGAATGACTTAACCCAAAACTCAGAGCATGAGCGTCTGCGGGAACAGCGCGGGGACCTGAAATGGTTCCCGGCTCCTGGCACAACAGTCCCGGGAAGAGCCATGATCCTGGACGGCGGCCCCGCCTCCCAGGCCCGTCGCCAGCGCCGCGGCCACAACTTTGCACACTCAGGGCGCCCAGACGCTTCCGGGTCCGGCTGCGCGGCTGCGCCCCACACGAGATGTGAAGTGGGTCTGCCGTGGGGCGGGGACTCCGAAGGTTCTCTCACGGTGCGTACAAAGATGAAGGCGGCATAAG
>NW_005871096.1:5454759-5456830 GCF_000147115.1 Myotis lucifugus
GGCTCCCGCCCGCCCCTCTCGCCAGGCCCCGTGCCACAGGAAAAAGGGCCCTCCTCGCCAGCGCTGGGCCCCGGGAGACTGCCGCCGCCTCCGGGTTGGCGGTTTCTATTCCCCCCGCGCGGCGCCCGCCGACGGCCCGGGCCTGGGGAATGGAGGGAAAGAGGAGAGTAGGGGAGGAACGGGTAGGTGGAGGGCGTGGGCTGAGGTTTGGAAGCTCCTGGAGGAGGGGGACGTCAGTCTGGGC
This sequence comes from Myotis lucifugus, assembly GCF_000147115.1. Taxonomy (NCBI): domain Eukaryota; kingdom Metazoa; phylum Chordata; class Mammalia; order Chiroptera; family Vespertilionidae; genus Myotis; species Myotis lucifugus. The sequence goes on from NW_005871096.1 coordinate 5,455,004, forward strand.
GGGGCTCTGGGGCAGGGGGCGGGGGCGGCAGCCCTGACAAAGATTCCGGTTGTTCCCCGCCCCTTGAAACTGGGAACGGGGCATTCCTGGGTGTGGAAGTTTAGGAAGAGGTCCCTCTGCAGGGCTGGAAGGCGATCAGACAGCGGGCCTGGGGTTTTGCTTCCTGGGAGAACAGGACTGTATTGTCCCGGAGCTTTGGGGAAACTCACCAAGAGTCGCCTCTTTTCCAGCCTCTGCAGCCCTTCTTGCAACAATCTGATCATGACTGTGCCCCAGAGATGGTGTGTGCCACAGGGATTATGATTCTCAGCACTGTCCATAATCATCGTTTTCCAATGGCGGGTTCATAGGAATGCCACAAAAGTAGCTTCCTTATTTAAATCTTTTTAGCCAACATATATTAAACTCCTATGCAGTATACTAGATGCTGAGAACAGCAATAACTAACCTACTCAGCGCCTATATACTAAGCACAAATCTAAAGCACTTTATGTAAACTCATAATCAGACTTGAGCAAAACAGCCAAGGTACTTTGCCACATGGAGCTTATGGTGGACAAGGGAGGACTGGGGTTTCCTTAGCTTGTCTCAGACTGATGTGTAAATGAAATGTCCACCTCCTTTTGATTCTCCAAGTAATGCATATGTTCATTATTTGCAGGTTAATTGTTTGCTGCTCTGAGCTAGCTGTATGCTGTCCCCAAGGGTTGAATGTGGTCATTCCCCACTGCCAGCCCAAATGACATTTGCTCAGGACATTTCCAGTATGTCTTCCGATATGAAAATCCGACGCAAGCAAGTGGTGATCCAGAAGCCTGATGGATCAAGTCACTATCAGAATAAAAGCCAAATGGTGGCAGCAACCTAGGGGTGGCTGGGAGGTTTATTTTAGGGATCTATTTTGTACACTCCCTCTTGGGGAAGTGGTTAGAAAAAGCAGCGTAATGTAAAACAATGAAGCATTGAATCAGACTGCTAGTTCCAAGGAAAGCGGAAGGGTGGATTTAAAACTGTCACAATCAGGAAAGCGATACATCAGAAAATCGACCACGGAGGGCTCCACAGAAGCATAGGGTATGTTTGTTGTTGTTAACCCTCCCCCGAGGATATTTTTCATTGATTTTTTTTAGAGCGAGTGGAAGGGAGGGGAAGAGACAGAGATAGAGAGAAACATCGATGTAAGGGAGACACATCGATCGGGCTCTTGCATGTGCCCTGACCAGGGATCAAACTTGTAACCAAAGTACATGCCCTTGACAGGAATTGAATCTGGGACCCTTCAGTTTGTGGGCCGACACTCGATCCACTGAGCCAAACCAGTTAGGGCAATTTTTTAAAATTAGAGCCACATGGACGAGACTCCAACCCCCTCCTTTGCCATTACTTGCACAAATAGATAAAAACTATTTCAGTAGTATTGTCTTTAAGTACAAAAGACAGTTCTCTAAATCCATAGCCTAAATTTTTAGAATTTGATACTACTTTTCAGCCCTCATTTGACTTTTCATTGTTAACATTACATTAACAGCAAAAGACATTCTTCTCATGACCACCCCTCCCCCCTAATTGTTGTTCTGTTTTGGAATTTTAATTGTTGTTTTCTTTTGGTTTTATAGTGAGTAAGACTAGAAAAGCATTGCAACCAAATCAGATTCTAATTGCAGTAAAAATGAGTCCTAATTTAAGAAATAGGATTTCCCATACACCCTTTCCTTTTTTTTCACATTAAATGTGTTGTTTGTACTGTCCTAAAATCTATTATCTTTGATTTACTAATGGATATTTTTTTTTATTTGCTCCCACCTCCTCAATAAAAGCAAATCAAAA
>NW_005871096.1:5456930-5488960 GCF_000147115.1 Myotis lucifugus
CAATATCCCTCATAATCTGGTCCCGTGCTGCTGGCCTCAGCTCTTACCCACCGATCTCCTTCCTCTCTGCCAAACACACCGAGCACTTGCCAGTCACGCTTTTGCATGTCCCTCCGTCTGGAAGGCTCTTAGCTATTCACACGACTGTTTCCCTTTTCCTTCATGTTACCTTTCCTGCCCATCCTATGTAAACCTGCAACACCCCCCTCCCCATTTCTCAGCACTTAGCACCACCTGACCTGTATCTGTTTATCTGTGTCTGTTTAGTTTGCGGTTACATCTCCAGTGTCTATTACTTACTGTGTCTGCTATTTGTAGATACTCAACAAATATTTTTTGAATGAATGAATGACTTCACCTAGGAAAGATAGCTTGTATGTCTTTTTGTATTGGCCAAAGGGCTTGTATACAGTTATCTTATAACTAAATCATATGATATAGACATGTGAATGAGGTTTAAAATACAGCCCATTTTTAAAATTAGAATTTGAAATGGCTGTTCTTAATTGTTCATTCTGGCAACACATTGAAGAAGCATTCATAGCTAAGAATTTATGCTGAGATTTTATAAGTTGGCCCATAAATGGATCCATAGAATCATAGAGTAATAATGGATCAATAAATGCTGTCCAAGTCCTAATATTTTTTCCCTGAGAAGAAACAATACAGCAGTAATCAGAAGTGGAATAAATGAACCTAAAATTTGATTACTGGTAACTTTACAGGTGGTGCTAATACTATGGCCTTTGTGAGTTCTCAGATGATTTGAGTTGATAATAATCATGATGGTGAGCTTAACAATGTTTTCATCTGGTTGAAGTGTAATACTGACAGGTAGCAAACAGAACTTGATCCTTATGTGTAGATGCCCTTAATAAAGAAATGGTTTGGCTTTTCATTTTCTGCTCTGATTATGAGTTGTGTAGGTGGGGAGGATTAAAGGCTCAAATATAATTATGTACAGTATCTATGGTCAAAATCTGGATCCCAGGAGTTGAGGATTTAGGATTACTTTTAACAGTACTGCCGCTATCCATTTAATATATATATTAAAGTATATATATATTATTTATTTCAGAGAGGAAGAGGAGGGAGAGATAGAAACATCAATGATGAGAGAGAATCATTGACCGAATGCCTCCGGCATGCCCCCTACTGGGGATGGAGCCCACAACCTGGGCATGTGCCCTTGACTGGAATCGAACCTGGAACCCTTCAATCTGCAGGCCGACATTCTATCCACTGAGCCAAACCAGCTAGGGCCGCTATCCATGTTTTTACACAAAACAGCCTCCTATTAAAATACTTTAAAAGGTGTGAGCAGATCATACCCCTGGAAGGAAAATTTCCAGATGGATGAGACAGGTGGCCAAGTAAATCCAACCCAAAATTTGTCCCCTTGAAGTTCACCTCAGATTCTCACTCCGATTTCTTTCGGTTCCCAGGGTAACTTGTTTCCCCTTTTAACTTAGCTTAAAAAAAAAAAAAGTTTCCTTGGCTTCCTTTACCACAGCCAAAAGCCAATCTAGAATTTTCAAAATGAATGTTACTAAAATCTAAAGGAGATTAAAAATGAAATTATTATGGAAAATGTAAGGGACAGCCATAACTCCATTTCTTTGTCCAGCTATTCTTCTACAGTTTTCATTCCTCCAGGAAAAACACTTCCATCCCCAAAGGGCAGGTATACATTGCAGGCAATCTGCCTAGATTCCTTCCCTCTTGGCTCCCCCTCTGGCTCCACATGGTAGGGTCACTTTTCTGTCCTCCACGTGGGAGCCATCAAGCTTGTCCCAATCACAACCAAGGCTAAAAGCCGAATTTGTACTCCTGTTCATGTCTTAGTTCTGGTCAGAGGGAGAGGGCATAGTCCCAGTCCAGTCGCAGGGACGGACACAATGCCCCTCGTTCAGGTGGGACTCCCTTTACACATGGAGGAAAGGTGGTTCCAAGGCCACTGTCAGGTCGCTCCTCTTGGTCCCCAGAGCATCTCCATAAGAGCTACCTTACATCCTGAAAAGACTCACAGTTATGTGTAACATAAATTCTGTTCACAATAACAGGCGACCTAGCTCTTAGGAATTGGAGCCTTTTCTAAGGCCTTTAGGGAAGCCCCTGGCACGGGACAGGGGCCTGGCAGTGCTTGGGAGCAGGCACAGCAGAGCCAGGCACTGCCAGCCTGAGGGGACCTTGCTGGAGGACGCCCCAGTTCTAAGAAGGGAGGCCCGGGGCCAGGCGAGTGCAGCTCTGTGGAGAGCGATGGCCCACCCGCAGCAGGCACACGGTGCCTTTGAAGCACAGAGCCATGGTCGCGATTCGGTAGAGGCAAACTTGGCACCTGTCTGAGTCAGGAGGTGCTCTTGGGAGACCTCGCTAGCAGTGCTAACCAGGAAACAGGCAGGCTGAGGGTGGCTTACCCCACACACGGTCTGCGTGGTCCCACAAATGGGAAGAGTGTGGCCTTTGGAAGGCAGCATAGCAGTTCCCAAACTCCCAGCTGTGGGTTGGAGAACCCTGGGCCTCCTGGGCGGAGCCCGTGACACTGCCTGCAACCTGTAACCATTCAGTGGGGCCCTGGGCTGCTTGGGCTCTCGTTCTGTGGTTAATGATCACCAGTGTGTGGGGGCTGACCCCAGCTTTTAGGGGACGGGCGCGGTGGATGCCAAAGTTGTATAACTGAGATAAGGTGAGTAAGTGACCAAGACAACTTTTTACAAACAAAGAACTGCTCTGCACTGGTGCTGAGACGTGGGGAAGGAGAGCGTATTCTCTCCTGCACGCGTTTCCATCCATCCATTCACAAGTAGGCCTCCTGTACTGGTAAGCAGGCCGCACTCTCTGACTGGAAAAAAGGATTTTTGTAAAATGGATTCCAACACTTCTTGCCTGTCTCCCTAACCATTCTAAAATACAAACCCAATTCTGTTTGTCTCCCAGGACCCTGCTTAATACACTTTAGTGACTCTCTGTTGCCCTCCAGGTAAAGTCCAAATATCTTAACATGGGCTTTGTAGGTTGCACGCTTTGTTATCATCGAATCCCGCCCCCCGCCCCCCCCCCCCCCCAGGCCTGTGCCCATTCTGGACGATTTGCAGTGTCTAGAATGTATAATTTATCTCATAATTATACCTTTAAATAAGTTTCCTCCATCTGGCGTGTCCTGCCTTTCCAATATCTGCTTGTATGAATCCCTCAAGGCTCAGCTCAAGGGTCACTTCCTCGGGCAATCCCTATCCTGAACTCTCCAGGCTGAGCGCGTTCTTCCTCTGGGTTCCGTAGTAACCCATGCACCCTGTGTTGTAGCAGGTACCTGATTGGCTAACTTATCTATGTCCCTGACTGGCTGAGAGGTCTATGTGCCAGGCACTCATATACATTTGTTGAATGAATGAATGAATGAATGAATGAAATAAACACTCCTCACTTATGAAGACTTGGGAAGTAACTATTACAGTATGGCCATTTTTCCCCCATGAGCATTGTAAACAGGACCTTTCTTCTAATTTATAATGTTATGCCCCCAGTTTTATGAAACTTTAGAAGATCCTTAATTTAGGCTTCCATAAACTTACAAGGCAAGGGATGAACACAAAGTATCTGTATTTATTCCATGTATTAAAAAAAAATCTTCCAGTATCTCAACATACTTGTTTTGCTTTCTGAAGACAAAAATTGTGAGACTACTTATTGATGCTGATTTCTTACGAGTTAAAAAATGTTCCAGGGTGTATCTTCATATTTGACATATTACTTCCTGTCTAACGGACAGGAACCACTCAATCCGGCTTTCATTTTAATGTTCTCAGAGAATGTTTATTACCATTCTACAAGGTTAAGCATTCAGGTTTGTCACTGTGCTGGTGGATTGCTTATAGAATATTCATTCAGCAACATTGACCAAGTATTATGAAGAAGCCCACGGCACAGAAGACATGGTGCTACTTGTTCCGGGGGGAGAGAATGAACAAAGATGAATCAGTCAGCTAAGTAAACTGAAAAGTTCTTATCGATCGTTATGCTTCCTCTTCCTCCTTCATTTTGTTCACCTTTTTAAAAGCACACATCCCTCTGTGTTCACACTTGCTTTCTATATTCAGTGACTATACATAGCACAGAATTGTGGAGGAAAGATTCGGGCTGAGTAGCAAGCAGCTGACCTAGGATAGAAAAGCAGTGGGTGAATTGGAGGTGGCACGCACTATACACATTTGAAGACAGTCACAGAGCCAATGCTCTAATACAAAGAGGGAAAAAAAACCCCAAGCATTTTATTCTCTTCCTTTCCAACCACAAGGAAATCAAGAAACACGATTATTTACAGATTACATGCTAAAGAGATCCCTAAAAAGCCCAATTGAAACAGTCTTATGCTGCTAGCACGTAACAACCTTTGACTCTGTAGGAAATTGAGTAAAATCAATGGCTAGAGTCTGAAAGTATTAGGTCCAATTGGTCCAGTGTCAGATAAAAAGAACAGGCTACAGCAAGAGGGCTCTTCTGAATCTAAGTAACACTAGTTCTTGATTTCCTTGGGGATGGAGGGGAGGAGAATGGAATGTATTCATAATTTGACATTGAAATGCCCTCTGGTTGCCTCCGGTTCTTTTTATCTGGGACTGGACCTATTGCACTGAATGCTTTCAGACTCCTAGGAGTTGGTTTTACTGGATTTGTTAGAGTCAGGATGTTATATTTTAGTATCATAAGAATGTTTTTTTAAAAAATATTTTTATTGATATCAGAGAGGAAGGGAGAGGGAGAGAGATAGAAATATCAATGATAAGAAAGAATCATTGATCAGTTGCTTCCTGCAACCCAGGCATGTGCCCTGGACCGGAATCGAATCCAGGACCCTTCAGTCCGCAGGACAACGCTCTATCCACTGAGCCAAACCAGCTAGGGCATGAAGAATGTTTTGATTGTGCTTTTCTTTTTTTTTAAAAAATATATTTTATTGATTTTTTACAGAGAGGAAGGGAGAGAGATAGAGAGTCAGAAACATCGATGAGAGAGAAACATCGATCAGCCGCCTCCTGCATAATCATTGATCAGTTGCTTCCTGCAACCCGGGCATGTGCCCTGGACCGGAATCGAATCCGGGACCCTTCAGTCCGCAGGACAACGCTCTATCCACTGAGCCAAACCAGCTAGGGCATGAAGAATGTTTTGATTGTGCTTTTCTGTGTCTTTATACATGGAAGTAACATGATCATGCATTTCCGGGCCAAATTAATTGTCAGGAACTTTGTTCCCAGAGGCTGAAATCCTACAGTGGTCCTAGGAATCCATTCCAGGGTGGTTTACCTTTCTGCCCCTCACTCCCACCCCTCCCCCCAGTCTCTGAGTGAACTGGCTGGCAGACAAGCCTGCCTCATATTCCTGCTAAGGAGAGTGGCCCAGTGGGTTCTCTCCTGTGCAGGCTGCGATCTCAGTGCAGTGGCTTTTGTCGGTGAAAACAGATTCTGTGCTTCTTGCCCCAGGTGATTGGGGTGGGGACAGTGCAGGCAGAGCACCTAGGTATGGGCTGTGCGGGAGAGGGCCCACGTGCAAAGGCCTCAAGTGAACGAACTCTGCCCAAGGAGCATTCTGAACACAGTGGTGGCGGATCAAACCAGATGCTCCCCAGAGGGTCATGAACAAAAAGGAGGCGGCTCAGTGAACCGCAGCCTGTGGTCTGAGCAATGCTGACCACCTTTTCTGGGTCACTGACCTGGCTGCTAAAGACGTGACTTCCCGTGTGCCTTCGTGCCCTGGGTTCTTTGCAACAACCTCACCTGGGCCACTGCAGGAAGTAGGGGCAACACTGTGGTCTCCTGCTGACCTGCCCTGAGGCTCCTTCTGGAATTCTCTTCAATTAAGTTCAAGTTCTGGTCCACTCCCAGCCTCAGAAACAACAAGCCAGCTCCTTTCTCCATAATCTCTGCTTCTAAAACAGCAAACTAGCCTGTGTGGAGATGACAGAGAGAGAGGGGGAGCGAGAAAGAGAGAGAATTGTGTATATTGAGTCATAATTTACCTATAGTAAAATCCATTCTATTTAATGTACAGTTCTAGAGTTTTGACTAATGCTTACAGTTGCATAAACACTACCATCATCAAAATATAAATTTCCATCACCCTAAAAATTCCCTCATGCCCTTTGGGAGTCAACCCCTCCCTCTACCTCCAGCCTCTGGAAATCACCGCCGTGTTTCTGCCCCTGTCGTTTTGCCTTTTCTCTCGAGTCTTATACATGGAATCATACGAGGCAGGCCTTCGTTAACATCCTTGTTTCAACTACAACATGCGCCCTGCCTGACTCTCTCTTAGCACATCAGTCTTTGCCTTTTTTTCCCCAGAATACTTAACGTTATCTGAACATAAGCTGTTGTCATTTTTGATGATTGTCTGTCAGTGGAATGCAGGCTCCCGCTAGAATGTGAGTGCAGGCGCCTCGCCTCGTTTGCTGCTTCATCTCTGGGGTGCAGACCGCTGCCTGCCACCTCGCAGGTGTTCAGGAAGTATTTGCTGAACGAGCCACCAAATGAACGAGGACGTTGGAACTTCCCCAAACCCTCTCCACATTCAGACGGACCTCATGAATAAGAGATGATCCTCGCCCCACCCTCCCCCCAAATGTGTCAATCCAAGCTTCGCTGTGGTGCCAAAGTAGATGGTTTAGCTGCAAGTAACACTATTAGAAGTAGTTAGGCTGATTGAGACTATAAATTGTCTTTTAAAGCCACTCCCTGGGAGATTAGATCACCTAGAATAGAGCTGGTCGGATGCGAGTAAAATGGACACAATGATAGTGACTATTTCCTAAGGTTGTTTTGAGGATTAAATGACTTAATTGAATGCAGGTGAAGTGTTCAGCACAGTGCTTCTCAATGGGGAGTATTTTGCCTCCGCAGGGACATCGGGTGGTGTCCGGAGACACTTTGTTGTGGTGGTTGTTGTCAAAACCAGGGCAGGGTTGTTACTGGCATCTGCTGCTAAACACTCTGCAATGCACAGGACAGTCCCCTCCACACAGAGAACTATCTAGCCCCAAATGTCAGTAGTGCCACCTGTGAGTTAGAGCAGTGCCTGGTACATAGTAAAACTACATTTGTGTTTGCTACTATTATTTTTAGGCCCTGGCTGGGTGGCTCAGTTGGTTGGAGCATTGTCTGTACACCAAAAGGTTGAGGGTTCAATTCCTGGTCAGGGCACATTGCTAGGTTTCAGGTTCGATCCCTGGCTGGGGAGCATTCCGGAGGCAACCAATTGATGGGTCTCTCTCACATCAATGTTTCTCTCTCTCTCTCTCCCTCTTTCTTTCTTTCCTTTCTTCTCTCTCTAAAAATCAATAACACAAAAACATGACAACTTAGGGAAAATGTTTGCAACATATATGGCAAATGATACATATTCCCAATAGAGGGAAAAGGCCTATAAAAGCAGCAACAAGGATGTGAGTGCTCTAATAAAAGACATGAGCAGGCAATTCACAAGAGAAGAAATTCAGATTTCCAGTAAATATGAAAAGTGTTCAGATTTACTAGCGATAAAAAAATGCAAATTAAAACACAAATTATTTTTTTTCCTTTCAAATTGACAAAGGTTAAAAGAATAAAATGGCGAGTGTTGAAGTTTGGTGATAAATGGACACTCTCATACACAGTATGCTGACAGAGGTTTTCTGGGAGACAGTTGTCTATGTGAATCAACTACTTCAAATATCCTCATACTGTTTGCCTCAGTAATTCTACTCTACAATCAGACTCAAAGATGTTTGTATGTGAATATTCACATGCGGTGCTATATAAAAAGCTGAAAATGACATAATTGGAGTATGGTTAAATGAACTATGTTGTATCTATGGACCATTAAAAAATCAAATGAAGGTTTTAGAAATAACAATCTGCAGAGTTGTCATGTTTGATTGATGGAGAGGTGACGGTACAGATATATGAAAGAAGCGGGAGCACAGATGCAAGGAGGGACACCTAAGGAAGAGTGACAACAGCAGGGAGAACCCCTGTGTACATCTCCAGCTCTGGGAGCCGCCTTAGCTTCCCATAGTTCCTCAGGGCAAATATGCACAGTAAGTTCCAACAGTCACACACTGGAAGGTTTAGAGCTTGGCACATCTCTGTCCTTCTTAACATATAAATCAAGAAATTGGCTGTTGAAGAAAATTTCTTACACACCACTAGATGCATGTGTACTCCAGGTTTGTTTGTTTCTAACCTTCTGTTGCTTCAGTTCTATCTTCAAAATAAAATTGAAAGGTAAATAAAACCAAGAGTTAGCACAACCTGCCCAGAGACATGGAACCATGAACAGACTGATGAATTTCAGAAGGAAGATGGGGGTAGGGGTGGAGGGGGAGAGATTAACTGAGGAATTTATATGCATATATGCAGAGCCCCAGGACACAGACAATAGTGTGGCAAAGGCTCGGGAGGGGCAGGTGCAGGGAGGAGGGGGTCAATGCGGAAACACACACACACACACACACACACACACACACACACACACACACACACCAGGCATCTGTAATACTTTCACCAATAAAGATAAATTTAAAAAACAAACAAACAAAAAAACACACCCACTGAGAGGTCGTGGGTTTGATTCCGGGTCAGGGCACTTGCCTGGGTTTCAGGCTCAATCCCCAGTAGGAGGCGTTCAGGAGGCAGCTGACTGATGTTTTTCTCACCTAGATCTTCCTCCCTCTCCCTTGATTTCTCTCAAATCAATAAAAACATATTTTTATTTAAAAAAGAAAAGAAAACACAGGATGGGCAAAAGAAGGTTTATAGTTGTGAGTACATGAAACACAGAGTTCATTCGTATGTTATTTATTAATTATTGTATTATTTTTCATACAAACAACTGTAAACCTATTTTTTGCCACCTTCTATTGAAGTGGCTTAGCGGCCTTTTGAAGAAAATTGATCAAGGAATTAAATAGACTTAATGGTGTTATATAAATAAATACTTTCTGATCAATTTTATCTCCATTGCTAAAATTATGATTGGAATGTTTGTATTCATAAATGAGAAAGTGTCTGAGTAAATCAAAACAGGGTCCAAATGGGGAGTAGAAGGTCCACTGATCACTCAGTGACGCCTATAATATGGGGAAGAATTAAGGGACAGGGTCTCTCACCCCTCCCTACCAGCATCTCGACTGGACCTTTTGCTGGACCTGTATTCCTATATGTCTCCTTTCAGTAGGCTGTGTGGGCAATGACTCTTATCAATTCTTCTCTTCCTTTGAATGATTCTTGATGTTGTTCATAAAATAAATCTAATGTTGCCCGGCTGATGTGGCTCAGTGGATGAGCGTCACCCTATGAACCAGGAGATCATGGTTTGATCCCCGGTCAGGGCACATGCCGGGTTGCGGGCTTGATCCCCAATGTGGGGCATGCAGGAGGCAGCTGATCAATTATTCTCTCTCATCTATCTCTCTCTCCCTTTCCCTTCCTCTCTGAAATCAAGAATAATAATTTTTAAAAGTCTAATGTTTGAAGCCCTTACTCCCATTTGACTATTTTTAGGCTCAGATCCTAAGGTCTCTTAACCTTTGATTTCCATCTGTCTATCAAATCCCCAACCCTAATCAGAAGATGTTCATTCATGCTCATAATATATTCACAGCATGACCTTTGTTCCTGGCCTTCAACTCCCCACTCGCCCATTGTTCGATAAAGCCCATGGCTGGGTGGATAAGAACAAGAAATAGGATAAATAGAAACGGATGGGTGGTGAGAATACAAGAGAGTGAGCAGGAAGGAAACTTATAGCCATTTAAAAAAACCCAACACTAGAAAACAAGAAAAATGGGGGAAAATATTTGTTTACACATATTCTTTATTCACCATGAATTTTCCCTACCCTTTATATATTCTAAACAACGTACTTTGTTTTACTAAGATTACCATAATGAAAAATCTTTAAAAAAATGGGAATGGAAAATGTGGATTCTGTAACAATAAATAGTTACAGGCATAATGATAATGAGTCCCATTCTACTGCTTTTGTACTTTGTAGGTAAAGTAGAACTAAAGTTGTGCAGGTGTCTTTAGTTTATCCTTACCTTTTGTCAGTTTTTTGTCCTCTAGACATACTGTTTTCTGAACCCCAGAATCCACCACAGTGCCTGCCTCACACTTAAAAGAGGTCAACAATCATTTTTTAAAAAATCTTTTTTGTTTAGTATTTTGTGAACATCTTTCCATGTTAATATTCTTCTCAAAAGTGCTCAATATGACATTATATGAGTGACTGTAGCATAATGTCTTCAAATCCCTGATTCAGTTTGTCCTGCATTTTATTATGAACACAAGTAATATTGCCATGAAATTCTTGTAGTTTAATCTTTGTGCACATCTTTAATTACTATCTTGGGATATATTCCAAATATGGAATTGCTGAGCCCAGGAGTTAATGTGTGCTTTTTAAAAAAATATAAAATCAACAATCATTTAATAACTAAATGAATGAATGCTGTCCATATAACCTGAACATGACTGACCTTCATCATTTTATTTTTGGTGAGTATATTGTGAGTTTATATTTATCACACAGATTGGTAAACAAGAGACAATAGCTTCAAATTTAGGTGAGGACAAGACCCCTTTGCTTCTCAAGATCATTTCTTTATTTTTTTATTTTATTTTTTTCATTTCGTGTGCCTCAGGCATGAAACAGCTCTGGCTGCCGGCACAGGTATCAAGTTAGGATGAACTAAGGACTGTACATCTGCTTTGCCCCTGATTGCAGTAAGAGCAACACCACCAATCAGGTGTCTCCTTGCCCATTGCCAGGGGGTTCCTTTCTTTATTTTTATCTTGTTTAGAAGATAGTTTGAAAGTGCTTATTTGAAAGTAGTTTTCTCAATGTCTAGTGACTCAAAATGAAGAAGTCTCAGTTCAAGGCCTCTTTTTTTTTTTTTAAATTCTTACCCAAAAGGAAGTATGAGGTCAATTGCATAAACTTAAAGTACCACAGAGATGAAACTTAAAGCAGGAAGAAACTTGCCATCAATGCACTGGATGGGAACACGTGTGTCATGTGAACAGACATGACAAAAACAGCCCTCCTTAAATTACTTTTAGCAATAGTGATCACATTCATTTTAATTTTGCCGGAATATTTCAAGACACCCAAAGGTGAGTATATAATTATAACTTATCTTTTCTTTTTCTTAATTTTAAAAGTGATGACAGCCAATGGTTACAGGAAATGTCTTCAGTTCAGAGACATGCTGCATGGGCGGGAGCTCTCTATTTGAAAAGCTAATTCAGGGAGATTGCAACTTCAGTTGACTGTTCCATAGCACAGTAACCTTAGTCATAGCACTTAGTCATTGTAGCATACAATAATGAAATAAAAAAATGAAAAGACAGTTTAAAATTTGTGGCCAAGATTTCAAACATTCAGTTTACAGTAATCTCATCACATGATTTTGCTTTTTAAAACATTTCCCTTCAAAACCAGTTTTAAGTATGCTTTTACATTCTGAAATTATTATCGACAGAAAAGAACATTTATTATGTTAAAATGGCTTGACTTCCTTCCAACAGCTATTTCACACAATAACTTACTATTGCTTTTTGAAAAACGAATTAGCTATTTCAAAATATAATTAGAGTAAGATGGGTGCAAATTTAAGCAGGTATATGGGTGTGAATGTTTGTAACGAGAGAAAAATGGAACAAAATGAACTCTGTGGATATTTCAAAGAATTGGAATGATTGCTAAAACGGAGGATAGAAAATAATTAGGTGTAAATTTAAACTATTTTTATATGTCAGTAAAAGATTTGAAAATATGTTAATGTGACTATTTGGATGATAACTGTTCCCTAGCATTTAATAATAAAAAAAATAAAAAATATATAATATCATTAAAAGTTATATAAATTTGATTAAAATTAGGAAAAATCTTATAATTTGACTTGCTGCAGTAATTATTGTTGCATATACATAATGCTGAATAGACAGATAAAAATATTTTTTGGTAAATAAATACCACGGTTGTGCAAATTTGAACAATTGAATTGTTCAAATTTCTCTTGTTTTTCTGGCATTATGTTGCTTAGATTAGGCAACCACAGCGTACATATATATTTATTTCTCATTTTTTGGTATTCGTTTCAGGTGTACAGCACAGTGGTTAGACAATCATATACTTTACAAAGTGTTCCCCCCGATATTTCCAGTACCCACCTAGCACTATACTAGTACATAGTTATTAAATAGCACATATTTTTAATTCTTGATTTCACTGAATGCAAATATAAAAAGAATAGTTAGAATTGGACTAGAGATAACTATTTAAATGTTTAAGCGATTGTGGGCTGAGAGTAAGCTCATTTAATAATTATCTAAGGTAGGTCATATAGGCATATCTAGCACCTCCAAAAAATCAGGTTGGATCTAATGAAAACTAGGTAATCAGCCTAAAAGAGATTTAATAAACTACTTACTAATTATTGGTTAATGTTTATGTGAACTGGTAACTACCGACATTGATATAATTTTTGTTCTCCTAGTTTCTTAACCAATTATATCAGCTCCCAATACTACCTTTACTGCCTTCACATACTCTAAAGAGCCATTTCTCTTTTCCTGCTTCAAGAACAGCATAGATATTTCCCCGGACTCTTTGGGGTGATGAACTTATTTGGGAATTTTGTTTCAAAGGAACCTTCCTTAGGACCAATAAACAAAATGTTTGAAAAGCACCATCTTATCCTGATGTCATTTTCTGGTAGAAGGAATTTTGCACAGAGCCACCATAAACAAAAATTTTATTACTAGGCAAAATGTTTTACATATACAGTAGTATAAAAATCATGTATTAAAAATAGTGTAATAATAAGGTTTTATATCTTTTTTTTGTTAAAGGGACTGCTTTTTAAAATATATATATATATATATTTTATTGATTTTTTACAGAGAGGAAGGGAGAGGGATAGAGAGTTAGAAACATTGATCAGCTGCCTCCTGCACACCTCCTACTGGGGATGTGCCGGCAACCAAGGTACATGCCCTTGACTGGAATCAAACCTGGGACCTTTCAGTCTGCAGACTGACGCTCTATCCACTGAGCCAAACCAGTTGGGGCTAATGTTTTATATCTTATACTGGTTTATGGAAAACCAGGAATAGTTCCTATCACCTCATGTTACCCATAAGGGCACATAATTGTTTTTGCTTTTAAAAAACTTTATATTTTAGTATTTTTTAAATCACAATAATACTCAATGTTTTATGAAATGAGTTGACTTGCTAGCCAGTATAGTTCATAAAACAAACTCTCTGGTAAAATTATCTAGATAATAAGCTTAGAGTGTTCCATTAGTGCTAAAATTAACCTTGAGCTCTTTCTGTATAGTCTCACCCTCCCTATCAGTTACTTGTGTCTTTTTTCCCACTTTTTCTTATGTCCTATTCACTTTAATTTCTAAGACAAATATTATAAATGATTTTTACTTATAAATTATTCACTGATACCCTGTCTTCGACACGTCAAATGAATTAAAAAAGAATCTTAATGAGGAATAAGTATTCACGAGGCTTAATAGATTTGATTTGAAAATAACAAACCGTCCAAAGGCCTATGTTAAAAATAGAGAACTGTATTTGATCATTTTTCATCAAGAATGTATCTGAGTCTCTGAGTAATCATTACTCGGAATATTCAATTATCATAGTTATACAGTAGAAGCTATTTATTCTAACTTCACCAAAGGAGAGGAACTTTAACGGTGTCTGAGAGTTTTAATGAGTTTGCATTGGCAGGAGAGCTTATTCTAATACTTGCAGCTTACTTGAAAAACAGCTTATGCGAAGATTTGGTAGCTAATATAATGTTTTGAAAGGCTTATATTGCATGGAGATAATAGAGATATAAAAAGGAGTGGATATATTTTGATTCAGAGCTTCTTGCAATTAAGGGAGCTAGGTTTCCCTGAACAATAAACTTAATCAATCTACTTTTGTTGGACAATGTTTATAAGAGAGTGAGACCTGGTTAACTCATATAAACCTCAGTGATCTTTTATTTTTTCATTCTTTCACTTAAGAATACTATCTACCTGTACTAGAAACCCAGGGCTACGAAAATGAAAGGCAGGTCTTCCTTCAAGGAGTTTTCAGTCGGGAAGACTGACTGGTAAATAATTAAATACGATACTGCAATTACTGGATAGCAACGTAAAACGGCTCAACATGAACGCAGTAAAAGTGGCCTCTGGGCCTGTCTGGGGAGAAGATGTTTCTTCCATTTTTGTTGCCATGGGAAATAACTCCCAGATTTCAAATGATCACCCAATATTTCTCCTTACCTGCTTGCAGAAGCACTTTCTAAGAGAAGCAATTATTATTGATTTTCAAATAAAATGTACTCATATAAATATCTCCGAAATTCTTGAAACCAGAGGTAGTAATGAGTTACGCAAGTATATTCCTGATGATTTGTGACAGTGTGGGACAGGAATAGTGCAGACGAAAACACCTCAAACCTAATTTTATCTAGCTGTTTTGACTTCCTCACTAACTTTTAAGAGCCAAACTGACATAAACTATGTTTGCTAGCTTTAATTTCCTCTTCCTTTTCACACTTTCTGATGGAAATAGTGGTATAATGAGCAGTGGAGTTGCAGAAAACAAAAGATAAAGGAACTTCAAATACTTAATGAACTCAAGGCTAAGTCCTGAAGCATCTGAGCATATGTACTACATATTACTTATGTCTGGGGTATAAAAAAAGTGTTAATTAAGGCTACCCACCATGAATTTGCCTGAAAGTGTTATCCCACTTCTCAAAAACGGGCTCTTTAATTTCTTCTTATTGTCTGGCTTATGAAAAATTTAATCGTAACTGCCAATAAGGTTTGGGATATAGTTTTGTGACTATTTAAATTAAAAAAAATTAACAAATAGTTATACATGTGCCAGGTAGTATACCAAGTACTTTTACATAAAATGTCTCATTTCAAGTCATTCAATACTTAAGCTCATTCACAATGAAGCATCTTTCTCAAGAGACTATTCTGAAAATCTTCAGAAAGAAGGAATAGAACTTGATGGGTAATTTTACTTTGTTGTGAGATTTTACTTCTTCCTGAATTTTATGAATCCTTATCATTTTTAAATGGCTACTAATGGACACTATATTTTTCCATATATATTTTAGACAATAAGTATTGGCACAAAAAAAAAATACTGCCAAATATAATGCTTTTTCACTGGTATGGGAGAATTGGCCTCATTGTCTCATCTATTAGGTTACAATACCAACAACCCTTGCTTGGGATGGTTTCTAACTGCTTGCCTCATTGAATTGAGGGATAAATGCTCTCTCTGTGTATTTCTTTTTTTTTTTTAAATAGAAAAATATGACTTTCTCTAAAACACGAATATGGTAATATATCTCCCCCTTGCACTGCTCTGTTTCTTTTCTTCATAGACCTGTCACCTATATAATTTACTTATTTATTATATATATTTTTTGTTGTCTGATTTCTCTAAATAGAATGTAAACTCCATGAAAATGAGGTTTCTGCCTGTTTTGTTCATATTTCAAGCACTTAGGACAGTATTTGTTGATTGAGTGAGCTTTCCGAGTCATATTGTAAAGCAGCTAAAAAGCGAACATTCTTGAAGGAAGCATTTCTCATCTGATTCTCACAACCATTTTTGATTTAGGCAGGCCAGGCATTACTATCCTCTTACCTGTTTGAAACACTAAATGTCATCACAAATCTAGAACTTTTAGATTGTGACATTTATTTCACGGAATTTTTTTTACTTAAAAATAATGTGTCAAAACAACAAATGAACAAACAAAACTGATAGAGACACAGCAGTATGGTGGTTACCAGAGAGAAATGGGAGTGGAGGGTTGCAAAGGGTAAAGAGGGTCAAACATATGGTGATGGAAGGAGACTGACTTTGGGTGGTAAACACACAATGCAATATACAGATGATGTATCATAGAACTGTACACTTGAAACATATATAATTTTATTGACCAATGTCATCCCAATAAATTTAATTCAAAATGATATGTGTCCCTTTACCCTGAGTCATTTTTCTACCATTTTTTTCCTCCCACGGAGAATTTCACAATGTGTTTATGTCCCTTGTTTTGACAGGTAAAATCAGCAGTCTCTTTCTTCTGTCCCAAAGCTGCCTTTCACACACTGGTACCATTAGCTAAAAGTAACCCCAAACTTTTCCCCTTACCCCCAGGAAATATTTCAAATTGTCTCCCTCAAATGTTTATGAATAAATCCATATCCTATCTAGACTTCTCTGTCTCTGACCTGGTTAACATGGTAGATGGTTAACACATCATGGCCTTTTTTCACCGTTTCCCACTCAGTATTTACTAAAGAAGCATCAGCATTGGATCCA
Organism: Myotis lucifugus; assembly: GCF_000147115.1. Lineage (NCBI taxonomy): Eukaryota > Metazoa > Chordata > Mammalia > Chiroptera > Vespertilionidae > Myotis > Myotis lucifugus. Next base: position 5,473,334 of record NW_005871096.1, read on the forward strand.
AAATGGAAATATAATTGAGTTTTTGCTGCTGAAATGAGTCTATGCCAATTGTTACAGAGGCAGACCTGTGACCAAAGGAAACGACATGTTAACCAATGTCTGTAAATTAGGCAGCAAAACCATACACTCTCTCCTCTCCTGGCAGCTAATATTTTTAAATTGCTGAATACCCAGTAATGATGCAAGATCTTCAGAAGCAATTGGCTATGCTTTGTTTTGCTCTGCTTTTGAAAGACATAACTTACATACAATAAAATGGAAAAGATCTTAAATGCTCAGTTTCATGAATTTTGACAATGGTATGCACCTATGTAACTGTCATCCCCATATAAATTATGGATTTTCAACACTCCCAGAGAGATTCCTTCTGCCTTTTCCTGTCAAATCTCCTCCCACCCCCAAGGCAACTTCCTGACCTGTGTCATCATAGTATAGTTTTGTGCCTTCTTATGCTTCATATAAATGGAATCATCATACAATATCCATTTTTGGTCTGGATTCTTTAGCTTAGCATAATGTTTTGAGATTCATCCATGTTATTGAGTATACCATAGTTCCTTTGCTAAGTAGTCCATTGTATAAATGCACTAAATTTGTCTATTCGTCCATTGGCTTGTTTCCAGTTTGTGGCAATTATAAATGTGCTATTATGAACATTCTTGTACAAATCTTTGTAGGAACATATGCTTTCATTTATATGAGGCAACTAGTAGTAGAATACCTGAGTATATTTAATTTTATAAGAAGTCACCAAATGCTTCTCAAAAATGGTTGCACTTAGCTATGTTTCTAGTGGAAAAAAATTTCTTATTTTTCCTAGTTTACATTTAATATTCTGGAGCAACAACTCAGAATATGTATTGTCTGAAATAATCCATACTTCTTCCAAAGTTCCCTGACAACTAGTTAACAGAGGAATAGCAGAGTAGTTTTTGGAGCTCTTATCGTCTGTCAAACAGTGAAGGTTTTATTATAAATTCTCACATATTTTTGAAGGTCAACAGAGAGTTGAGACTTCTCTTCTTATAGCCCTACCTTGAAAAACATTCCTAGCACAAAAAAATAAAATGTGAGTTAAAACATATTTAAAAATTAAAAAAATACATAGTTGAACTGATAAGAAAACTTCTCAAAGGGGAAAAATGACTAAAAATTATAAATCCAGATGGGTAAGCAACAGTGAACAAATTGGTCACTTCAGGGGCATCTACCAATTCCTGGTGGCCTAGAGTCTCAGTGTCATGGGGCCATACGTGGGGGACAGGGACACTAAAAGGTGACTGAAAGGATTCTTTCCAGTTTTGGGTTATTATAAATAAAAAAGCTTCCATGAAAATTCATTTACAGATATTTGTGTGAACATATGTTTTTATTTCTCTTGTGTAAATTCCTAGGAGTAGAATTGTTGGGCGATATGCTAAGTGTATATTTAAATTTTTTAAAAAATATATTTTTATTGATTTTTCACAGAGAGGAAGGGAGAGGGATAGAGAATTAGAAACATCGATGAGAGAGAAACATCGATCAGCTGCCTCCTGCACACTCCCCACTGGGTTTGTGCCTGCAACCAAGGTACATGCCCTTGGCCAGAATCAAACCCGGGACCCCTGAGTCCGCAGGCCGACGCTCTATCCACTGAGCCAAACCGGTCAGGGCATAAATGTATATTTAACTTAAAGGAAATGAAAACCTGTTTTCCAAAGTGGTTGGACTATTGTACAGTCCCATCATGTATGAGCATTATAGTTCATAGCAGCATCATTCAGAACAGCAAAAAATAGAAACACCCAAATGTTCATGGTCAGAGAATGAATAAATTGTGATACATCCTTCAAATAAATACCACAAATAATTAACTACAGCAACATGACTAAGACATATTGAGCAGAAAAAGCAAGTCATAGATGAAACCATATAGCATATTCCATATATATGTATATATTTCTAAAATATGCTAAAAAGCAATGTTATTTGGAATATATACATTTTTGAAAGAAGGTAAAGCAAAGGGGTGGTACACACAAAATTAATGAGAGTGGTCAACCTCTGGGAAAGAAGTTGTGTGTAGGGATGGGCAGGTTAGGGTGCCTAAAAGATGTTGGTAATATCCTGTTTCTTAATCTGTGTGATTGATACATGGTGTTTATTTTTATTATTATTTAACTGGCACAATATATTTTATATATGCTTATATATGATTTATTATAATAAAAGTTAAAAAAGGAAGTAACTTTCATAATTTCACCAGGATGTGCCAGAAAAGAAAATAAAGATCGTCCATGTTTCTTTAAAAAGAAAAAACAACTGATCTGGGCATTTGTCCTATACTGTAATGTGTTTTCCTAATACTATTTAGCATTCTGTATACTTCCTCTGAGAGATGGCAGTCCTAGTAGTGGAGTAATTCTGGCATGCAGTTCTATCTCTGGGAGTGAGAATTTAGATTCCTGGTTCCCAGCAATATTAATGGCAGTAGTTAAAATCATAAATCCTTGTTTATGGTGATGAAATTATAGCCCATCTCATAACAAAAATGATTGAGTAGAATTCATTTATTTCTTAAAATTATATCAGGGAAGGATATGTCCTCTACTTATTTTCCAACTGAATTATTTAAACCCGAGGTTTAAAAAACATCATAAAATGACCTCATACCCAAATGTAAATTCTAAGAAGCCCAGTTGATCACTTATTGAATAAGACTGCACTATTGACAGTAAAATTTCTCTATCTCCCTTCTAGGTCATAGCATAAAACTATAAATTCAAAAAGTTGAAAATTTCACGAGCTGAAAAATTCCAGTGAGGAAAGTGGAAAGATGGCAAGAAATAAGTTTTTCGTGTATTTTACTAACATAAAAAAAGCTAGAGTTCTATCAGCTAGTGCATTTCTATCTCCCTCCTGGGACATTGTTATTGAAGACAATGTTTTAAAAAATTAGTTACTATTTGATTACATCTTTGTTTATAAATAAATTATAAAATTATGTATTTGAGTGAATCAGTGATTCCCAAAGTGGGCGCTACCGCCCCCCGGTGGGCGCTGCAGCGACCCAGGGGGGCGGTGATGGCCACAGGTGCATTTGGGGGCGATGAGTAACTGCTATTAAAATTTAAAAAAAATTAATTTCCAGGGGCTGAGTAATATTTTTTCTGGAAAGGGGGCAGTAGGCCAAATAAGTTTGGGAACCACTGGAGTAAATTACCCCTCCCCCAAAAAACTTTATAGCAACTCAAGTATGAAATGTGTTTGAAGCTGGAAATCAAATGTGAATTATCACGGAAGCAATTTCAAATGCAGAAGGGAATGAGCCTTTAACTTATTACATAATAAAAATATCATCATCAGTAATGAAACACTTATGAATTAATATTAAAGTACAAATTCCAGAAGCAAAAGAAATTTTTAATATTAATCAATAGCTTCATTTTCTTTTAAGTTAGAACCAAGATGTATGACTAGAAGTAATCATTCTAAAAAAATGGAGTAATTCTTCTATTGTACTCCACATTATTTAGAAAATTTAAAAAATATAGTATTTTGCCCTATATGATTATATGAAATATAGGTAAAGACATATAATGGTGGAATTGAGCATGTTATTTATTCTCTTATACTGGCAAATGAGAGTCAGATGGGAATATCTGAAAGAGGGGTTACCTATTCCTTAGTTGAGCACTACTGCTAAGTAGGGATTTCTGATTTTTATATAGTGATCTTTAATTACTTGTACAAATTAAATCATAGACAATTCTATCCTAAATGAAGGATGCATTTTTAATTTTTACTTTGGAACATGGGTCTGAATTTTAAATAATATACCTTTGTACAAATTTCAGAAGTGTTTTCAGATGTACTATACCACTTGATGCTACTATAACCCCATGAGGTTAGCAGAATCTAGAGTTATTATCTCTATTTTGCTGATGAGAAAATGAGACTCATGGAGATTAAATTGTTCGAGTATCTTGGCTAATGACAGATACAACACTAAGTCTTTCTGTCTTTTCTTTTGAAGTTGACTTTTTTTTTCTATTTATACCACCATTTCCATATCAGATGTTTGTCTTCAGACAAAAATACAAATTATGTCATCCTGTTAAGTTTCATCTTTAGAGGTTCAGGCAGGTTGAATAATGGCCACCCAAACATTGGTGATTAGGTGTTAAAACCTAGAACCTGTGAATGCTACCTTATAAGGAAAAAGGGTCTTTACAGATGAGACTAAGTTAAGGATCTTGAGATGGGGGATTATCCTGCATTATCCAAGTGAACCCTAATCCAACCATCTGTCCTTATAAGAGAGAGGCACAGGGAGACTTGACCCAGACAGACGAGTAGAAGACAGACACAAAGAAGGCAATGCGACCACACAGGCTGAGTTTGAAGTGATACAGCCGCAAGCCAAGGAATGCCAGCAGCCACCAAAAGCTGGAAGGGGGCAAGGGACAGATTCGTCCCTAGGACCCTCAGGGGAGTGTGGCCTTGTAGATACCTAGATTTCAGACCAGTATAACCGGTGTTGAACTGCTGGCCTTTAGAACTGTAAGAGAATGAATTTCTTATCTTAAGGCACCCAGGTTGTGGTAACTTGTTACACAGCCCTTGGAAACTAATGGAGATACTATACTGTTCATGACTTCCATTCCCTGTTCAACTCCATGCAGTTGACTTGAACCTCCAGCGTAGAACAGATGAATTCAGAGGAACCTGAGGCTTGTCCATTAGAACTTTCCCAGAAGAGAGAATGGTTACAATGCTAGGGTTTCCAAGCACTTTGTTACAAGGACTGTTTGCTGAAAATTAATAGGGACTGTTGATAAACTTTAAAAAGAAATATTTAAATGGAGTAGCTATTGTTAATTGATGTAAAAACAACATCTTGTCACTGATAAGCTGAAATGTACTGAGAAAAACTGGGAGCTATTATTGTGTATTTATTTGAAAAATTCAAACTTTCACAGTAAAGAAAGTTTTTGTTTTCCTTTATAGGAAACATGTTGGAGCTATCATGTCTGGAAGTGTGCTTACAACCTGATCTTACCTATTCATTCTCTTCCTTAAATTTTTCTGTTGTGACTTTTCTGCAACCAGTAAGGGAAACTGAAACTATGATGGGAATTTTTCTAAATCACTCCAACTTTCAAAACTTCACCAGGATATGCCCTGACATCACAAGTGAATTTCAAATGTGCTCCTCGTGTTTGGTTTGTGAGTCCAAAGGAAACATGGATTTTATTTCTCAGGAACAAACATCAAAAGGTAAATTCAAAGGGAAAGTGAGAATGAAATGTATCAAGGATAGATGACCATATTCTGTTAAAAAAGGGTATTAATAATATATTCAAATTTTAAGTCCCTGGATTCGCTCTTGATGACTGACTTGAAGGGCTTTGAGATATTAATTGTTCTTGGTTTACTTTGATTGATCAAAAACAAAATATCTATTCAAAATATCGATGCCACTGTGATTCACAAAGATTTGATGGTTAAAGAATTATTTAACATGCTATTTTCAAAGATACTGAATTTAAATAAATGGTCTTTAAAATGTGAATTAAAAATTCTAAATAAACTTGTAGGTTCTCAGAGTAAAAAAAAAATCATACTTTGATTCTCTAAGGAGTCATTGAATTCTTGATACATTTATAACTATTCCTGCTTAACATTTATCCACTATATATGAGCTGTCTTTTTACTTGTCTAACTATCCAGTGAGCCTATTGATGGCAAGGTCTTTGTCTTTGTTCACTAGTATATTTCTATATCTTAGCATAATGCCTGACATTTGGTACTCAATAAGTATTTGTTTAATGAATGAATGAACAAATAAAAAATAACTACATATTACCTGTAGTGTATAATTGAATCTTACATTTATTATGTGATCAATATATATTATTTAGTTACATTGTATTAATTTGAATCATTGAGAAATTAAGTAATTCACTTATAATCACAAAATATATTGGTTGCCTCAAGCCTAAGCATAAAAATGATTGCTTATGCCGATTTATTTTTGTCACTGATAAGCTGAAATGTACTGAGAAAAAGGCATAAACAAGATTGCCTTTTATTTGTTTTATATTGGCATTTTCCCCATTCTTTAGAAATGGGAACAAGGAGGGGAGGATGAGAGGACATCTGTAATAATGCCAACAACAAAAAATTGGGAACAAGATTTCTTGTCATTGACTTTTGATGAAGTACAATAGACATGTCTTCTTCTGAGTTCTTCTTCAAGCAGTGTTGTAACTATTGCAGGACTTCGGGTCAAATCACCAGAAAGCAAAATGGGGAAATACCTTTATGATAGCAAAGAACTAGAAAGTGTTTCAAGGGCTGGCATTTCACAGGTGCTACTTCTCTGTCTCTTTGAAAAGTGAAAACAGTGTTTTCTTAAATAATAGGTGTTTATTGCATGTAACATCATTATATTTAAAATCATTTTTCTTGAGATATTAAAAAAGAAAGAAAGAAAAAGATCCCAATTGAGGGCCATTTTATAAGTACCTGGCTCAGGACTCCTCAAAACTGTTGAGGTCATCAAAAATAAGAAAAGTTTAAGAAACTGTCAATCAAGAGGAGTCTAAGGAGATATAATGAGTAAATGTGAATAGGTACCCTGAATGGAATCCTGGAGTGAAAAATACGGACATTAGGTAAAAAACAAGGAACCCTGAATAAAGTATGGACTTTAGTCAATAATAATGTATCAATATTGGCTCAATAATTGTGACAAATGTTCCTGTGAATGTAAAATGTTAATAATAGGGGAAAGTTGGTATGGAGTATATATGAACTCCATGTATTGTCTTCACAACTTTTCTGTAAGTCTAAAACTATTCTAAAATAGTTATGTTCAAATTAATTCATTAAAAGAAAGTGAGGCCCTCTGGCTTGGAAGGAAATAAAAAAAAAGAAAGAAAGTGAAAACAGTGCATTGATAAGTTCTCTTAGTTGCTATAGCTGTGTAATAAATCACCCCAAAACTCAGTGGCTTAAAAAAACAGCAATCATTTATTTCCTTCCTCCTTCCTTCTTCCTTCCCTTCCTTCCTCCCTCCCTCCCTCCCTCCCTCCCTCCCTCCCTCCCTCCCTCCCTTCCTTCCTTCCTTCCTTCCTTCCTTCCTTCCTTCCTTCCTTCCTTCCTATCTTTTCTTTTCTTTTCTCTTCTCCTTCTCTTCCTCCTCCTTCTTCCTCTTCTTCTTGCTTCCTTCCTTCCTTCCTTCCTTCCTTCCTTCCTTCCTTCCTTCCTATCTTTTCTTTTCTTTTCTCTTCTCCTTCTCTTCCTCCTCCTTCTTCCTCTTCTTCTTGGTGGGTCAGGGATTCAGAATGGGCATAACTGGGCATTTCTGGCTGGGAGCATTTCATACTGTTGGGTAAGACAGTGGCGAGCTAAAGCAGAGGGGCTGAGCAGCTAGAGACAGGTGGGCATTTCTCTTCAGGTTTTTTCTCAGAATTTCCTATGTGGTCTTTCCATGTGGGCTACTTTGGGCTTCCTCACAGCATGATCACTTTAAGTTGTTGAACTGGTACATAGTGGTTCAAGGCCCTAATATTATGTTCCAGGGAACAAGGTAGATATTGCTTCACCTTTCTGGCTTCACCATGAAGAGTCTCTTTTTCTGAATTTGGTTGATTACACTTATCACAAACCCTCCCACCCAGATTCAAGGTATTAGACTCTACCTATCTATGGTGCAGTGGCAAAATTTTAAGTTAACATGTATGCTATGGGTTGAATTATATTGAAGTCTTATCCTCCAGTAATTCAGAATGTGATATTTGAAAATAGGGTTGTTGCAGATGTAATTAGTTAAGATGAGGTCAACAGGATGGGTTAGGGTCCAATATGACTGGTGTCCTTATAAAAAGGGGAAATGTGGACACAGACAAGCACACAGATGGAGCGCCATGTGAAAATAAAGGCAGAGATTAGGGTGATGCTTCCACAAGCCACGCAATGCCAAGATTGCCAGCAACCCCAGAAGCTTGGAGAGGGGCCTGGCACAGATCTTACCCAGAGAGCCCTCAGAGAGAAGCAACTTGGCCAACACCTTAATCTTGAAAGCCTAGCCTCTAAAACTGTGAGACAATAAATTTCTGTTGCTTAAGTCACCCAGTTTATGGTGCTTTGTGATGCAGCCCTAGCAAACTAGTGTAATGTGGGATGAGAAATATTGTTGTGACAATTTTGAAAAATAAAATCGGTTCCACAAGTTGTCAGAGAAATATCTGTGTTTTCTTTGAGATGCTCTGATTCTGTTTCAATCTTATTGTCCTTTGGGTTTCACAATCTTAAAAAAATTTAGTGCAGGTAACTTCTTGTTTCTACTTTTTTATATAGGAAGAGATTTAGTTTTAAATTGTTTTCTTACTAGGTATTACTATTTTGTGAATAACATTTTTCTAATCTCTTTCTAGTTCTTATCATGAGAGGATCCATGGAAGTGAAGGCAAACGATCTTTCACCTTGTCGACATTTTAACTTCACTGTAGCTCCTGCAGTTGACCACTCGGAGGAATATAACATTACCTGTCATCTAAGAACAGGCACCAGAAGCTCAGCAATGATGGAGGAAGAGCCAACCACGGAAAAGTCTATAGACCATACTTGTGGAATTATGAATCACTCGAATAATTGTGTACACATTTCTTTGCACCTAGAAATGGATGTAAAAAGTAAGTTTTAAAGGAAATTAGAGGGAAAAGAGAAATTATATAAGGGCTATCACATTAACTTCACTGAAAGTAAAATCATTGAAGAACTTTATTGATGAAGTAATATGGCTAGAAAAGTGTTAGCCCCTTTATCTGTTTTTTTTTTTAAATGTGCTCTTTATGGGGCCCAACCCTACCTGGAGGCAGAAGGAGCATCTATGGGTGGTGACTGAGGGTCACTAGAAAGACCCTCTGCTCTAGAAAAGATGTTGTACATGCCTATTAGCTGCACTTGAAGTAATACTACCTCACTTGGGTATGAAAGGGTGAGGTTTATTTTAAAATGTAAATATCCATGTACATTGTGATATCTATTAACATCTTACTTTGAATTGATTTAACATGTCCTCTTAGAGCTGTGAACCAGGTCTGCATTAAATGGGATTCTTTCTCTTTATTGATTAAGGTATTACATATGTGTCCTTATCCCCCCATTGCCCCCCTCATGCCCTCACCCCCTGGTGTCTGTGTCCATTGGTTAGGCTTCTATGCATGCATACAAGTCCTTTACTTGATCTCTCCCCCTTACCATAGCTAAATAGGATTCTTGATGTGAAGCCGAGAAGATAGGCAGGATAAAGATTAAGCACTTTGGTTCCCTGGAGGAGTTGGGGGAATGTAGGAGCCCAAAGACAAAACTTACATATATCTTAGTTCTGCTTAAGGCTGATTAACTTCTTACCCACCCTCTTCTGATTGACCACAATTGATCCTTTTACTAAGCATTGTGCCCTCACTTAGCCACAAAACCTACTCTTGAAGAGCATTTTATGATCTAACCATTTAATGAGTGCCTGCTGTATGCCAAGCAGTGTTCCAGGCATTGGGGACACAAAGAGAGATGAATGCAAAGCAATCAGGGAGGTCATTCAGTGCGACAGGTGCTCTGCTAGAGCAATCTTCTGTGCTTTTGGATGTTCCAGATGCCTGGGAGCCTTTCAGGTGACTTTGGAATGGTTTTCTAAAACGTTAGTTATTTTTGAGGCAACTATTTAAAAAATCTTATTTTTATTTTAAAGCAAACACAAATATATACTATGTATGCATTTTGAAAATAAAATACACGACTTCAGAGAATTTTCTCCTGTGAGTTAGTTTGCCCAGGACCCTACAGCTTCTGCAGTTAGTGCGTATTTCAAGGTGTGTGTGTGTGTGTGTGTGTGTGTGTGTGTGTGTGTGTGTGTGTGTGGGGTGGGGGTGGCATGGGAGAGGGCATGAGAAAGTCCGTTCCGTTCCTTCTGGTTCAGGTGTGAGGTTGGGAGGTAAGTTTTGGAAAGGCTGCATAGGAAAGGTGACTGTGATAAAATCTGAAAGATAAAGAGGTTTGGATTATAGATTCTAAAACATTTATTTCAATGTACATTTATGTATCCATTTAATTACTTGATGTTCTAAAACATAAAGGAAAAATAAGCATTTCTATTATGATTTTAAGAGGATTTATTTTTGTGTTAATGGAAAAATCCACAAATCTAGTCAGAGTGAAATGATAGTTAATTTTTTGGGGGGCCTATAATTCAGAAAGATTATAGGGGTGCATACATAGGTAGTTTTATATTCTGGAAAAACTATATCCATTTTGCCATGTGTAGAAGATTAAAAAATTATTCGTATTTTACTCTGCTGTGCAAAGACTAATGTGATCTTCTTTAAAAGCCCCATCCATCAGGGAATGAAACAAAATTTAGTCCAATTTGGTAAATTTACTCTGAAACAATAATTTAAACCGTCTCTTTAGATTTTTTTCAGATTCTTGTTCGTTTCCCCTTGGCTCTCTCCCAGGTGGCTGCAGGGATGCAGGGAAGGTGTGAGGCATGGGATGTGGGGAAACACATTCCTCTGTGTTCATGCTGATGCTATGTTCACACTGGTGGGTGGGCTGGCTGGCTTGGCCTCAACTGTGCACATTCTGCTCTTGCAATATAACTTTGGTGAATGCATGGTTCTTTTTTTTTTTTTTTTGGCTTGACCACTACCCAGTGACACCTTGGTGGTTGGACCCATCTTGGCTTTTGCTGGCACTGACAATCTATTCCTTTTTTTTTTTTTTAAAGAGAGGAAGGGAGAGGGAGAGAGAGAGATAGAAACATCAGTGATAGAGAATCATTGATTGGCTGCCTTCTGCATGCCCCCTACTGGGTATCAAGCCCACCACCTGGGCAGGTGTCCTGACTAGGAATCAAACCATGACCTCCTGGTTCATAGGTCGACGCTCAACCACTGAGCCAGGCCGGCTGGGCTGACTACATACTTTTATCTTGCTGAGTGAGAAATGCAAGTTTGGCAGCTAACTATCATGGAATGATATTGGGGAGGCCAAGTGCTATGTCATCCCAGTCAACTATGACTTTTCTTCATCTAGCTTCTTCTCTAAATACATGTTGACTGCTTATGTGATGTACACCTGCGCATGGAGTGGGGGTCCTGTGAAAGGGATACCCAGATCATGAGCACAACAAGGGCAGTCATCCAAGGGTATATGCAAGTTATATATCTTGCTAAGTTGAATAAGTACTAGCTGTGTTTTGTGTACAAGGAAGAGGGTCCAGAGGATGGCTTAGAAAGTCAGTAGACAGTTGTGTCTTGGACATGATGAGGTTGTCATCGTTTAAGTCACTGATTCCTGGGTCGGCTGGCCAGTGTGTCTCTATGGGACCAAAGGAGACCGTGCTAAACTATTGCTGGATGGTGACCGTACTCCCTGTGTGGCTTCACTGTCATTTGAGTGACCAAGTGTTTACCTGTATCTTCATTCAGTTTAGGCTGGGATAACTGCATGTTTAATTAATGCATGTACTTGATCTGATCATCGCCTTGAGGGCCCCTGTGAAAAGGGGAGTCTGATTATTCATCTGCCCTGGCTGCTTTCACCTCCTGTGCCTCAGCCCAGCCCTTTCTCTTTGTCTGTCTTTACCTTTCGTCCTCATCCTCCTCATACTCAGTGCATCTTTGTTGATGTCAGGATATAATTTTTGGCTGCTTGGCTATGTCCTGGTCTTAACCTAGTGATAGAAATGATAGTGAAACTAACACTAGCGTAACCTGTAAGAAATTAACCCTAGAAATTCAGAACTAAATGGATCTCAGGAAGCCACCTGATCAAGTTTCCTCGTACATCAGGGAAGAATTCAGGAGAGCAAATGACTCATAAAGTGATGCTATATAATATTTAGCTTTTTAGTTACGGGCAGAATATGTAATAGAACCCAGCTGCACCACCACATAGCCTCTTGTTTATTGTGTCCTTTTATTGTATTTTTTTCTTTGCAGATTTCTCTTGTTTCATGAAGATCACTTGGTATGTGTTAGTAATATTAGTTTTTATATTTTTGCTCATCCTCATTATCCACAAAATACTTGAAGTCCATAGGCGAGTGCAGAAGTGGCAGAGTAAGTATTGAGAAATAAATCCATCATTTGGGATAATCCATTTAGTTTCAAGGAACTCCTAATCTTATCTATAGTTGTTTTTGTTTTAGTTTAATTTACCGGTTACTGAGCACCTACTGTGTGTAAGTGGCGATTCAGTAGGGAGTGGTGATAAAGAGTGTTATTGTTGGAGATCTAAGTTAAGGTGATGAGTGGGAGGGGGGAGCCAATCTTTAATGAGTGTGAGTGTGTCAGTTGATTTTTGGCTGGGCTGAGCTAAAATGTGGAACTGGAAATCAAGACTCTAGGGATGATATTAAAATATTTAATAACTAATAAGATGGTCACCTATCAGGGTGGACACTGAATGTTAACTATTGCCATAGCCCTACTTGTGTATACATGCATATAACTGCCCTGCTGGTGGGTATCCATCCATATATTGGCTCTATGAGTGCGTGCCCATGAATATACTGGCTGAATATCAGGCCTGATCGAAAGCAGTGGTCTCTCTTAAAGACAAGAGAAAAATGTGTCAGTATGAGACTAGTCTTTGGAGGTAGGTGGATACATTAGAATCCTAGTACTACCACTCACTAGTTATGTGACTTTGAGCAAGTTGCTTACTGTATCTGAGTGTTCCTTTTTCCCCTCTGTAAAACAAGGCTAGTCACCATTACCACACAGGGTTGAAGTAAGCATTGAATGAAAGAGATTACATAAGAAATTTAACACAATGTCGAGCATGGCAATGCTCAGTAAACAAGAGTAGTATTGTGCTGCTTGTATTATTTCCCAAGGCTCTTATGTTCTTTACCAGGCAAGGCTGTTAGTCATTTCAGTAGCCAAACAAATGGTTGCCTCTAGGTTTGAGTGCAAGTGCCATTAATTCTTTTGACTAAGTATTTGTTGCAGACATTTCTGAGAGCACTTTCATATCAAGTCTTGTCATTGATACCTTATATATGACCCCTAATGCATTGGTTAATGATCATAATATTGTATATTTGTAGAATAGCATTCTCACAAGATTTTTACTAGATTCTCAAAGCATGAAAACAGGGTATGTGCTATTATTTTTATTTTAAAAAACAATAACCCTGAGCCTCAGGGAGGTTAAGTATTCTGTCCAGAGTTATACAACTAATAAAATGTCAGCATTAAGACTCAGGGTCTTTCTAGTTTTGAAAATTATGTTATTTTAAATAAATGTATATTATTGCAAATAGTGCTTAGTTTTGAGTTTTTTTAATCTATTTTTTTCCATATAGTAACATACTAAGAAAGAGAGATAGAAACCAGAAAGAAAATGGGTCTAGAAAGAGACGAATAGTGGGGATTGACATTGAGTTCTTATGAACATTGAGCCACGTGACAGGCTTAATAACTTTCAAAGGCTTGCTTTATAAATCCAAGCATAGGCAGTAATAAAAAGTCACATCATTTAGGATATTAAATATCAAATAATAAAATATTCTGTACATGATATCTATGTATATATAATAACATAAATAAGATAACATTCTATACATAAGAGCTGGGCTTTTCATTAGGAAGATGGCATATGGCATTTATGGCAGTGGAGAAGCCACTGGTTTTAGAAAGAACCTGTATTTGTTCATGAAAAACAACTTAAGGAAAAGCTCTTTATGTCTTGCCATTCCAGGCCCTGTTGTGAATGGCTCATTTCCTTGGTAATCCATGGTCTCAACATGGGGAATATATTTTAAGAATGTGCTTGGTTACTATCTAAATATTTCATTTCTTTTCTTGGAATAGGTCATAAATACAAACCTTCATCTGTTCTCTTAAGAAGTGATTCTGAGAAACTCCGAACATTGGAAATGCGGGGAATTTCAGGTGAGCTCTGTGACCTGCAAACAGAACACTGCTCAGCAAATTCCAAAACTTCACCCTTTCGATATTAACTCAAGATCACGAGATCTGAGCTCGTTTAAATTAGCCTTGTATCGGGAAGAAAGGAACCATGGGCACATGATATCTAGTTTAATATATCTTATTATCAGGGGACAGTCACAATCAAAACAACCTCCTTAAATAATGGCAAGTTTGCTCAGTTGGCAAGAAGAAATTCATGTGGGTAGGCAGAGGAGAAAAAGCAATCAGGAATAAGTCTCAGATTTATTTTTAAATGAGACAAGATACCATTATTTCTCAGAACTGCAAGAAGTAATTGCAGAGTGGGTCTGGCTCTTGCTGGAGCCTTTATGTAGCGGAGGGTGTCATTGTGCAGAGAGCTTCTAATAGCCCCAATTAAAAAGAACCCTGTCCTCTCCCGAGAAATAGAAATGGAGTAAGAGTAAGGGAATCCTCATTAGAGCAGCAAGGGGGCTGTTAGCACAGACACCGTAGTTCCATCCCCTTCTTCAAATTGGGAAGCTTCCTTCTGAATTCAAGCTGTCAAGTCATATTAGAAAGAAAGCGGCAGACTATGACAGGGGCAAAGGCCTCTTCTTCGTCAGGGAGAAATAATATACTTGTGTCGCTGAAAACCACAGAATTACGAGTTATATAACTATATCTCCTCGTGCACAGCCAGTGAGCAGACCTCTTCGTGCTTTGTGAGACGTTACATAAGGAAACTTCATGTCTGGTGTGTAAACCGTTTTCAAAACTGAAAGGAAATTGAACAAATCCTGGGCCTGCAAAAAAGTGGGGGCTGCAGCTGCATCTGTAGCCACGTGGAGATTTGCACAGCATTTCACTGGGGACTATGCTCCTGAGCTTTTCTTAGCTATTTAAGTTAGCAGGTACTCCGCCCTCTAGCTTGAGGAAAAATTGGATTGGGTGCACCTAAAGAGCTCACTTTCATTTTAATTAATTAATTAGTTAATTAATTAAATGATTTCAGAGAGGAAGGGAGAGGGAGAGAGAGATAGAATCATCAATGATGAGAAAGAATCACTAACCGGCTGCCTCCTGCACATCCACACACTGGAGATCGAGCCCGAAACCTGAGCATGTCCTCTGACTGGGAATCAATCATGACCTCCTGGTTCATAATTCGATGCTCAACCACTGAGCCACGTCAGCTGGGCCCAAAGAGCTCACTTTAAAAATATACACATATTTTCTAATCTCAGCATTAGGAGTAAAATTATTAATCTACTAGAGGCCCAGTGCACGGATTTGTGCACATTGAAAGGAAATTAATTAGAAGGTGGCCAGCAGGGAGGGAATGGGCGAGATGGGGTGGACACACCCTGGAGCCAACCTCCTATGGTCCCTCCCTGGCCAGCCGCACCTGAGGTGGCGTGCCAGGGCTCAAAGTGCGACTGCAGAGTGAGGGGGTCCCTTTGGCAGGTGGGGTCCCTTGGCCTGGCCTGTGGGGATTGGGCTGAAACCGGCAGTCCGACATCACCCGAGGGGTCCCAGAGTGCAAGAGGGCACTCTGCAAAGTTGCTGTCTCTTGGCAGCTCCTGTGTTGAGCGTCTGTCCCCTGGTGGTCAGTGCTCATCATAGCTACCTGCTGGTTGGCCAGTTGGCTGGTCAGCTGGCTGCTTAGCCTTTAAAA
>NW_005871096.1:5489129-5498865 GCF_000147115.1 Myotis lucifugus
TTCTAAAGACAAAATTCACTTTTAAAGAGAGAAAATAGCATTTCCCCTGGTGCCCCTCTAACCAGCACACACACCAGACATCCATACACCAGGAATGTTTTAGCCTGGCTCTGTAGGGCTTTTGCTTGCTCTAGGCCTAGGGACTCCCAATCCTTTCTCTTTTCAAGTTGAAATTTTGAGCACTGCAACCAAGAAAAGTCGATAGTTGTCCTGTCAACACAGACAGTGGGGAGAATCACACATTCAGAGTTCTGGCTAACCACAGGACTAACCACACGCTGTGTTTATGAGCCCGTGATTTTCATTCACCAGAGAAACCTGCCTCAGCCACCCTTTCCCTTTAACAGCTCTCACTAAAAACCCTCTGGCTTTATTACCGGGTATATAATATTAACGTTTAGAGCAGGCCAAGGGATGGTGGCCTGTTTTAAAATGAAGAGTCCTTTTGAGGCTTAGCTTCTTAAAAGGGAGAAGAAGCAGATTCGTTCCTGTTATTTATATTCCTTTAACCTAAATGCAATTTTTCCTCCTCCCATTCTAAGCTGCTCTTTCTGAGAGAGAAATGGAAAGGAAATAACGTCTCCCTCGAGCGCTGTTTTTAAGGCCTCTCTTTGGAATGATGGATTATAGGCAGCAGTAAGAAAAAAAATGTGCCGGCATGGTTCTCTGGAGAAGGAGTAACACAAGCTGGAAAAAAATGTAGTTCAAAGAGAGCAGTGACTGCAGTCACTTCAGCAGAGCCTCTTGCTGTCCACTGCGGCTGTACATCCTGCAGTGTCTCTCAGTTGTTCGTGAGTAAGTATTGTTACACATGTGCACACAGAGTATAGATAGGCTCACACCCTCAGAAAGACAAGGAGAACCAGGAGAGATCACCCAGACCCTGGCCCTGCACAGTGCCTGGCGCGCAGTGGGGCAGCAAACACTGATGGGATACATGAGTTGCTTTGCTGTAGAAAAGATGTCGCACAGAATCAAGTCCCAGGCTTTCAATTTTGTATTTTCTTTCTTGCTTTGAGAAGCACGGTGGCATATGTTGCCTCTCCTGGCATTAATCTATTTTACATTTTATTCTTTTGACTATTATCTTCACACAGATGATTCTTATCTTATTCACCTTTGGATCCTTGTCCCTAGCATACTATCTGGCATGTAGTTTATGGACAATAAAAGCTTATTAAATCACACAAACGCTAAGGGGGAATGTGTCTAGAGTTAAAAGAGCAGATGAACAAGAAATGAAGCTTGGGCATTGGGAAAGGTGAAACAAACAAAGAGACAAAGAGTGATCAGAGGCAGCATAATTCTACTTCATTAAAGAATGTGTAGCACACTTTATAGAATTGTTAAGCACATGAAAGAATCGTGAAAACACTGACCATTTGAAGAAGATATTTTGAGAATTAACACAAAAACGGCTTTGGAATATATCCCTAGACACAGTGCTTAATGAGTTGATCCCATTGGGAAACCAAGGCCAGGGGCAGAGGCCATAGACTAGGACCCAGATCACTGGATGCAAACAATAGACACCAACTTGGCTGACTTGGCAGAAAGGAAATTGATTGGAAAACCAATATGGAATCCACAGAAGCAGCCGGGAGGTTAGGGAATCTGAGATTGGAAAATAAAGAGGAGTTAAGAGAGGCCAGGCAGCTAAAAATGCATCCAAACTCATACCACAGGAATGGTTTGGTGAGAATACCTCTGCTGGTGTGCCCACCACTGGACGTCCCTCTGAGCTGCCAAAGCTAGCCTTCCACCACCTGGCCGTTTGCATCTCTGCCAGGATTGCCAGCCCCAAGGGGGAGTAGCTGATTGATGGCGGGTAGGCCAGGAGGCCGAGAGTGGGAATATCTGCCCTTCTGGCTTCCTGCACCCCTGAGAGTCCCCGTGAGCTATCCACATGCTGGACAGCCAATACATCTCCACAACCCCCGGTTTCTGGGATTCAAGCTCCACTTATTCCTGCTGTGTGGGTCCCTTAGGGGGGTCATTTCATCTCCCCCTTCTATGTCCATAAAACGTGCTGAAATTTTTAAACCTGAAATTCTTCACCCACAAACATTCAACTAAAATCCATTGAACACCGACCACACACCGGGCGTTGTTAAGTGTCGACAACAGAGTGGCACGTACGACAGCACGGTCGCTGCCTTCACAGAGCCGACACCACAGTTAAGGAAATTCTGGTGCCTTAGGACAGCGGTTCTCAACCTGTGGGTCGCGACTCCTTTGGGGGTTGAACGACCCTTTCACAGGGGTCGCCTAAGACCATCGGAAAACACATATATAATTACATATTGTTTTTGTGATTAATCACTACGCTTTAATTATGTTCAATTTGTAACAATGAAAATACATCCTGCGTATCAGATATTTACATTACAATTAATAACAGTAGCAAACTTACAGTTATGAAGTAGCAACAAAAATAATTTTATGGTTGGGTCACAACATGAGGAACTGTATTAAAGGGTCGCGGCATTAGGAAGGTTGAGAACCACTGCCTTAGGAGAAGGGGAACCAATGAAACTTTAAGAACTCAGTAAATGCCTCCAATATGCACAGTTCTTTCACACACATCACTTACTTTCTTTCATAAGAACCTCACTCGTTTTTCCTGATGAGAACAGTGAAGCTATGAGAGTTTAAGTCACCGACCCACAGACAGGTCTTAGCAGAGTCAGGGCTCAAACTCCAATGGGTGCACTTTCTAGCACCCCGGTGGCAATGGCGAACTGGGGAGCTTACCTCTGCTGGTTCCTCACAGACCAAAACTCTCCATGCTCTTCAACACTGGAAACTGAGGTGAGACCTTTCCTCTACAAGCATACAGAGCAGTGATGGCGAACCTATGACACGCGTGTCAGAGGTGACACGTGAACTCATTTTTTGGTTGATTTTTCTTTGTTAAATGGCATTTAAATATATAAAATAAATATCAAAAATATAAATCTTTGCTTTACTATGGTTGCAAATATCAAAAAATTTCTATATGTGACACGGCACCAGAGTTAAGTTAGGGTTTTTCAAAATGCTGACACACCGAGCTCAAAAGGTTCGCCATCACTGATATAGAAGCGTGTGTGAGACAATGTGGGTCATCCACAAAGTCACATTTCAGCACTGGCTGAAATGCTTTTTGTAGTTAATGTGGGTGAGTATGTAGGGACCATGAAGGAAAGAAAGTGGAACTTTATTGTGAAAGAGAATTACTTATACCATAGCAGGAGAGATAAATAAAGCAGACACGAAACAATAAAAAAAAAGAGAAAAAAGAAAGAGAATTACTACAGGCCAATAGTGGGTGACCCAGTAATTTGTATTACCCCCACACAAAATGAATGGCCCTATAAAATTATCATTTGCAACATGTTTATGGCCAGTACAATAAAGATTAAGCAGGTTTCAATTTCCTG
The DNA here is from genome assembly GCF_000147115.1 of Myotis lucifugus. Taxonomy (NCBI): domain Eukaryota; kingdom Metazoa; phylum Chordata; class Mammalia; order Chiroptera; family Vespertilionidae; genus Myotis; species Myotis lucifugus. Next base: position 5,492,552 of record NW_005871096.1, read on the forward strand.
CTGAAGAGAAGATAAATCACTGGGGCCAGATGTCTAGCAACCAAGCAAGATAACATGAAAATTCAATTTTTACTTGCTTAACTATGATTTTATGACTCTTAAAATACAGATTTGAGTTCATAAAACAGTAAAGGTTATAGCCATCTGCTTGGTTCCAGAATACATCAAAATGCGGAGGGTGACTCTGTGCACAGGAAGAATTTCCTAAGTGTGAAGAATCTATAGGCAGAACAGGGTGATTTATTTTAACGCCTTTATGTGACAGTCATTTATGCCAGGTATGAAAGAATTGATGATAAAACATATGCAGATAAACATTTGCTCCATCTTTGCACAGACTCTCCCTGCCTGAACCATCCTCCCTCCCTTGCCATCCCTGCACACCTCCCGTCCTCCCACCCTGCCTTTGTCTAGTGAACTCCAACCCTGGTTTAATTGACACCTCCTCAGGGAAGTCACATTGGACCTCCCAAATTAGGTCAAGTCCCCTTATTACACATCCTCATAATACCACAAGTCTCTCTTTGTGGCAATTATTACTCTTGCTATTTGAAATATATTTCTATCCTTAATCCAGGATATGTTTTCATTGATTTTAGAGAAAGAGGAAAGGGGGGTGAGAAAGAGAGAGAAGAGTTTAGTTGCCTCCAGTATGAGTTCTGACAGGGGATTGAACCAGAAACCTAGGTATGTGCCCTGATCAGGAATCGAACCTGAAACCATTTGGTTTACGGGATGACCTCCAACCAACCGAGCCACTCGGCCAGGGCTATTTGATGTTTTTGTGTTATTATTTGACTAGAGGCCCAGTGCACAGATTCGTGCACATTGAAAGAAAATTAATTAGAAGAAATATTTTAGAGTCCAGAGAGGGACTATGGGAGGGCTCAGGGCGTGTCCTGCCCCTCTCGCCCAGTCCCCATCAGGGCTGATCGGGGCCGATCAGGGCCCATTGGGGCTGGCTGGGGAGGGACTGTGGGGGCGCTTCAGGGTGTGTCCTGCCCATCTTGCCCAGTCCCAATTGGCCAGACCCCAGCAGCAAGTTAACCTACTTGTCAGAGCATCTGCCCCCTGGTGGTCAGTGCACGTCATAGTGACTGGTTGAACAGTTGAATGGTCGGACACTTAGCATATTAGGCTTTTATATAGAGAGATTTATGTCTCTCCCATGAGCCAGGTAGCTCATTGAGGTCAGGGACACTATCTTATAGTACTCATCACTACATCCCAGCTCATAGCATAGTGCATATAATGGCACATAATAGGTGCCTAATAAATATTTATCAAGTAAATACAACTCTACACTGACTATGTTGAAAGAATGGCTGCACAAAGACCTTCTAAATACCCCCACCCCTAAATTATAACTTTTGATAACACCTATTCAAAATAATGAAAGGAAAATGGTTAAACACTTCATCAGTTTTATTCCTTGGAGTATTAAGGATATTTGCAGTGTGAATGAACCGGAAACTGAGTCAATGGCTCAGAATATTGGCAGCTGTCTGTTGAATGAATATTTTTTTTCTCTTTAGCTGTTAATTCTAGATAATTTTGTAGTAATTTATTTTTCCATCCTCATTTGATTTTCACACTGGCCAGATTTGGAGCAAATGCACAGTTTTAGGATCACTGTTAATAATAACAGATGAAGCTTTGTACATAGTAGGGAGTTGGTGCCTGGAATAATGGAAATCTATTTTAAGTTACCATAATTGGTCCTATTAGCCCTGAAAGGCTACTAGTTATCTTGGGCTTGCACAAAAGTGCCAATGTTTTTATGTGATGAAAAGGTTAGAATGATGCATAGCAGTATTAAAGTTCTGCATAGCAATAAGGATAAATCATTAAGACTGGAAGGCTTTTTGAAGCCAGATTAGAGAACTGAATAAGAATTGCTAAACCATCTGAAAATTTCCACATCTGTCTTGATCACAGTCATCTGTTAAGATTAACTTGAGTTCCGTGCATTTTTTTGAGAAGCTCTTATGAGGAAACCTAGTACTTCGAGGGTAACAGTTTAGACATTTATTGCCACTGTCTCCACGAAGGCTCATGGTTGACTCTCCCAAAGTTTGAAGGAGAGGGACACACTGAGGTCATCATTTCCAAGGTTAGCTATCCTTACCCCTCTCCTGTTGAGCACATATGCGGGTCCTGCTAAATTCTGAGCAGACCTCTTGAGTGGGCTTAAAAAAAATGCTGGTAAAAATATTCTGTTTTGCACTTCTTAGAGCTTTCTATTTTTCGAAGTACTTCAAAATACACCGTTATTGCCTCGTTTCACCCTTACCTTTCTTTTCCTCCTTTAAGCCTCAAGGCAGCCGCACTCGCTTTGCTGAAGTCACAAGGAAATGATCTCAGTAGTTCAGGGATCAGTAACCACTGCCTACCTTTTATACGAAACCTGTGGGGTGAGGCAGGGCCCTGCCAGGATAGGCTGCTTGGCTGCTGCAGCCCACGGGCCACGAAGCACACAGGTGCCTCGTGTAGGTGAATTTACCTGATCCCGTGCCTCCTTTCAGGCCTGTGGGCTCAGCCTCCTGCAATGGTAGTACACAAAGAAGGATCCCTTGTATAATTCCGCTCACATCAATAGGTTTAGAAAACCAGAGGGCCACTGTATTAATTCACAAAGAGTAATCCCAGTGAGAGAAACACGACCCAAAACATTTCTGAGCAAACACGTGTGTTCTCTCTCCTTAGAACCACCTGGGAAGTCAAATCACAGTCAACACTTGTTTGGCAGGTCTTAGGGTGGATTCCTCTGCCAACATATGTTGGGGGGCCTTCTTCCCCAGTTTAGGGGAAGCCTGATGGCTCACATAACACAGCACTTTTAACACTTAACAGGCTTTGGCCTGGGGATCATTTCTGAAGATGACTTTGTGTATTTCCGCTCTGATTGTGGGTTGATTTGATAGATTAATCCTCAGAGGACAGTCTTATCCCCAAATTCCTAGGTGGCACCCCAGTTAACTGCTGTACTGCTTCTAACCACACCCTTTTATTAAGGAAAATGAAGCACAAAAAAGTTAAGTGATATTCTTTCAGTCATTCAACACGTCTTTACTGAAGACCCATCACGTGTCATGCTCTAAGGTGGCTCCTTGCATAAAATACAATCTTTGTACACAAGAAGGCAGACAAGTAAGCAATTACAGCAAAACTGGATAAATTCACAATTGGGGAAACAGAGGAGGTCACAGAGGATCATATATTGCATGGACACCTAACCCTACTTACTACTCCTTGTTTTTGTTGTTGTTGTTTTTTGTTTTTTTGTTTTTGTTTTTTAGCTATTTTGGCTTTCCAGTGTAATAATCAAGTAAAATATTGTTGAACAAGTAGTTTTTGAGATAAGAGTATAAAAAATTGATGGGGAAAATTCACTTAGCAGCTCAGAGAGTCTGGTAGGATGAGGAAGTTTTAGATGTGCCTTCACTGTGGGAGATGTACCTTGTCTTTGGCAGGAAAACCATCAGGACCAAAGTGGACAGAACATCTTGCAAGTTTCTGTTACTCTGTAGGAATAAAAAATTACCTTGGAAGGATGAGTTGAGGTTAGATACCAAATGTGAAAAACCCTGGACATTGTCATGGGCAGGGTGATAGAGGCTTTATCCGGGAACATAAGGCATGGAGTTTTACTTTTCATCAAAGTTTCTACTGGTAGAAATTCATTTTATTCACTAGATTCAGCCAGGTCAAAACTCCAACTGGGGTTCTTTTCAATGTTTTAGGCTCTTCTGAGGTTCCTGAAAAAAGTCAAAGAAATGCTTGGTTCAGAGATTTGACAAATTCATAAAAAGACTTCTGTGAAGTTTTAAAATATGTCTGACTGCTTCTACTACCTTAACTGGTGCTGCTGAATTAATATTATTCAAAAGCAGCTCCATTTCCCAGGGTAGAACAAAAAAAGTTCCACCTGCTTTAACAACTATTCTGAAGAAGTTATTAAAATCACACATGTCTTACTTTTTGCCTTTTCATCAAATTTTCAGAAGTTTTGCTATAGCATATAGTTACATGACCCTGGTCACTAGAAGAGACAGAGGAGAATGCCCCACTAGAGAGTTACTTTAGACATCATTTAGTAAAATATGGTTATACCATAATATAAAATATCAGCAAACCAAATAAATAAGCAACTGGTGAGCAGCTTGGCTTTCCAATTGAAAGAGCTATGTTCATTTTCTTCAGTAATTATTTAGTTTCATCAATAGGCTCTTTGGATACTTTAACCTAATTGTGTAAACAATTATTTGCATAGTAAGTTCATGATGAAGCTTTAAGGTGCATCAGAAGCAACTTGGATGTCTGTAAACAGATATTGAAGTTAATATGTACAAGCCCTTTGAGCCAGTAGTTCTATTTCTAGGAATTTGACCTGTAGATGTACTTACATGGGAGAGAAATGACATACGTACAATGTTTATTGCTACGTTCACAATGTCAAAAGATTAGACACAATCTACATAGAGGGCTATTTAAAGACATGATGATAGATGGATTATGTGGAATACCAGGAAGTTGTAAAAAGGAATGAGAAAGGTCTTAATGTGGAAAGATCTCTAAAATATATCCTTAAGTACATGTGTGGATAGTAGGCTAGCAAACTGTGTAAAGAATGACAAAAATAACATACATGTGTATAAAAGTATAAATCTATCTATCTATCTATCTATCTATCTATCTATCCATTTATTTATCTTCTATTAATACACAAAAAACAAATAACCTTGGTTGCCAGTGGCAGAGGAAGGGAAGTATGTGATGCAGTGGGAAGTGATTGTCTAGGATATGGGGTAAGAGGGAGAAATTTCACTGAATGTCCTTTTATAGTTTAAAAAATTCTAGTCATGTGAATGTATTATTTATTTAGAAAGTTAAATCTCCAAATTAAGTTTTTCTTATTGAAAATTTTCTCTAATGTTGTATTATTTATTTAGAAAATTTAAATCCAAAAATTGTTTTTCTTATTGAAAATGTTCTCTAATGAATGTATTATTTATTTAGAAAATTAAATCCAGAAATTAAGTTTTTCCTATTGAAAATTTTCTCTAATAAATGTATTATTTATTTAGAAAATTAAATCCAGAAATTAAGTTTTTCATATTGAAAATTTTCTCTAATGAAAACAATAAAAATTCCCAGAGAAGGGTTGATAGTATTTCTATTTTGGTAAACTATACCAGTGCTAATCATCTTCATGGACAAGAAACATCATATTCTTGATTACATGTAAATCCTCCTTTTTGGCTTCTCTTTTTAAGAAGCAACTACCTGCTTCTCTTTACATTATAGGTCACCTCATTTCCATCCATGTCCAGGGCTTTGTATAAAAAGCAGAGGCATCTGTGAAGCAAAAACCACATATACTATGTAGGACTAAGTTTCCATATAAAAAACTAGAAAAGCAAGACTTCAGACCCCAGTGGAATAAAAGAGATACCATTATGCCATGGACATGACATTTCATCTTCTGCTTTGAAAGCAGCTAAAGATAATATTAGACGAATTTGATAGAGTCACATGGTCATAGTAAAGAAAGATTAGAATTCACCTAGTTTGTAACTTTGCTTTTTTGGTAAAATTGTCTCTGAAATAAAGGATGTCATTAATATTCTTCTTAAGGACACATTTCAACAACGTACCATAGAAGGACATGTTTGCAGTCAGTTTCCAAACTAAAATTCTTTTCTTGCTACTTGACATTGTACTTAAAACATTTTCTCTCTACTTTGCTCCTTCTCAGCTATGCTTTAGGTCTTGTCCCCAGAAAGTGGGAGCAGAGGAATAATGAAAGGAAAGAAACAGAATTGAGAGGAATGGGTCAAAGGTGTCAGAGTTGTAAGCAGGAAATTTAGTGAATGGTGGAAACTGCCAACATTCTTTCTAGATCAGTGGTTCTCAACCTTGGCTGCACATTAGAATCACCTGGGAATCTTTTTAAAATCCTGATTTCTGGGCCTCATCGTCCGCAAATTTTGTTTCTTTGTTACTAACGTAGTGTCCCCACGGCACAGCACAGGGAGGGAATTTCCAGAGGACCAGGCCCAGAAGTGCGGTCTTTAACAAATTCCCACGAGAATCATACACGGAGACACAGGAGACAACCATATCGCTGAACAGACTTCTTGCATCTCAAACTCTATTAGAACCACCGAGTAAAGTATTCTACACCTTCGGATTCAATCTGGGAAGTAGGAGAGACTACTTCTTGAATATGCCACTTCAACTCTATGATGGTCCACGACCTGATACAAAATTACTGATTGCCCAAAGGGGAAAAAGGAACAGTTACCCAATCC
>NW_005871096.1:5498965-5506020 GCF_000147115.1 Myotis lucifugus
CCCACCCCATAACAAAGAAACAGAATTTCCGCAGGATGGAGGCCCAGAAATCAGGATTTTAAAAAGATTCCCAGGTGATTCTAATGTGCAGCCAAGGTTGAGAACCACTGTTCTAGACGAAGGGCTTGGTTCTCCTACTATATTAGAAAACACTGTGTCTGCGTTTGCATTGCTGTGGATTAAATAGAGACGAAAACTGTTCTCCTTCTTAAATAGCAGGGGCCAAGCAGAGGCTGCCCTCGGCTCAGGTCAAGGTGGTGCTTTCTCCAATACCAGAACTAGAAGTGCCTTCCACGACCCATCAGCACGAGCAGTATACACGGTGAGTCATGATTCTGCTTTATTGATGATTTGACTTCATTCATTATAAACGCGAAGAGATCCAAGGAAGTAAAGTATACTTCAAAGTACGTTTCTATTTGAGAGTAGGAGAGAGAAAGTGATGAACTTGCAAAATCAGCTCACATGAGTTCAATGACATGAAATAAAATTACTTGTTTCTCCAAGGTGTAGGAAGGACCAGTAAACTAATCTCTTAGTCTGTTAACCAACATGTGCCTCTGAGCTGTCAACTCATCCCTTGGCACTGTGTCCTGGGGTTGAGTCACAATTTCAGTGGCCAATCATTGTTTCAGTTGGAGCATGAGAAAAGAGAGAACGTGAATTTATAAAGAACTGTCCACTGATCCTCAATTACTGAAACTAAAGACTTCTCTAAATTTAACATCTGATCATCTAGATTAATGTACATTGCTTCCCATCTATTTGAATTCAAAACTGTGGTCAGAAGTGTCTTGGAAAATTTTTTCACTCATTCGACAAATATTTATTAAGTAGCTGTTCTGTTAAAGGCAAAATTGGTAGCCATTGTAGGCGGTACAAAAACTGTAACAGAGAAGAGGAGGGACACTAGCATTTATTTGTTGTATCCTTTTGTGCTCGGTGGTGATAGGCTAGAGATCATTTATTCTTCACAATTCTTGGGTAGTTATCAGTCAAGGTCCTAATAGGAAACCATTGATATACTCAAATAATTTGTGAAGAGTTTAATAACGGGTTTATTAAACTAGGAAAACCAAAAAGGAGAGTGTGACAGCATAGGACTAATAAGTAGGGATACTGCTCCTGTCTCTAAGATTAAAGGATCCCGGAGAAACACACACAGAGGCAGACACACATGCACACATACACACAGGTGGAGTATGTGCAGAGGGCTGCCGACAGGAGCTGTGACCTTTGGTCAGGGGACACAACAGCCTGTGGTTGCCATGAAGAGAGAGAATAAATACCCCAGCTTGGCTGTTCTCCCTTTACTCAGTGTACTTCCCACTGGCCACACTGAACCAGAGCCAGGGGACGGCCACACTGAACCAGAGCCAGGGGACGCTGACACCAGATGGAGGCAGTTCCTATAGATTGACCACTCAGAGTGCCAGCAGGTTGGGAGGAAGTGGAGGGCAGATCTGAAAAGGTAACCAAAGGGATCCAGCACAGGTGGCTCAATACATCAAACTGGAAACTAAATGCCAAGGATATGTTTGTGTTCAGGACTAGAGAGAGGCTGGTCTTAGTAGTTGGGTCTTAGTGTAATCAGGGTCTGCTGTTGGCTCAGAAATTTCTACGTAGACTGTAATGTAATCATGTAATTGTTCTAATGGAATATTACTGGGTATTTTTATGCCTGATTCTTCTCATTCTGGTCCTCATTCTGGAATGCTCAACCTGGCATAGGAAGAGCTCCCTTTGTTCATTCGCCAAATGCTTGTGCCAGGAATTCTACTCATTGGCAAAAATAACATGCAGTCAGCGGAGGAATCAGATTAGGGAACCCCTAATTCCAATAGAGTGTCAAATAACATGATAGAGGAATTGACAGGGAACTTGGGAGCATAATGGAAAGATTTCGCATTCAGAGGATATGTTGCCTAATATTTAATAGATGCTCAATAGTTATTTTTTGAGTGAATGATTAAGGCCTAGCTTGTATGTCTCTCTACTAGAATCATGGACTGTGATAACTAAAAGAAACTTGTGTGAACACTTACAGAAGTGGAGAGTAACCCAAACATACTGTAGTGGCAGAGGCTGGAAAAAACCCTAGGTTTCCTGAGTCCTGGGCTGAGAAGTTTGTTTGCCACACTGTCTTCTTGGATATAATGGAGGCTCCATTGCACAACATGGGATTGGAACGAGCCCTTAATCAGTGACTCTAGGAAGATTTTTAGTGTTCTTATAAGACGCACTTTTGATGAATAGTTTTAAACTTGTTTTCCACTAATTCTCTTCAGGTGATACTACCAGGTAACAACATTTTTGTGTGATTAATATTTGTCTTTTTATTTTTAATCTTTAGAACATCCTTCTGAAGTCCTCTGAACAAGTTGGACAAAATCCTTTTGAAGAATGCTCATAACTTTATTTTTGGACTGAGTTAACTGATAAACCCCTGAGTCCAGTTGAGGATGCACAATAGGAAATAGCATCCTGGCTCGGGAGCACTCGTGGGACACATGAGATCAAAGAAATGAGAGGTTTTTTCAGGAAGCCATTATGAGTCATGGAAACAAGCTGATGAAACCCCTGGAAATAGGAAGGGAATGCTTACTCTTCTTGAACATCCATCATTACACAGCTTAGGATGGCCCCGAGATTTTGATTTTGAGGAATCAAAAAACAGGGTCAGGCTTTTCTCTGCTTGGCTCAGGGTGCAGATTCTGATTTGATGGGTTTTCCTGGCGGATGGATTGTTTCTCTTGGCAAGTCACTTCAAAGGGCCTGGGTTGTTTGTTTCTAGATTTGTTTGGATTTATAAATCTTGCCTTTGAAACATCATCTGTGGCACTGAGGATGTTTCAAAAAATTCAAAGACACTAAAATACAATGAATTGAAGTAAAATTTAAGTGAAACTTAAATATTTAAAACTAAGAGCAAAATGTGTCCTCTGATTCCTTTGGCTTTCATATTTTTTATGGATATCATTCATGTCAGAAATACTTACAGTGATTAATTATAAGAAAAGCACATAGAGATAAGAGGGCAGTTCTTATCATTGAAAATTATAAAACTATCCTCCCAGAGTTCAGGTGCAATTTAATCTCCTGGCATCATTATTTGGTTAAAATTGCTTAGCTGAGTAGAATTCCAGACTTGGGAATTCTGCTAGTCTCACGTTTTCTTGTCTGTGTAGCCCTGATTAACAGGTGAGTCAGGCTCAGTTCTGGAATATTCAGCAGGAGTTAAGGGGTGTCACACTCCATGAGGAATGGATATTATACAATTTCTGAGAAGCCATGGTATTGTTTCCTTGCACATCCTCTATTATGTTCAGACAAGTGACTTGGAAATCAATGGGAGCTTGGCTTACAATAGGCATAAATTAAGCTCCAAGTTCTGCTAAATTGTGTCAGCTTTCTGGAAGCTAATTTCACTTATTTATTCAAATAATAGACTTTAACAGATACTCTGAAGCATTCAAAATAGTGTTGGCCTGCTCTCTGCCCACAGAGTTTACAAGGTGGTGGAGGAGATAGATACAATACTACTGGTTATAATACTAGACACAATACGGTAAGATAAGTGTGTCATTTGCAGGCCCTATGCTTCCTGCTGAGAATTCACAGGCCATTAGTATCTGTTAAAGTCCGTTCTCTTTTCTGTCTACATCTTTCTTAAGAATCTCCAGGTATTGATGCGATTCTGATGAATGGTGATTTTAGGACGAGTGAAAGTAAGTTCTTAGATTTTAAAAATCTAAATAAGATATGTTATCATTAACCCAGAGGTATGACAACCAAAAGACACATTAAAAAAAAAAATCTCTGTGAACTAGAAATCCTGTAGTTCAGTAAAGACAGGGTAGTGATCCAGAGACATGGAAGCATGCAACAAATTGAAGAGTGGGGGGGCGGGGGGGAAGAGATTAACCAAAGAACTTGCATGCATATATTCATAACCCAAGGACACAGACAATAGTGGTGAAGGCCCGAGGAGGGGGTGGGAGTGGGGAGGAAGGGGTCAATGGGGGATAAAGGAGACATCTGTAATACTTTCAACAATAAAGATAAATTTTTTTTTAAAAAAAATAGAAGCTTCTGTGATTTAAAGGACAAGATGAAGTGTGCATGCATGAACAGGGAGAAAACAGAACATTTTGGCAAAAAAGATGATACTTCATAAATCTTCTGGAAGAGTTATTTTCCACCCCCCTCCCCAAAGTTAAAAGATATTATCAGATGAAAATCCTGTATAATAAAGATGTAATATGCAAATGGTCATTATGTGGTGAAACGTAACGACTGACCGCGTCACAACCGGATCAGCAGGAAGGTGGGGCAGCGAGCTACAAGCGAGCAGCAGCGGAGAGCTACAGGAGCGGGCAGGGCAGCAAGCTATGAGGGGGGAGCTACAGGAGGGTGGCAGCAAGCTACTGGTGCACGGATTCGTGCACAGGCCTACTAGTATGGAGATAATATTGCTGCTTACTAGAAGAATATCATTCTTTGGATTATCAGTTAATATACTTTCATCTTCAAATAATAGCAGGCCTTAGTCAGAATATCTTAAATGATAAGAAGTGTTATTATCTTAGCTAACAGAAATTCTGAGGAGTGGTTCCAGGTTTAGTTAACTCAAGAACTCACATCATCCATCACCCAAGTTCTTTCCTCTCTTCTCTGCCATCTTCAGCTTGTTGGCTTTTGTCTTCAGGCTTCTCCTGTCACCATTTCAAGAAGCGATTGTATTAAATGTTGGTACCACAGCTGCCATCATCATCGCATCCTTACACCACAATGTCCTTGTTAAGAGCAAAGAAACCTTGACACCCAGCAGATGTTTTCTCATGTCAGAGCATCTAGATCAAAGACCCACCCTTAAACCAACCAATGATGGTGGAATGGGGCCATCAGGATGGGAAGGACCAAGATTTACCTGCTTCTTAAGAAGGGGAGAGGAACTGACCATCAGAATGAAGACAGAGCTCTGTAAACATGGAGAAAGTGTGCTGGCGGGCCTTGTGAATGCTCCTCCTCAGTTCCAAGGAGATGCGCAGAGAGAAACCGACTAGAAATAAAACACAGGCTTGTGTTTTCCCATAACAACCCCTTGAGGTGTATGCTAGGCTGTCCCTCAAGCAGGTGTCATTGCCCAGCATTTTGTCATGGGTGTCTATGATGTTGTCATGGGGGCATTATCTCCCTCTAATGATACACCGATTTTCAGATGGAAATAGCCCATCTATTTTCACATAGAAAAGTGATATCAGTGTGTGATATCATGAAGGCAGACACAAGTTTTGTATAAAGAGCTGCACAGTAGGCATTACCTTTCTCTCATTACTCTACCTACACCGATGGCCTCTTAGGGACTTATGTCTCACCCATTGAATGATGTCTTCTTGGTGGGACTGTGAATCAAGTTTCTTGCCCACCAGCCAAGGAGTGGCATGTGACCTGAGCTGGACCCGTCTGACCCTCTATTTTTGATTTATGGGTGCAGTGATATGAGGGTGGAAAAAACGATTGGAGCTTATTCATTCCAGCCGCAGAGTTGAGTGGTTTCCACTTTTAGATATCCCAACATACCCGCTACGGCCACCAAACCGCCTTGTTTCTGAGCCTGGTTCTCCAGCCTTCCATTTGATTCTGACCTACCAGTAATATCTTTGTAAAGAGATCGTTTTTCCTGCTTAAGTTTCCTGAGTTGGTTTCTGGTGCCTGCTGGGTACAAAATCTATTTTATTTCCTAAAGTCATAGGATTTCTCAGCTGTAAGAAACCTTATAAATCATCTGGCTCAGCCTCATTTTATAGCCAAAGAAACGGAAGCCCCAGGGGATGAGGGTTTCACCCAAGATCACATCACAGGGCTCATCAGTAGCAGAACTTTGAATAAGACCAGGTTTCCTTTGCCCACCGTAGTCCAGTCTGCTTTTAATTTTAATCCCTTTTTTAGTATAAACCACAGCCTCTCTCTCTCTCTCTCTCTCTCTCTCTCTCTCTCTCTCTCTCTCCCTCCCCCCCCTCATGCTTACTAGAGAATAGTGACTTAAAAAAATCTTCACTTTTATTCCAAACCGACAATTTGCTTTGTGTAGTTTAAAACCTTGTATCACAGATTGTCCTTTCAGAGATGTGGCATCTGGTAATGACAGGCGTCAGTTTATATCCTTATATGGAGCCTTGATTCCTTCCAGCTATCTTGAAATGTTTGGAAAGGAAGTGGTGTGCTCTAGGGAAACATAAGGGCTGGGCTTCTGACAGTGATTATTTACCACTTCTAGGTCTAGCTTCTAGCTGTGTGCATGTGGGAGAACCTTCCTTGACTCACATGGAAAGATATATATCTGCTCTATTTTTTCAGTTGCTGTAGGGCAGTCATAGCTCATACAACCACTGTCAAAATAGCCCAGAATCGGGGTAGAGGGGATTAATAATTATAGTGTTACAGGACAGGAGAGGGGCTCATCTCCCCCAGTTGCTGCTGGGGGTGGTGTCCCTGGGGCACTGCTGGAATAAGCATTTCCGGAGGCCCCCACAGGAGGATGAGATGTGACAGAAAGCTTTATTCCTATGAGATCACACCCCTGGGTTTCCAAAGACCCGTTTCCCTTAGTCCAGGCGTAGCAGAAGTGTAGCCGGGGCCTCAGCAGAGCTAAAATCAGAGCCAGTGTTCAGAGTTTTCTTTCCATGTTGGAGTAGGGTCCAGTCCAGGAGCAGGCTAGCGTAGCTGGTGTTTCCGGCTGCAGTCCATCAGTCCATTGCATGTGGGGTCCACACGGCTGCAGGCCACGCGGGAAAATGCGAGAGAACCAAGAGAGAGCGCCCTGAGCAACATGAGCAACAGAAGCCATGATTACAAACTCCTTTTTTTAGGGGATTATGTATTCCCAAAGTTTCCTGCCCATTCTGGCCAACCATCTCTGTCCCCAGATGTGATTGACAGGAAAGTACCTTCCCTATGTCACCCCAACTTTACTGGGCATATATCTATCTTCCTGTTGAATCCCTTCCCTCCCTGGGGAGTGCAAAGTTGCCGCTTTCTGGTTAAGCTGCCCA
>NW_005871096.1:5506537-5583673 GCF_000147115.1 Myotis lucifugus
AGCCTCAATCTGCCTCGATTGGGGGCAGCTGGCTGGACCCCATCTGTGCATGAATTTGTGCACTGGGCCTTTAGTTATTAATAACTAGCTAATTACAATGATACCATTAGTACTAATTATGTGCCGGATACTATTTTAAGCACTTAGCATGTTATTCTTTCAACACTGATAGATAAGTGCTATTATATTATCACCCGAATTTATAGGTGAGGAAATTAAGGCAGAGAGAGATTAAGTAACTTGCTTGAAGTCACACAGCTTTTAAGTGGCAGAGTTAAAATTTCAACCCAGGTGGTCTGGTTTCGAGGTCCATGCTCTAAACCCTCTGCTCTGTTGCTTCTTAATCACATAATCTCTCTCTATGGAGGTACAAGAAGATGATGATGATGATTTTTTTTTTAAGGAAAAAAAGATTGTCCAGTGTAGACAAATGACTTTTCACAAACACTTCTAGCAGGGGTTCTGTATTATGACTCTCTTGGGGTATACTTACAAACAACAATCTCCCACAAATACTCCTACACAACAGCTGCTTCTCTTGTTTCTACCCATGTAACAAAGTATCTTTAAAGAACTCAATTATTTGAGAGTTGTGAAAATTGCACAGAATGAAGCTTTTTGCCCTAGGTGCTCATAAATTAAGGTCAATAGTAATTGTTCCATTGATTATTTAAAAGAGTTTAATTCTTTTAACTCATGTCAAGGTCCCCTGTGGTGAAAGATATTAATTACAATTTAACTACACCCAAATATTGATGAGAAAAGGCGGTGAACCGAGTACCCAAAAAGCCCCTTTCTGCTTACTGGGTTCAAAACACATTTTTCTACTTGAAATTTGCTACAGAGAGACAGGAAGTCATTTCTATTCTGGTTCTATTTGGCAAACAGACAACATAGGCTTTATTTTTAAGCAATCTATCATAACAAAGTTCCATTATGTCAAAACAAACTAACCGTGCTTAATGATTACATCATAGTGAGATCCACCCCCCATATATTATTCTTTATTCAGAGTAAACATTTTAGTAGAAAAAAGGGTCTTTAAAAATGCTCTGCTTTTTTCCAGTTACCTAAATAACAGGCTAATACCAGAAGGAAAGTTCTTCATTATTCAATAATCATTGCCTTTTTTTTTTTTTTTTTTTACAAAATAATTAGATCAATGTGAGCAAAAAGGATTTCTTTCAATGGTGTGCTTTAGTGCCAGAAATTTCATCACATGGGCTGTACTCTCGGGCACCTGTTGCTTTGGTGGGATGCATAGTGGTCGGGGAGCAGTAGGGAGATTATTCTGTCCTCTCTTGGGAACTAGTTGTACGGGCCCTGGGAATGGAGGCCTGCCCTCCCGGGGGACCCAGGTTGGCCCATCTGTGCCCCAGACAAGCCAGTGTCTGAGACTGTCTTTCCTTGCTGTTTAATTCACACCACCACAGTAATGCAGGACCTCCCCTACCAACTCAGAACACAGACTTGGTTTATTAGCAGGTGTTTTTTTTTCCCAGCAAAATATAATTGGAGTTAATTACATATTAAAACCTTGGAAGGGCTCCCTTTTGATTATTACCATACTGTTGAAATGGAGGTCTTTTATTTATATATTTATTTGTTAATGTGATACCCACCTTATGCCAGGCACAGTCCCATAGCAGAGACAAGTTACACAAACAGTTATAATGCAGTCTGGAAAGGGCTGGGCTGGGTCTTTACTCTTGAGAAACTCATTTTTATCCATCTTTGAATGCTCAGCCAAGGTGATTTATATAGAAATTATCCAGTAAGTGTTTGGGGCCTTAATGAACGTTGCTATGGGAGCCCAGACAATGGGCACCTGAATCAAGGAGGAAGCCAGAGTGAAGAAAGAGTTCCTGGAGAAGGGGACACAATCTGAGTCCTTTTTTCCCCCCTTAATCGAACTGTTGCTTTCTTTATTAATTTGCTAGAGGGCCAGTGCATGAATTCGTGCATGGGTGGGGTCCAGCTGGTCCCTCACCCCATGGGGGCTGATCAGGCTGGGCTGGTGTGGGGGAGGAACTGCGGGAGGTTGGCCGGCCAGCCCCGCCCTCGATTCAGCTGGGGCCGGCCAGGGGGAGGGGCTTCCCCCCACCCTGCAATGGGCCAGTTGGCCGGCCACAGTGCACGTCATAACGACTGGTCGTTCCAGTCATTCTGGTCGCTTGGCTTTTATATATATAGATTATTTAAAATCTGGGGGAATATCTTTATAGCTTCTTTATCTGCTTTCACTTTTTCCAGATAGCCTGACACAGGCTGAGTCTTAAAGGATAAGTCAGCCAGGGTAGAAGGAACACATACAGAAAAGGGGACCTTAATTTAAGATATGTGTCCTCCAACACACACACACACACACACACACACACACACACACACACACACGTGACATGCAGGAGACAGAAGTACGCTCTCTTTGCAAATAGTAATAACTATGCTATTCTCTATTTCAAGGACATTGCAGTAATTAATGTGTGAGAGATGAACTTTGTTACGCTTGAGAATGTCAGAGTTCTACAGGGGAAAAGGGACCATACTGTGATCTATTGTGATATTTTTCACACTACATAATTTGAACTCGTAACTGATTAACCAATTAAAGCGTAAGCAGGCAGGCCTTAAAGGCTACTGCACAACTGAAAGAATGATTTATTACACAGAAGGTTATTGGAATAGAGGAAAGCCAGATTGCATGCAGAGGAACACCACTCTAGGTAGCTGTTCACTGGTGCTTCAGAACCAGGCTTCCTTGTTCAACTTGGAGAAAAGCAGTGCCTTAAATCTCCCTTTTGGAGAGTTCCAATGCACAGTTACAAACTAAAAGGTTTGGAAAATTCATATTCATATAATGTTTATTAATGGCTAAACACACTTCCCAGGAAAATCCTGTATTTTTCTCTTCCCAAGTATCCTCTAAATACCAGTTTTTGAATCATTGCAGTAAGAGAAGATTGAGACACTGAAGGATTTATGGAATTTTATCCCTCTTTGGGGGTTATATTATAGCCATATTTTAAAAAACACCCAAAGATGAATGCCACTAAAGCACACTTTCATTTGTGCTACTGATGCTATACAGGAAGTCCTCACCTAACATCGTCATTAGGTTCTGAGACTTTAAGCAAATGGGGTATAATGAAACCAATTTTGCCATAGGCTAATTAATATGAACAAGAGTTCAGTTCTATGGCATCTCATCAATGTTGCAACAAAATGTCAAAACAAGATGTTATTTGAGGACCTACTGTACTGATTTTAGGAATGCTTTGGTCTATGGCATCATCAATACTGGTGAGTCCTTCTATTCATACTGGTCCTTCGTGGGTTCCAATAAATGCATGTTGGCAGCTGCATAAGTTACATTCCCACTACACAGAGGTGAGAGGGAGCATGATGCAAGGGACAACCCACAAGGATCTCTGTGGGTTTTACCCTTGAGTTGATGAGGAGTTGATGAAGGTGCCTGAATTGATGGGAGAAGTTGATAAAGGTGCCTGAAAAGGTAGGCTGGGACCAGACTGTAAAGCACCTTGCTTGGGTATTTTCTTAAATGCTGGGGCCAGCCAATACCGGTTTTGATCAGAGGAATAACCAGATTTGAACGCTTAGAGAGTCTGTGCTGATGCTATCATTATGGGTAATTAAAAGGGGCCTGAGACTGTGCCAATACCAGGCTGTTATTGTAGGGGAGGGAAGATAATAATCTACCCTTCTGAGTTCTTCGTGGAGACCCCTGTAATAAAATATTAACAAGGGAAAAACTATATAAGTTTACTAACATGTAACCTGTGGGAGATAACCAGGGAAAAATGAGTAACTCAAAAAGGTGGCTTAAAATTCAGGCATAAATACCATCTTCACTGAGAAAAAGGAATGGTGATACAGGTGTCTGAGGGGAATGTAAATGATTTTTAGGAAAAATAAATGGGCCCTTAGAAGAACAGATGGGAGGTATGATAACGTGACAAAGTTGGTCTGGGTGTGACATCAATTCCTAGTCTCCTTTTCCTGTGATAAGAGTCAATCTTCCTCGGTTGATAAAACTCCCAGGCAGGAGATCAATGACGACTGAGTTCCTTTCAGGGGAGTTCAGAGAAAGCCTCTCTCTGTATTTTGCTGCTTTTAAAGTGCTTACAGGTCAAAATAATTAATATACCAAAGTAGCACATTTTAGGGGTGGAGCATGTCCTAAACTCCTACAGTCACATAATATTGGGGTATATTCAGTTACCTTTCAGTGTCTATTAAGCTAGTTCCTAGGAAGGAAGAGAAGAAAATAAAACAAGAATGAGGCAATAGGATGGAGGAAGATATACAAAGAAGAGATCATTGCTACCACTTGGAAACTGAGTGGGTGTTGACGGTGAAGAAAAGTAACAGCCTAGGGTGATAGGGAGGCTTCTGGCAGAAGTAACACTGTGCATCCAACTAAGACAGAGAATGTAGGAGGAGGGGGAAAGATGATGAATTCAATTTGGAGATGTTCAGATTAACATTAGTGGGACACCCAAATACTGATGTACATCAACCCTGACACATTTTCCACATCTACAATTTTGCCATAAATTTGGAGAGGGAGAGACAGAAATTGTAAACGAAGGTTTAAAAACGCCCTTGTGCCACATTTGTCAAGACGAGCAGATTGCAATGGCCTCTTGCAAACATGATCCGCACCAAGTTAATAACTCTTTCTACAGGTGTCTAGTAGAAAGATGACTCTATGGCTGGAATTCATGAGAGATGTCAGGGCTCCAGGTAGAAATTTGGGTGTCATTAGCTGCTGGGGGATGCTGGGGTCCAGCCCCAGCAGGTCCAGGGGTTCCCCAAAGGTGTGGACGGAGTCGGCGAAGAAGGAATGACATGGAGGCAGCCTTCAGTTGATCATCATAACCAGGTTCTGTAGCCAGGTTCTCCAGCCAGGTTCTATCCAGGTTCTCCAGCCATGTTTTGTCTAGGTTCTACAGCCAAGTTCTGTAGACAGGTTCTGTCCAGGATCTTTTGCCATGTTCTCTCGCTAGGTTCTGTCTCTAGGTTCTGTCTCTAGGTTCTGTTTTTTGTTGTCTTTGTTACATCTGTATTTATACCAGTTGATTTTAATCCTATCAATTTCTATTCCAAAGGTTAGGGTGTTTCTTATCTCCATTCCAGGGAGTAAAGATTATGTAGCTTAAGCGTGATTGTTTGTAGTTAAAGTGATTAACTACCCGCCTGGCACTTAGTTAAGGGGTTTTATCTCCTCCCTAACTTCAGGGAAAATCCCTACCTGGGGAAACAACCTTTCTCAGAGAAGTGACCTTGTTTAAAACACATAGCGCTAAGGGGAGCAAACATATTAAGAACAGTATGCTATATATGCCAGGTCCCTTGAAACATATGCTGTGCAGACGTTTCTTCTCTGCAGCGACTGTGTCAAGCAGCAAGGATGGACCGGCTCCCGGCAATTAGCATATAGGTGGGTGGCTGCAGAAACCATGGACACACAGTGGATTTCTTTGCTCAAACTGATTTATACAATTTTGGATGAGAGACATGCAAAGTGAACTTCAAACTGAGCCCTGTTTTATTCAGGAGAATGCACAACAGTTACAATAAATGTTTGTGGACCCACTTGATGGATATATGGATAGATGGATGATCAAGAGAATGAAGAGTATAGTTCATGAAAATCTATAGATATTCTCTTCTTTTACTTTATCTCATCATTTGTTTCAGTTTTAGCTCTGGAAAGAAAAACCATATGACTACCTTCAAGAAGCCAAAAGGCAACATTTGAATGCCTTTAAAAATCAATGAGCCTTTCATTTTTATAAAAAGCCAACTGATTTCAGACCGTTTGCTGTATATTATTCCCATTAGGTAATGATGCCTTTGCAGGAAATCCAGATGGAGATGACCAGCTGAGTATGGGCTGGGTACTGTGCAGCAAGCAAACATGTTATTTCACACATGACTTCTCTTGAGTAAATATGAGCCTTTACATTCCTTGTCAGAGACCAAATGGTTTTAAAAGAAAGAGACGTAGAATGCCAGGCATTGTCACGTAACACCCATATCTTGGTATAGATGGTGAAACTATGGTCCTAGGGGCTGCAGAATATACCAAGTCTCTTTACTAATCAATCACACCACCATCAAGACAGTAAACAGGGCAGATTGGAAACGATTTTTCCATTACCATTGATGGATGCATTTTACCTTTCCAGGGAAAGGTATTTCTGACCCTTCACAAGTCATTGAGGAAATGCTTAAAATGCACAGTTGTGGCCCCAAATGGCCAAGATGTTTTCACACCTCACTATAGGCATCACATGACTTGGGCAATGCCAAGTAAGTTACAAATCCATTTTGTAGTTCAGGAAGGTCATTAGGACTCAGATTCATTATCTGTTGAGACTTTTATTTTCCTTTCATTACTCTCCTTTGAGCGAAATGAAGCTGTAGGAGTAGAGCAGAGTCCTTAGGTCATTCAACCCTGACACATTTTTCGCGTCTACAATTTTGCCATAAATTTGGAGAGGGAGAGACAGAAATTGCAAATGCAGGTATTAAAACCCCCTTGAGCCACATTTGTCAAGATGAGCAGATTTTAAGTGGCCTCTTGCAAACATGATATGCACCAAGCTAATAACTTGTTCATTTGCATGGTGCTTCCCTCCAGAAGTTTCTGAAATTGCTTCTGCAGTCATTACGTACCCCAGAGCTGTTCAGGTTTAGTAGGAAGATTAGAGAGACTATCCAGTTGGTGTCTCTTCCAATGAGATGGAAATGACAAAATTTCCTGTTTACAAACTATCCCAGAACTGCTCCTGCTTTACCTTATCCTACCCCTTATCTGTAGTCAATGTAAATACTCTCAAAACAACTCCTATCTTTTGTCCTCCTACTTGATGCACAAAAAAGCCCATTGACTCCAGGATGGAGGACATGTTGCCTTTCCCACTTACTGCTGCTGCTGCTGGGTTAGATTTCATGCCCCAGGACCTGGTCCATCATGGCCCAATAATCCCTTCCTTTTACAAAGGCTTTCAGTCATGGCAGTTCAGGTTCTTGTTTAACAATAAGTACTCAATAAATAAGTCCACCACCTATACCACCGCTCCCATCACCATCATCATCATCATCACCACCATCATCATTTCTTGGGCTTAACAGGGAATAGCACCAAGTTAAGGGATAAGAAGGCATTATTCAGTACATCTTTAAATCATTTTTTAAAAATATATTTTATTGATATTTTTACAGAGAGGAAGGGAGAGGGAGAGGGATAGAGTTAGAAACATCCATGAGAGAGAAACATCAATTCAGCTGCCTCTTGCATGCCCCCTACTGGGGATGTGCCCGCAACCCAGGTACATGCCCTTGACCGGAATCGAACCTGGGACCCTTCAGTCCGCAGGCCGATGCTCTATCTGCTGAGCCAAACCGGTTAGGGCCATCTTTAAATCATTCATCAGTGTGTCACAGCACCTGGTACTGAAGATTCAGCGGAAAGACTGTGAGACAAGTTGGTAATCTTCAAGGCAAAGAAGGCATTCAAAACGCCCATGCTCCAGACAGGGAGTAGAGGGTTAAGGATTTTCAGGATGGGCGGTGATTTACAAATGAGCTTCCTGGGCAGTGAGAAGGGGGGTGGGAGGGGGAAATGAAGCCAGTTTAAGAATAGCAGAGGCACCTGTGAGACAGGATGCTGTGTTCATGATGACCAGGGAGCTGCTGGATGTAAATGCCTGTGAAGTGGTGGAGAGGCCTGCGGTGAGAACAGCCCAGGGGCCCAATAACCTCGCCTGGCTTCATTCTGTGTCTCTTTAGTCCCAGCTTGTTCTTAGTTTCACGGAAACAACCAAAGCTGACGGACCAAATCCTTCAGCTATAAATCCACCTCACGGCACAAAGAGAGCGAAACCTATAAGCATTCGGATGCCTCTAAAATTAACACGCTACGCTTCTCTGTCATCAGGAGGCTCTGTATAAGAGTTTAAAATGCTAGTCAGGTCACACTGACCTCGGTTTGAATCCCTGGCTCTGTCTTACTAGTTGTGTAACATCAGATGAGTTATATAATTTGTCTGGGGCTCAATGTTCTCATTCATGCAGTGGCAAATGTAATAATACCTACCCGGTTGGGTAATTATGGAAATTAAATGAGATAATGCATATAAAACATCCAGCACAGTGCCCAGCGTGTGGTCAATACACAGTAATTATTATTATTCAAGTCTTTTGGATGGATTGTTTTCTGGTGAGATAAACGGAGAAAGGATAATATAAGTTACAGAGAAAGAAAAAGGAAAGAGATATGGAAAAGAGAGGCAGGACTTTAAAAGCTGATCCCGGAAAAGAGGCACTTAATGACTGTCAGGAAAAAAAAAAAATCCCGAGAGAAAAAGGATAAACATGGCAGGGACTCAAAGACAGAGGCTTAGCTTTGCTTTCTGCCAAGGTTTCATCCATCTGGCCTTGGCTTCTACGCTGGTTTTTCCCTCCAAATGGCAGCTCTAGAAGCCTGGTGTTGCAACTCGCAACTCGGGTCAGGGAGATACTCCATCTCCGAATCGCCCTAAACTTCTATATTCAGTGAAGGCAGATGAGAAATGTACATGTTATTCTTTTGCAGTATAGAATTCTTTTGAGACTCATAAGAGACAGGCCTGTGAAGTGAGCCAGCAGTGACCATGGCAGACATAATCCTATTTCTTTTTGGCTGACAGCTCATGCAGAGAAAAACACTCTTTGATCCAGACAAAGGTAAATGTAGCTTAAATCCCAACACGAAATCCTGACCTTCCATAATCAGCCTCTATTCCCAGTCTGTGATGACCCTAGACACCAGAGATATAAGAAACACAATCAATGCCTTTCTCACTGTTGGGCTGTAACAATGTAATCACCGTAGAAGGCAAAATGCTCAAAGGGTAGAATAACAGATTATTTTTAGGACCTAAGGAGAGGGGGTGGGGAGAACAGAATGGTGTCTTTCCTCATATTTGTTTAATAGCAGATACTGAATGGAGCATCTATTATAGATGAACACACAGAAAATGAACATAAACCTGAATAAGTAATGAGATATCTAGAAAAATGAAACAAATGGTTAACACAGGATTCCCCCACCCCCTTTTTTTATTTGAATCCACTCCTACGGCTTGTTGAATTCTAATCAACTACAAAACCAGGGCAAAATTGCAGTTCTAAGATGAATTTTCAATATGATCTCTTCTGATGTGTCTTTACAAACACGAGAGTTTAAAAAACCAAGTGGAAGCTGGATCTGAATATAAAAATGTAGGGCACGCTTGAGAGGAAGATCAAAGGGCAATCTTTACATGACAAAAATGAGCTTGACCCTGAAGAATCATTGCTTTTATAAAATTAAATACAGATTGAAGTCATGTGCTATGATCCACCCCATCTGTTTAGCAAACAGATATATATACACATATAGTATATATGTGTACACATATATTTTTAGAAAAGAAGAGAAATATGTTTGTTTCACGTTTGTGCTGAATTACTTCCCTAAGACACATTATGTTCTGATTTCTGGGATAACTATGATTGGAATCTGTCTGCTTTTTTTTTTTAAAAAAAAAATGTTTTATTTATTTTTTTACAGAGAGGAAGGGAGAGGGATAGAGAGTTAGAAATATCCATGAGAGAGAAACATCGATCAGCTGTCTCCTGCACACTCCCTATTGGGGATGTGTCCACAACCAAGGTACATGCCCTTGAATGGAATCAAACCTGGGACCCTGGAGTCTGCAGGCCGATGCTCTATTCACTGAGCCAAACAGGTTAGGGCGGAATCTGTCTGCTTTTGTCCCTAACTTAAGTGAGCGTGGTTGGCCTGCGTGGAAGGTGAGTTCCCAGACATGGGAGCACCTGGGGCTTCTGACTTCTACAAAGACAGAAACGGTCTCATTTCTGGATTCAGACACGTACCCTACTGTGTAAGTTTCCCCTCGTCCTGCGTGGGTTAGGGTTCAGGATCTGGAAGAGGGGCCGCACACAAATGAGACGAGACAAGAGATAATAATTTAGAAATTGGGGGGCCAGGCGAGAGCCCATCCCAAGAGGATGGACTCCGCTTGTGCTCAGGCCTCACCAACTTCTGATTCAGTTTGGGATCCACCCATAGCCCTTAGGCAGGCAAGTTCCAGTAACAGGCAGACTATCTTACCAGTAAGGATTTACATGACTATCTGGTGGGGAAGTTGCTTCAGCTACCATTGTCTCAACTAAACAGTCAGTGCATAGCTCTGACCTTTGCCAGGGCTCAAGGGTCACCAGCATTCGGGACTCTTTGACCACACCTCTCTGCTAGAGAAGACAATAGGCGGCTTCCCACACCCTACACTTATCACTTTCCTTGAGGCTGCCCAAAGCTGGTGCTACTTTCACGCCCTGTGAGCTCTGCCACTGAGGTCCATGGTTCCTTGTTGGTGTAAGGAACTCAGCCCAGTCCTGCCACTGCCTCAAGCCAGGAACTCCACTCATTTAACCATGAGCTTGATGTGCAGCCCAGTGTGAGGCCAGAGAAGAGAGAGACGTCTGTGCTCAGAGGGACAGAATATTTAAGATTGGGCCTCTGCTTTAAGATTTGGGACTCAGTTTTGTCCTTTAGTGGCCTATATATCAACTAGTGACCCAGTGCGTGAAATCGCATGAGACTCAGACCCATGGGAAATTGCGTGAGACCCGGGACCCCTGAGCCCACCAGTGCTGTGGCACTCCCCTAAGTCCCTGTGCGCTGTGGGACCCAGAGTCAAGTCCCCGGCCACCTGTGTGTGCCTTGCCGTGCACGCAGCCTCCTGGTGACCAATCTTTGGTCGTTACAGCATTATGACCACTGGGTTTTTATTATATAGACTAGAGGCCCAGCGCACGAAATTCGTGCATGGGGAGGAGGGGTGTCCCTCAGCCCAGCCTGCACCCTCTCCAATCTGGGACCCCTCAAGGAATGTCTGACTGCCCATTTAGGCCCGATCCTGGTGGGATGAGATTGGGCCTAAACGGGCAGTCAGACATCTCTCTCACAATCCAGGACTGCTGGGTCCCAACTGCTCGCCTGCCTGCCTGCCTAATTACCCCTAACAGCTTCTGCCTGCCAGCCTGATCACCCCCTAACCACTCCCCTGCCAGCCTGATCGACGCCTGACTGCTCCCCTGCCGGCCCAATTGCCCCTAACTGCCCTTCCCTGCTGGCCCGGTCACCCCCAACTGCCCTCCCTTGCAGGCCTGGTCCCCCCCAACTGCCCTCCCCTGCTGGCCCAGTCACCCCTAACTTCCCTCCCTTGCCATCCTGGTCGCCCATAACTACCCTCTCCTACCGGCCCAATTGACCCAAACTGCCCTCCCCTGCAGGCCTGATCGCCCCCAAGTGCCCTCCCTTTCAGGCCTGGTCCCTCCTGTTACCCTCCCCTGCTGGCCTGATCGTCCACAACCACCCTCCCCTGCTGGCCATCTTGTGTCCACATGGGGACAACCATCTTTGACCACATGGGGGCGACCATCTTGTGTGTTGCACTGATGGTCAATTTGCATATTACTCTTTTATTATATAGGATACCCCAAAGGGATTTTCCTTGGATGCATTTGCTTTGAATTTGAAATTGGCTTTTGATGCTTTTCATTTGATAAGGCCCAGGCACGGAACTACATCCATTATTTAGACTAGAACTTATTTTGCACTTGATGTAAGAAAAATCTGGCGTGCTTCTTCAGGGTAATTGCACAGAGTGAAATGAACCCAGTTTATGTAAAGGATTATTGAAGGAATAGAAAACTTCCAGAGTAAGCCTGCTAAATCATTCATTCAGGCACCGATTGACATTTTGCCTAGATCTGGATCCTGTGCTTTGCCAGCTTTTAAAGCAAAGCAAAGGAGCAATTATTTAAAAGTGATGGTGAAAAACCGTATTGAAAGAGAGCAATTCTGGAAGGTGGATATATATTAAGTGAGTATTCTCTCTTAAATAATGTAATTCACAGACCATGGAGCTAGGCTCCGGGAATCATCTCTCAGCTTATGTCTTTACCTGGCAACATTTGATATTCTATCATTAAAATACATGAAAATGCAATGTAAATTATGTCACCCAGTTTTTTTTTTTTAAAAAGTCCTTACCCTAGGATACATTTATTGATTTTAGAGAGAGGGGAAAACAGCGAGATAGAGAGAGATAAACATGGATCCACGTGCATCTGACGAGGGATCGGCCCCACAACCTAGGTATGTGCCCTGACCAGGAATCGAACCTACAACCCTTTACCGCATGGGAGAATGCTCCAATCCATTGAGCCACACTGGCCAGGGCATGTCACCCACTTTTTAAAAGAATAATTATCTCTCAGCCCTGGCCGGGTAGCTAAGTGTGTTAGAGTGTCATTTGATACACGAAGGTTGTGGGTTTAATCCCTGATGAGGGTACATACAAGAATCAACCAATGAATGCATTAATAAGTGGAGTGAAATCCATGTCTCTCTCTCTCAAGTCAATAAAAAAATCATAAAAAGAATAATTATCTCTCATTCTTTTACAGATTTCTATTTTAGTTCATGATTAAAATTTTGTTGTACACCAAATGGGTGTAGTTAGCTTAAAGACTAGCTTCTTTGAAATGATTTCTTTTATAGTTCCAGTTAGTGTCTATAAAATCTATCTGATGCTAAAAAAACCTGATGTGAAGAAATTGTAAATCTAAGTCCTTTCCTCTGCTCTCTAGATAAAAAGTATAAATTTCTGAAGAGGTCGATGTAACATTTTCATCAGTTAATTGTTTTCTAGATTTAATCACAGAAACGTTTCAACCAATCAAAAAGCCAGTAGGAAAAGAACACACCATCTTTAATGGATGCCTTGAATAATTTCTTTTCCAGATTGTAAATAAATTGTTTTTATGTTTTCTATTTGGCCGTTTCAGCAGATACACAAATGAAATACACAACATAGACAAATGCAATGCCTGCATGGAACAAAGGCAGTCTACGCTATCAGGGGAATACAAGCAAATGCAAAGGAAGGATTTTTCGCACTTGCAAAAATATAGGCTGTATCTGCCCTGGAGAGAACCACTGGGCAAGACATCTTGTGACAGTGCCTGTGAGGATGTCTAAAACAGAAGCATCCTACTAGCACCCCCAACCGGAATGAGCATATGGAGTTTAGGAAAAGAAATGCCCATTGGAGATGCCTCTCCCAGCTAAAGGGTCTTCTGTGCAGTCTCTCGTGGATCAATATACCAGTTAGTCAACCCACACATCAGGGTTTCCTGCCCCTTAGAAGCAATGATAGTATTTGCTGCTGGTGAACATGATCTGTGTATTCATAAAACAGCCTGACGCCACTGTAGTAGATTTAAAAATGCAGTCCTAGGGGTCTACTGTGCTGGAATCCCTTTAGTTTTCTAATTGAATACTTCCAAGCTTTGTAATTATGCTATCATGTATTTATAGTCATAAGAAGTCAGTTTTAAACCAAATACTCTATAGTACCCCTTTTCATGTATATGTTCACCCATGTACAAAGTTTGGGGATAAAAAAGTGCAGAAAGGGTAGAAAATAGAATAAATGGAAGGGTAGAACATTTTAAAAACTATGAATTTACCTTGTTCTGTCAAATATTTTAAGGTTTAGAAAATTTATTAGTGTTTTAAAGCAGTTTAAGAATGATTATAAACCCTCTTTCAATCTATCTCTATTGGGGTGAGATCATGTTCCCGTATTGTGAGCATACAGTAGGAGCTCAATAAATGCTTGTTTCGAGAATGAGTGGCTCTAAAGAGATACCTATGTTTCCCTTTAAATATTACAGGTAAATATATAAGTAGTGTTATCTTTGTCCATGACATTTATGTAATAAAATTAAGTTCAGTATAAGAACTGATTTAAACTAATACTATAAGAATGGAAAATTTAAAGGTGGAAATTTAAAGAGTCAAAAAAAACCATGTAGGGTCTGCCCATGAATTTCTAAATATGGGATGCTTGACCAGGAAAATGGCAATGAGTATTTGTGAATGAATTTCAGATGAAAGGACATGACCAATACAAAACTGAGTAAGTTTAAATTAACATCAAGAAAACACTCTTATTTGTAAGAACAACCATATACATTAAGAGACAGGATACTCTTTAAACTTGCATTCTCAACACTGTCTGTGCAAACTTGCTTGTAGTGTCATCAAATCGGTGTCTATGGGCAGATGCATAGAAAACATCACCTTCAATGATAAATATATCAGAGCCACGGGGCCTGCTGCTTCCTTTAAGTAGATGGAGTCTGGTCCGGTCATGGCTGTGCTTCTGAAGGGCTGGCCTGGATATGGGAAACCTGCAGAACGGGCAGCAGCAGCTGGAAGGCATCCTGGATGTATGTCGTGCTGTTGCAGCCCTGAGAGAGGAGAAACGTATGGAGGAAGGGTTGTTTTCTTAGGTCAATCCTGACAATCCTCCCAACTTGATAATGTTCCCTCTCATCAAACTCCGTCATATTATATCATATTTTTCTTGTGACATTGGTGCTTAAATCAAACGTAAACACATTTCTTGGGATGGAGTGCGTCCATCTCTTAATGATCTATACCAGTGGTCGGCAAACTCATTAGTCAACAGAGCCAAATGTCAACAGTACAACGATTGAAATTTCTTTTGAGAGCCAAATTTTTTAAACTTAAACTATATAGGTAGGTACATTGTTATTAACTTAATTAGGGTACTCCTAAGCTGGCCTTTGCTAAAAACGTCCTCAATCTGAGGGGTCGACCTCAGCGAACATACCCCTGCTTCTTCTAATGCCACTTCTTCAAAATAGACTCGCCCAGGCCAAAAACTGACTTCTGCGCATGGGCCACGAAGTTTCAATCGCACTGTACGTGCGCGCCCGCACGTGGTATTTTGTGGAAGAGCCACACTCAAGGGGCCAAAAAGCCGCATGTGGCTCGCGAGCCACGGTTTGCCGACCACTGATCTATACTAACAGAGAGAAGAATTCACTCAAAATGAGAAAAGCCATTCCCATAGATTTTGAGGGCACATCAATGTGCATATATTCATGACCCATGTCCAGTCTTAACTATCCTCTTCCCAGATCAACCCCACTGTCCTGAAATAACATAAAATCACAGCAGGCAGGGGAATCCCGTTTGTCCTAACCTGCAGATGCATAAACAAGAATGGCCTGCGTAAAGCTAACTGGAGATAGTGTGCCATTATTCGTGGCAAACTTTGAATGCTAGCATCCTCCCGTGCACGCTGGTACCTTCTACCTGGTTTGGTGTTTGATGTTGCTGCCATGTTCTCTGCCATACATACAGCATCAGAGGGAGAGGCCATTTCAAGTGTCAGATGACTAAAACACGAGAAAACTTCCACTGGGAGAATGAATAAATATTTGACCTCATAGTCTCCATGACTGACATGGTCAATTACTCTGCTAATGCCCTCTGGGTGGCAAGGGAGAGATTTCCCTGTTCCACATCCTGCCTCTGATAGCTTGGGTTTCTTCTTAACTGTGTCTGTCCCTCCCTTCTCCCCCCCCCCCCCCCCGAACCTGCCGCTACACTCCTTGTCCCTTGACTCCATCCCACGTGTGGCTGTGTCTTATACAACAACACTCGGTGCCACCACATTGGTACTTTTTTTTGGCACTTTGGTTGTTTTCCTGAATAGTAAGGCATGACTCCTAAAAATATTGCTATACATATATAGGTAGCCCTCCCTTCTTTGAAGTTCTGTAATTTCCAAAATTTGCAATTGACACCTGCAAAAAACGATGGTATATGCATTGCCCATGTTTAAACGTAACTTGGTAGTACCTTATGGCTTCAGCGGGGTGCCCTGTGGCTACAGATATGTCTGTTTCTTACTGTGTAGCCCCTAAGGGAAGGTTCTCCCCCACAACCACAGGTAGACCACAGTGCCTTATGACTCAAGAATGTTCCCGAGCCTCTCGTACATCACTGTGTCTGGCAAAGACACAGAGGTGCCAGGGCAGCTTCCTGTCTCTGTGACAGTGTCCTGGTGAGTGGAAGGGCCACGGAGCGAGTGGCTGCAGAGGAAGGCGCCTCTGGGTCACTGACCAGGCAGAGGCTAAATCGTCTACGTGCCATTTTGCCTGTCTGGAGCTCAGACCCAGCTAAACCAAAGATTATTATGAATGAAGGGAAGTGCCCATTTTTACGAAAATCACCATTGAGCAAGAATCCCTCCCTGCAGCCAATAACCAGAGTCAGATCTGGAGTCAAACCGGGCCACAGTAGCTGCTTCAGCCGGAGGACACAGCAGCAGGAATAACGTGCAAGCTGTGCATTTCTCTTCATAATCAGGAATTCTTGAGAATTATGTATTGCTGCTTCACCCTCGGGTTTACAGCTGGCTGAGCTCCACAAATGTACTCAAAAGAAGCCTGTTGATGATAAGATTTGGAATTGCAGTAACACTTGCTGCCTGGGGAAAAAATGTAGCGCTAACATTTGCTTTGATTCAGAAGCACTTTCTCTCCGGGGCCACTTACCTCTAACAATACACTATTGATCATGGGGTTAAGGACCTCGGCCTTCTTGTCGCTCTGTGGAATGAAAAGAAGGAAACGGACAGATTAGGCGCTCATACTCCCAGGCATGCCACATAAAATGTCAGACACCGGCTGTGTTGAGGGGTCTCTCAGGGAGGAAGGAGAGGAGTGGTGGAAAGCTTATTCTAGACCAGGCTTCTTCTTTGCTGCTTCCCCTGGATGACCTCATTGAGTTCTGACAGAAACCCTAGGTAGGTGCCATGACAATCCTCATTTGAGATGAAATGGCAATCAGGAAGGTTGAGTAACTTGTGTGAGGTCACACAGCTAGAAACCGAAACGCAGACCTGTGTTAACTGTTGAAGACTTGTAGCAGGTCTGGGATTAGTGAGGGGAGTGAGGCTGGGTGTAGCAGTGCAGGGCTGGAGCCTGTCTTTACTTAAAATGGCTTTGTATTCATTTTGATTTTTTAAAAAAATGTTGCATTAAAATATTTGTCTAGATGATTGAAGTTGTTTCTTTGTCTTTTTTGGAGGGAGTCCCCTGGAAATTTTCAAGTGAGTTAAGAATCTTACTTGCCTACTACCTTAGCCCCAACCCTTGTCATTAGTCTCTTTTCTCTTTTCTTCTCTTTACTTTTCTTCCCTTCCCTTCCTTCCTTCCTTCCTTTCTTTTTTTATATTAAATTTTTTATTGTACTAATTTTCTTCCCATGAGATCAGTTCTTTTCAATTAAAATTTTTCAATTTCTCTCTCTCTCTCGCTCTCTCTCTCTCTCTCTCTCATTTCTTTCAGTGCAAAACTTGGGTATTTGGTTATAGAGTGTGTCTTTCAGATTAGCAGCAAAATTAAAACAATCTTAACTATAACTTGCAAACAGGTCTGCAGATCCCGGTTTGCAAACCATGAATATTCTGTAAGGCACAGAATACAGAGCCTGATATAAAGCAGGTATTCAAAAAATGAGAGCTAGTGTCAGCATCGTCATCATGATCTCCACTGTTGGTCTATCCATCAACAGTCTTCTCTGTCTAACATGTTCAGTCTACTCTTAGGCAATAAACAATTAAAGGGACTGGAAAGAGAGGGGGCAATTTTAATAGACTGCTTTTCCTTACTGTACCCAGAAGACTTTATGGTAAACAGGAGAATATAAATGAAACACATCTTCCCAGAGCAGCCCACTTTCATTGACATTACTCTACTGGGAAACCATAATGAAGTCTTGGTGGGAAAAAAAAACCTTTAGAAGCCCAGTCATTTTAGTAAGTAACCAGAAAATCCATTATGGTATTTGCTTTCATGTTTACTTGATTATCAATAAATCTCTAAAATATAATCAAAATGACATTGATTTTCAGAATCAATGAGATGTGCAAGCAATTTTAATAGAGTCTAGAGAGCAATATACTCTCATTAACTTCAAGTTATGAATAATGGCTGTTTTGGAGAACAGAAACAATGCTTGATGTGGATGATTCATCACAGTACCAGATGAGGCGGATTTTGTGGCGAGATGGCATTTCAGCAAGCTCTATTTAGACTTAGCTTTTTCTTTCTCCCAAATAATAACTGTGTGTTCCTGATTCTGTGCACACATTTGTACACATTTGTGTATGTACAGTTGACCTTTGAACAACTTGGGGTTAGGGGCACCAAGGCCCTGCATGGTCAAAAATCTATGGATAACTTTTGATGCTCCCAAAACTTAACTAGTAATAGCCTACTGTTGACAAGAAGCCTTACCGATAACATAAACAGTCAATTAACACATATTTGCATATGTATTATATACAAAGAAGAGAAAGTATCATTAAGAAAATCATAAAAAATACATTTATAATATTTATTGAAAAAAACAACCCGCATAAGTAGACCTATGCAGTTCAAACCTATGTTTTCAAGGGTCAACTTTACATACAGATGTGAGCTCAAGTACAACACCTGTCTGCTGAGCGTTACGGTGGGTCAGGAACCTTGTCATCACCTGGGAGCTGTTAGAAATGCAGAGCCTCGGTCTTCATGCCAGACCCATTGAATCGGAATCTGCATTTTAACAAGATCGCCAGGTGACCTGCTTGCACATTCAGGTTTGAGAAGCACTGGGCTGGAATATACTGTGTTAAAAGGAATGGGAAACGACTGTGAATAGTACCTACTAAAGCAAATCAATTAATGTTTACCATGAACTGTATAAAACATACAACACACACCCATGCAGGCATATATATATACCCTCATCACTAGATAACCACAGAGAATCAGCTGTCTGTCTGTCTGATGAGCAGACAACTGGAAGTTGGACCAATTGCAAGGCTTGGGTGAGTCAGTGCACTTTTCTGGGGCTCAGTGCCTCACCTAGTAAACTGTGGGGAGTGAGAAGAGGGTACAGCAGAGCCTTGGGAAGCTGAGCCACTGACGCCAGCCCATCCAGTTTAAGACCTTCCATCTCTCTGTAAACCTAGCAGTTACACCGAAGTCCATGGGTGTCAGTTAACTTAGAAACACTGAGCATATACATGCATTTTATCGAGCCTATCATATCAATGAACTTCCACCTCCCCCTTCACTCTGCCTGTATACAGTGAAGCTCTATTGCTGATAGCTTAAAATGAGACAAATATAAACGCTGATGTCTTACAAACTAGGAGAAGCAAACCAGATTCCTTGACAGCTGGACCAATAAGTGGTGTATAGCGTTTTAACTGAATCACTTATAGAAGTGTGGGTGACACACGTCTCCTGACAGGTCCTCAGTCATTTCCACCGTGTTGAGAACTGCCATTGGCCTGGGGTTGGGGGGAGGGAGGTGCACCCTAGCAGCCAGGTAGGTCTACACGCAGGCTATGACTGTCCCCAGTCACTACTGGTGATTCCAAGATGGGTATCTGACTTGGGCTGTTGAGCCTTTCAAACCTTCTCCCCCGGGAACCCAGAATTTAAAGGGAGAGAACTGGGAACTGCGGTAGTTGAGTCCCATTGTGGCAACACTTGAGAGAGAGGGTTTGTGAGCTCTGGAACTGGGCCCCCAAAGCTGTTCACATTTCTCCACTGCCTCTAATAAAGTTCCGTCTGTCTAACTTATTTAGAGCTTGTTTCTGTTACTTCCTGTTAAGAATCGAATTGTGTTCCTTCCTAAGATGTTACAGTCCTAATCTCCAGTCCAGCGGTTCTCAACCTGTGGGTCGAGACCCCTTTGGCGGTCGAACGACCCTTTCACAGGGGTCGCCTAAGACCATCCTGCATATCAGATATTGACATTACGATTCATAACAGTAGTAACATTACAGTTATGAGGTAGCAACGAAAATAATTTTATGGTTGGGTCACAACATGAGGAATTGTATTTAAAGGGCCAGAAGGTTGAGAACCACTGCTCCAGTCCATCGGAATGTGACCTTGTTTGGAGATCAGGTCACTGCAGTTGTCATCAGTTACGATGAGGTCCTTCCTCCATCCAATGTGACTAGTGTTCTTATAAGAAGAGGGAGGTTTAGACATAGCCATTCACCAAGGGAGGTCAATGTGAAGACAGAGAAACAGGTAGAGCTATGTTGCCAAAAGCCAAAGAATGCCTGTGGCTCCCAGAAGCTGAAGGAGGCAAGATGTTCCAAGCAAGCATGGCCTTGATCTCGGACTTCTGGCCTCCAGCACCGTGAGACAATCCACTTCTGTTGTTAAGCCACCCAGTTTGTGGTACCTGTTACAGCCCTAGGAAGTAAAATCTGCTGTTTCTCATGGAAAGAATCATCCACCTTTGATCCAGGGCTTTAAGAGGAAGTACAAAGGCTGAAAATAAGTATTTTCCACTTGCCTTCTCTGGTCCCACTAAGGTGGGGTTACATACCGTGACTAATTTCTAAAGAAAAGAACCAGCCTGGCTGGTGTGACTCAGAGGTTGAGCATTGACCTGTGAACCAGGTGGTCATGGTTCGATTCCCGGTCAGGGTACATGCCGGGGTTGCAGGCTCGATCCTCAGTGGGGGCTGTGCAGGAGGCAGCCAATCGATGATTCTCTCTCATCATTGATGTTTCTATCTCTCTCCCTTCCTCTCTGAAATCAATAAAACTATTTTGAAAAAAGACAATAACCAGAAGCTATACCTTCAAACGAATGCAAGCCTTTCAAAGTTGTTACCTTCAGAAGAGAAACACATGCCAAATTGGTAAATGTTTTTCTTTTGGTTAAAGTTGAAGTGTAACAACAAGCAAGGAAACTTTTCATTTTGGGTGCTTATCAATAGGCTCTGAAGGCAACAGTGAATGAAAATATTCAGTTAATTATTCTTGAATTATATACTTCAGACATTAAGTAACGGAAAGAAGGTTTGTTTGACATCTTTTATAAAAACAGATAAAGAAAATGAGGCCCAGCCCTTGCTGGTTTGACTCAGTGGATAGAGCATGAGCCTTTGAACTGAAGGGTCCCGGGTTCAATTCCAGTCAAGGGCACATGCCCGGGTTTTGGGCTCGATCCCCAGTAGGGGGCGTGCAGGAGGCAGCCGATCAGTGATTCTCATCATTGATGTTTCTATCTCTCTCTCTTTCCCTCTCCCTTCCTCTCTGAAATCAATAAAAATATATTTTAAAAAAAGAAAAAAGAAAATGAGGCCCAGAGTAATTTGAAAGCCCACCCAACATCTCAAAATCTGAGGAGGCAGTGTCAGGGCTAAACCTCAGTCCGATGAGGGCCCTGAGCTGCCTGTTAGAGAAGGTGCTCTTGGCCTAGTTTTGGTAAACGTCCTGGCAGAGCTTCTGTGTGTGGAGCCATCACAGGAGGCCCTGAATCCTCCACTCTTCCTCTGAACCCCTCATAGAACCCTCTCCCTTAAAGAGGGGAAAAAAGAATCAGCATTACAATCTTACCCCAACTGTGGTCAAGGAATTTGTAAACTTCTTTGATAAGGAGGCCACTTCATTGCACATTGCAGTAGTTAATCTGAAATTTAAAGAAAAAGTGGTTTGAGGATTTTTTTAATAAAGTAAAATAATTTAACCATCAAGACTGATCTTAATACCATATTCCACTTAAAAGAATGGCACACAAGTTTGAAGATGCTCTGTAGAAATGTTTTTCTCAATAATCTTCCATGATTCACAAGCACTGTTGCATCTAATCCTGGGTTTCTTTACATGCTAATTAAGAATAATCATCTAATCCATTCAGGCCACATGAATCAAAACCATATGCAGAAGAACACCAGTCTCAGGCCCCACACATAGAGGCATTTAACACTCTTACCAAGTTTCTCCAGCTTTTTGGTCATTTAAAAATAATAATGAACATTCATTGAGGTACTACGTTAAGTACTTTTGTATAAATAATCTCATTTTGTATAAATAATCTCATTTAACCCTCATTATTATTCCCATTTTATAGATGAAGAAACTGATGTTTAAGAAGGTTAAGTAACTTGCACAGGACAAGCAGTTGTAAGTGACAGAGCTGGGATTCAAACTCAGGTGATTCTGTAGATGTTTTTAAGACTCACATCAAAACTCCAAGTTTATTCCAGCCATTCCACTTCTAAGACTTTACCCCAAGAAAGTAACACAAGATGGGCACAAATATTTAACTAAAGGAATGCGTCAGAACATTACAGCTGATGACAAAAACGGAAAACAGTCTAATTACCTAACAATGTCGGTATTGTCTGATTTTTAAAAAATAACATATGTGACCTTTATGAATCGTGATTCCTATTAGAAAAACAATAACTCAAAGCTCAGAAAAGATCTAGTGCATTGAGTAGAAGGAAGTAAGCTTTGTGTTGAGAAGTAGGGGTCCTTGTCTCAGCTATGTATTCAGGTTTATTGAGCAACATTCATCCATCCCTCCACCCAAAACTGCTCCTACGAAAGGGTCAGGAGTAAAGCTAGGAGATGGCCCAGAGCCATTCTGTCTGTGTTCTTGGTAGGTGGGTGGAGAGGCACTTATTATACACACAAATGTGAGTCTGATTATCCTTTGCTGTGAGCTTGGTAAGGATGGGACCAGCAGGACTGGGAATCAGAAAGAAGCTAAGAGTAAGGTCCTGCTTCCCATACTCAGGGACATCTCAGAGGCAGCCCTCCTCTTCCAAGTCAGTGCAGCAAATATGCAATAGTCCTTAGGTGTTTTCATCAATGTTAACTTCTCCTATTTTGCCTTTTCCTCTTCCTTCCACACATTGGAGTAATATTCTTTTCTAGGCATATGAAGGGCAGGATTATACAATTCTTATAATAGCTTAGATTTTCACGGGATTAAATATGAAAATCTAGACTAGATGACAAATCTTTACAAATGAGGAAAAATGCCACTAATATTAACTTTTTGGAAAATTTGCTCCCCAACCTACAATGCCAAATGCAGTAATAAGCAAAGACTAGTCAGCTAGCGAGGTGAATGAGTGAGGTGAGATATGTGTGTAAATGCACCCATATATTTTTGGAGGCTCTCATTTTGGCTTCTGTGTCTGTATAATAATGAAGTGGTGTTTGGACTTGTGCTAATTTTCTAGAACATAACACAGAGTCATGTGCATAAAAGTTAATATCTTATTTTTCCACTCCATACCAACTATATTAATGAACACTCCATACCAATTATTTTCTTGTATACAGAGTTACATATATACATTTTTATTTCACTAGATGAACTGATAGTAACTCCTATTTTTTGAAGAACATAACATATAACAGCACATATACGCATGCATGTAGTCCAGTGAACTGGCTTACATTAGCGACTGCCATTGCCAGAATTCAGAATACGAAGAGCTGGCATAAGTCCCTAGGAACGGTGGGTGTGTGTGTGCGTATTTTTATGAAGCTTGCTCAGAAGTCACATTAAGGTGTCCTCTCAATATCTGTGTGGTATGTTGTGTAATTACCCTTAAAGGTTCGTACTTCTAAGACTTGGATCTATTAAAATAAATACTAGTATTACTTAGCTCTGAATTATTTAAGGTGTCTTCTCTTAAATCTCTTCATAAATAATTCCTGAAATAACTAGTTAACTATTATATCCTTGCTGACATGGTTCACTTCTTAAGAGAGTCCTTATTCCTTAAGATGACCATAAAAACTGGAATTAGCTGACTTGAAATAGGTATCTTTAGTACCTAGGGTGTGTGTGTGTGTGTGTGTGTGTGTGTGTGTGTGTGTGTTTGAATGGCACATGTATATAAAGTTGGAAAAATAAGCGTTTAAAATAACATTTACTTTATCAGCACTTTTGCTTGGTCCTGAGCTGATTTCTCCTCTTCTTGTCCATGAAGAATTAATTCTGCTACTTTGTGAAGCTGCTCGATACAGCGTGCTGTGACTTCTGCCAGACTTTCAATGGACAGCATGTATATTTCCTGAAATAAGTGAATGCAAGTAAAAAAATAACAACTGAGCAGATGCTTTTAAAAAAATACACACTGCAATATTAAAAAATATATATGCACATATAATTTTTTAAAAAAGAACCCAAATATGAACGGGAACAGTTTACCCAAAGATTAATGGGCACGTCTAAGACTTTTCTGAGTGGAAATCTGCCCTAAAATGGAAGTGCTGTCCAGTTCCCATGGACATGGCAAGTCAGTCACAGCTCTGTCCCTCCAATGTTGGGTCCTCTACAGGCAGGCACTCACGAAGGCTTGTAAAAGGGCAGTTCAATGAATAGACCTCAGTGGACATTTTTCTCAGCGTGATCTAATTTTAAAAATTACTTTTTCTAAAATTCAAATCCAATGTAAGATGAAGTGATCATGAACTCATTTTTTAAACATAGGCAGGATATAAATTATGCACATCTATATTTATTAAACTCCAGAATAAAAACTGTGCCAATAAAAATTTTTTTGGAAAAAGCTTCAATTACCTCATTAGTTATGGGGCATAAAGACATTTTATGGCATACAAGATGGAATTTCACTCTCAAGCTAAATCAACTATGTCCTTAAAGATCATTCCCTCTACCCCACCCCATTTAAAAGGCGAAAGATTTATGCGGTCTGAAGAGAAACCAGAGCACTTATGCTAAGTCATGAATTATCTTGGAGTTGAGAAATTTCGGTGTTTATTATACTAATACTCATATTTCTAATTTCGGTGTTTATTATACTAATATTCATATTTCTATATTAAAAGTGAAATGGCTTTTTCTCACTTAAAATTGGGCCGGTAATAAAATTAGCATAATATTACTGCTCTTTAGGTGGACAATCTAAAATAAATTTACCTCAACTGTCTTAGTTCTCCTTTCTTGCTTTTCACCCTCTTCAGGATTTTCAGGTTCCTCTTCCTTTTCTTCCTTCTTAGTGTTCTCCTCTGTCTCTTCTGCCACGTCTACCGGCACCATGGTTTGGTCATCTTCCACCCAGTCATGAGCTTTCTTCATGGCCTGCGAAGGCCCCAGCCAAAGCGAGACATTTATTGTGCAAATAGGAGACTAAGATATTCCAATCGCTAGACTAGGATCAATTTGCCTTAAACCTTCAAGGCTGCTTCTCTGTACATTTAAACAATGATGGGGCAATTCCTTACGCTCCTTACGAACACCTTGTTGTTGCTTTTGGGTGACTATAACATAGAAAAAGGGAACAGAATAGAAAGAAAGCATGGAGAGCCCTGTACAGGGTGAAGGATGTTTTATTTATTTATTTATTTATTTATTTATTTATTAGCAATCGAGAGAGATTTATTGTCATATTTGAGGGCAAATTTACAACGTAGGCTGAAAACAAACAGACAAATGAAAATTGGCCTACCAAAGGATTCGACATATGACTCTTGATCTCATTATTGGTACCTTAGTGCAGTATCATTTTCTACTCAGAAGGGTAACTGTCACAGGTTCTGTGTACCTGCCACTGTGACAAGTATGTTCTTCACCGATGTTCTGTTTTCACAGGGCTCCATGCAGCCTGCACTATGACTGCTGCACACTGAGCTACATTTCTGTTCAAATATAGAGGACAATTCCATTTTTCCCCCTAAAATTGGTCATTCTGGGAACTTACATTTTATAAAAATGGGAATTTCCTATCTGGATTTCTGGATGACTTACTTAATTCACGGCTATTGTACCAACTTCAATGACTGATATCCACTGAGGGTGAGGATGTTTTAAAAAGCGCTCTAAAATGGTACTCAGGTAAGAATAAAAACGACGGTCACTTTGAAAGAGTGATAGTATATTTTTCACTTTTCGTGACCAACGGTAAAAGAATCACAGGACTTTTTAAATATATAGGTTAGACATTTAGCCAGGGTCATTGCTAAAGCAAATGTCCTCGTCCGCTATGTCTCATGAACCTGATAATGCATCGCGCTGGGGGAGATGAAAGATGGCTCTGCTCTAGCTGTGCGGGGTCTCCTGACCTCGGTGGTGGGGGGGGGGGGGTTGGGGGGGGGAAGGGCTGCTGGAAAGACCTGGCATCTCGCTGTGACTATCTGAATTTCACAGGAGTGCCTAAGAAATGATGCTTAAATTGAACAAGCATCAACCACCTTCCCTCTCTTAGTTCTTGCACTTAGAAAGGGAGCTTTTACCATTAAAGTTTAAGCCGTTTGCTTAAGTGCAAGTTGTATCTGAGCTTAGGCTAAACTACTTCTCATCCTAAAGCATCCATGTCAAAGTTTAATATGTCAGAGTGTTGAATGGCGAGTTAATGGTAAGAAGATTTGGGGAGATAAAACCCAATAACACTATCCTTGGTGTGTCCTCTTTCAGGGGCCCAGGTTTACCTGACTATGTAACTACATAAACCGGGAGGCCCTGGAGGCACCACACACTCTCCGGCCAGTGGCAGGAGCTGCTCTGAGATGAATGAGGCAATTTCCCATTGCGCTCAAGTCACTGACTTGCCAGTTGCGGTGACCTCTCTCAGAGATAAAGCAATTACTCATCTCTCCCCCTCACTGCCTCAGTCTGCCCTTTTCTCACCCTCCTGGATAAAGGAGGGCCTGGGCCTGTGGCAATTACTGGGGGCTAAAGAGAAGAACAGGAAAACAAAAAGGGAGAGAGTAGGGAAGACGACACAGTTTTAAGTAATTAATGATCGGTGCCCTCGTTAAGAAATTGCAGCAAGACCTTGCACTAACTTCCAAAACCGACTCTGGTACCATGAGGGGAACCCTGACTGTTGCACCTTGAACATCCCTAGACAGGATGTGGCACCAGCATTCCAGGAGGGAGGGGGCACGGGGTCCCCTGGCTGATGTGCTTCTCTCTGCCTAATTCTGGCCTGCCACTCTAGTGGGGGAGGGGAGATGGCGTTTGAAACAGGCCCTTGGTGATTCTGGAACCCTCGTCTCTGCCCTATGCTGAAGGTAACCTCTGCTCGGACATACAATTCTATTTTGAGAAGTGACTTGTTCAAGGTCATAAGGTAATTACTACTGATGCTGCATCTAAAACGCAGGTCCTGCGTGTGCTCTACCACTGCATTTCATTATGTAGCCGCCCTGAATCTTAATTTCCGACCTCAGACCTCCCTCCACCCGTGTGTCATATGGGGTGTGGGTTTTTTCCATTTCAGGTGGAGCTCTGGAATTTGATAACTGGGACCTTCTTCTGAAAGACAAAAACTCAGACAGATGGTGCTGACCTTATTGAGTTTGTCAGGCGTGGCCGCAACATGTAATTCAAAGAGAAGCTCTGTAAGCATCCTCGCAAATTCTTCTCCCTTTTCCTCCGAGCCTAGAACTAGAAAATGACACAAGTAAGAAGCATGACTTATTTTTCATCTTTTTGAATGTGGCAGCTCCGCGCCCCCTCTCCCGCCCTCCACAACCTGCCCTCCAGCTGCCAGCAAAGATGAGTGTCGCCCACTTATGACATGGCAGTGAGGCAGCAGGCTGCTGCTGGGTGGGGGCTGCCAGAGTCTCACAGCACTTGCTGGGGTGCCCCCAGGCTGTAGGGGAGGGCCGGGAGGGACTTATCCGTCTCATTTGCAGCTATGGGTGGTCAGTAGTTATTTGCTGAAAGAATGACCGATGAACAATTGAATGACCTTTCTCAGGCCCGACTGGCCTGCACCAACACTGTATTTATGAGTACTATTATGCCTAGCATTGCAACTCTGATGACACGCAGAGCCTTTTCATGTTCACAGAGCCACAGTGCTGAGCAAGTCAAAGTAGTCTCGATGGAGGAGGTGATGTCTGATCTGAGTGTTCAAGAGTGAGAAGGCAGCCCTGGCTGGGGTGTTCAGTGGTTACAGGGTCTCGGGTTTGATTCCCTGTCAAGGACATGTACCTGGGTTGCAGGTTCATTCCCCGGTCAGGGTGCATGCAGGAGGCAACCAATTGATGTATCTCTCTCACATCAATGTTTTTTCTCTCTCTCTCCCCCTCCCCCACTTCCATTCTATCCACAAAAAGCAATAGAAAAATATCCTCTGGTGAGGATTAAAAAAAAAAAGAATGAGAAGGGATTACACATGCACAAAGGAGAGTTTGGGGGTGGATGAAAGGGGGAAAAGGAGAGGGAGAAAGAAACATGGTGGGAGAGAGAGAGATTTCATTAAAAGCTGAGATTCCCTCTCCACTGGGCGGAGGTCTGGTCTCATCCTCTCTAGGGAGGCAGACTAAGAGGGACAGGGCACAGCTGAGCACCAACAAGGTCTCATCCCCAAACTGCCCGTTCGTCTCCTTCCACAGGAGGCAGTGTGACAGGGCAGGAGGAGCCCCACACTGAGACTGGAAGGTATGGGTTCTACCCCGGCTCCAGCACCTGGTGGGTCTGTGACGTGGGGCCAGTCAAAGGGCTTCTTAGCTTCCAAACCCTCCTCTGCAAACTTAGGAAAACAAAACCACACATCTTCTCTTTCATAGCGTTGCAAGGACCAGATACTATAATAGATGCAAACGCGTTTTATAAACACTGAAGTTTTATGTAACTATATTGTTATGTGCTACAAAGATATAACATAAGGAGATTAAAAATATTTGGGAGTGATCAACACTAACGTAGAAGACAAGTACTTGGTGCAGCCCTGCTTTTAAATGTGCATTCATTCTGTAAAACGGGAACATCCACCAATGCCGCTGCCAAATATGTTCGGAAAAAAACCACAGGGGAAAATGAAAGTGGACAAAAACAGATAATAAAAAGCGTTGCAACAAAGGATACTTATTACTGCAACTCTTGGTCTGTATATATGGTGAAAAGACCTTCACCAAGGCAATGAAAATAGAAAACAGGCTTTTAAAATCTCTTCACAACAGTGGTAAACCAAATTAGAGATCTATGGCAGTGTGATAAAATTATATTCTGCTGGAGAAACAAACAGGCAGATCATACGCTAACATTAGTCAATGCAAGGGAGCCTGATATTCAATTTATCTAACAACGACAGCGTATCCGGAGACTATCAAATAAATTATTTAGGTGTTAGGAAGTGGTTCCAAGAAAGGATTTGATGAAAATGTTCTCGTTTCTTCTCGAGTTTTGCTCTTGGATTGTCTGCTCGCACCCCCCCTCCCCCATAAGTTGTAACACTCCATCATAAGATTGATTTAATGACAACCCTGCTATTCTTTCAAGTGTTCAAATGACATTTCTATATTAAATTAATTAAAATTAAGTGTGGTTTGATAACCTGGAACTGCCCTTTGGGAAAATGGACATACTAAACAGGAGATTACAGGGTTCTGTGACTTAAGGAGAGACATTTCATAAGCATGCTATTTAGAACTTTAATATTGTTTGTCATATTAAAAAAAATCTCAATTTACTGAAGCTCTACACAGGACTGGGACACACTGTTTTCTATTTAACAATATTGAATCAAGTTTCCTCTCCAAGAAATAGCACTAGTTGAGAAAGCAATAACTGCCTTATCTTGCACTGGCAACAATATTTCTCTGATGTTACAGGGAATTTGGGATCCCTTTTTTTATCTTTTCTGAATGAACCCCTAATAGGACCAAAGTCTACCTCAGGCATCAAGAAACTGAAGAGAGTCTGGCCAGAGTGGCTCAGTGGTTGAGCATCGACTATGAATCAAGAGTTCATGTTCAATTCCCGGGCACATGCCTGGGTTGGGGGCTTGATCCCCAGTAGGGGGCCTGTAGGAGGCAGCCGATTGATGATTCTCTCTCATCATTGATGTTTCTATACCTCTCCCTTTCTCTCTGAAACCAATAAAAAATATTTTAAAACATTAAAAAAAAGAAATGGAAGAGAATAGCCTGGCTCTTTATGGTGACTGTTACACTAGCTCATCCTGAGTCCAGAATACTAACTGTAGTCTTCGCTTCTTCATTATTAACCCCAAGACAAGGCCGTCACCCTCTGTGACTTTAGAGAAACACACAAATGCTCAAACACATAATTCTCCAGCAGTCTCTTTGCAATAGGCCTCTCTCTAGGCTTTAGAATAATTGATTCTTCTATTTTGATGCAATGAGCGTGAAGCTCATTAAACTGGAGGCACGTCAGGTCACTACGTGGGGCTAACGCAGGAGATGGTATTTAAATGACAGTTTGCAAAAGCTTAGAATAATTTAGCCCTGAGCCCCAAGGCTGAAGCGTTGGGGAGCTGGTGTTCAAGCTCTGATTAAAGGTCCGTGACACACCTGGGCACAAAGCACTTCCGAGA
The DNA here is from genome assembly GCF_000147115.1 of Myotis lucifugus. NCBI lineage: Eukaryota > Metazoa > Chordata > Mammalia > Chiroptera > Vespertilionidae > Myotis > Myotis lucifugus. Next base: position 5,536,642 of record NW_005871096.1, read on the forward strand.
CTTGGCGGAATGAATGCACGTTACCATACTCCGCGTGTGGGTGACACCAAGGGCACCCGTAAATAAGAGTTACGCCTATTGCACCTTTATTATTTTCCTGGCATTGTGTTAGCACTTTAAATCATACTCACAGCTGGCATTTTTGAGCGGTTCTGTGTGCCAGGCACTGTCATATATGTTTTTACATATATTATCTAACTTGATCCTCACAATAGCCCTTGGAAATATGTGTCATTGTCTCTACTTTGCAGGTGAGACACTGAGTTTCATAAAGGTTACATAGCTTGTTCGAGGCCATATAGCGTGTAAATGGTGAACATATGTCCAATGGGACCCTTCAGAAGATCCTAGAAGTCAGCCCTGTCTTGTCCATGGCTGCTCGACCTTTTCAGCATAACCTACACCAGTGGTTCTCAACCTTGGCTGCACATTAGAATCACCTAGGAATCTTTTTAAAATCCTGATTTCTGGGCCTCATCCTCCGGAAATTCTGTTTCTTTGTTACTAATGTTGTGGCCCCACCCCATAACAAAGAAACAGAATTCCCGGAGGGTGAGCCCAGAAATCAGGATTTTAAAAAGATTCCCAGGTGATTCTAATGTGCAGCCAAGGTTGAGAACCACTGACCTACACGAACGCTGTGGTTGTAGTGCTTGGTGATGACATCGGTAAGAAATCCCGTCCATGTACACAGCAAATGTTTTACTATATTCTGCTCCCAAATGGACAACTTAATCGTTAAGCATGTCTACCTTTGAGAGCGTTTTCCACCCTCTCAGGGAAGCCTTGCTTCTCACAAAATAGGTCCTCCTGTCTCTGGGGTCATGTCAGTGTCGGGAGAGCGCACCTGGCTCAGTTCAGCGATTGACAACCTGACACACAACACTCCAGTGTGGGCCTTTGTATAAACTGTACCTTCGCTGGACTGTGGGCCACTTACAAATACATCCTAACGTCTACACATAGACATTAAAAGGGAGAGGAAAACTAGGAAAAGAAATCCACTGAAATACCTGCCCATCATCAATATCAATCACATTCAACAGCTTCCACCTGCAGATAAAACATTAGCCATCGGAGCGCACACTCTCGCCCTCAGGGCCCTGTTCAGTGCTTTGCCCTCCTAGTTCACTTGACCACACCCATTCATTGTGTGCCTGTGATGTGCCAGGGACTGTGCTGGAGAAATAAAGGGGCCCCAGTCAGGAGTTCCCGCCCAGCAAAAAGAGAGGACTATAGATCGATGGGACCAGCTCCTTGGAGCGTTTTGGAAGTGGGACAGAGGAGCACTGGATTAAATAATCCTACCCTGCTCAAAGGGATGTGCTTATTAATAGCAGTGTCATAAGGATTATACCAACAGCCCATCCTGCTATTAACTCGGTATTTCCCGTTACCTTGTTCTTCCTGATTCTCTTCATTCTCTAACTCTTTGGCTGCAAAGATGTCTTTAATGGAAATTAGGTCATTTTTTAAGAGTTCCAGCTTCTCTCCATCAAATGATGCTAAAAATGACTGAACCTGAAAAAAGAAATAGGTCAGCATAACTGTCATCCTTTCTTCTCCTTAATAACATTTACGTACACGTGTCCCCAGTTCTCCCGGGACCGGGTGAGTCCTGGTGTGGGAGGTAATGCGGGGTTGGATGAACTGCCTATTAACTGTGCAACTTTGGGCCCATTACTTAAACTCCCTCGGCCTCAGTTTTTTAAAATTTTAAAGTGAGACCCACACTTCTACTGTGATTGATGTGCGGTAAATGAGGTGACGAACATGAAGGGCGTTGCACAGGCGCCCACAGCAGGTGTTGAATGAATGGTGGCAGAGGCTTCTGGGTGACAGCGCTTACAAACACACTTTGGTGTCAACCCCAGATTCCAATATCAGCTCCTCACTTAGTAATTATGTGACCCTGGGCAATTTAACCTTTCTATGCCTCAGCTCTAAATGGTTGGTATCTTTCAAATGGGGACTAAAAGCATCTACCTTATAAGGTTGACTTGAAAGTTAAAAGTATTTACAGTGATGATCAAGACATTTTATATACACAGACATATACATATACACATATATACACATGTAAATAAATATTATATATATATATATATACAGATAAATATATATATATATATACACACACACAAACACACACACACACACACACTTGGGTTATTGTACTGGAGTTGCAAAAATGCTTCTCAGAGACCTTGTAGTCTAGGAGAGGGAGCCCACGATAACCTATAACACCATGACAGTGCCAGTGGAGTGTCAGCGGGGGCACCAGGGAGGGAGCTGCCCATCCCTCGGGGGAGGCGAGAGGGTGTGTGAGGTCTGGTGTCCTCCCTGAACTGCTCTTCTCCCTGCCCATTGTCTTCAGCTCCCCTCTTTGAAATGCTCCTTTGTAAACACTTAAACATTATTTGCACAGATGGCCAGGCAACCTCTGTGAGTCCGAACATTGATTTCCATTCCCCAGCTGGCCAAAGGGCATGGTTCTCGCCCTCTGAAGTACGACCGCACAGTATAAGGCTTTTAATTTTTCATTCTGCGGGGCCAACCCTTGCTCTGGAGGGAGAGCCAGCAGAGGAACCACCATGCCCTTTAGAATATGTTTAAATATTCATGATGGTAGTAGATTCACACATCAGGGTAAGTGAGGGCGTTAGAGAGGGCATCGGGATGCCAGAGCACCAATTTCCTAAACGCTGCTAATGCAGCCAGCGCCGAAGCTTTGGGCAGAAGCCTGGCGGGAAGTCATCAGCACAAAACCCATTAGCCGAGTGCAGCAGGTGAAAGCAAATGCAGGCTGCACGCGGCCACCCCTCCTTTTCATCCCGACCGCCTCAGACTCTTTCCTGCAGCGCACACACTCATGTTTAGGTCTCAGGGTCCTGGATGTGCTCACATCAAATTCCAACGCCTCAGATATATTTTCTAAACAGCAGTTGTCTACGAGTAAAAATAAAGGTAACTGAGTAAGTGTGTGAGAGAACAACCCTTAGTGAAAACGCACACACACATATGGAACATTTGGTTTTCCCGTGGCCTCTGGAGGGGAGCCATCCTCCTGCAGTGATCACAGTGGGGTTTGCTGCGTGGGGCACCCCTGGGAAGGGTTCTTTTAAGCAAAGGGCTCATTTGTCTGCATCTGTCTACCACCGCATCTCTTTTGCTTCCTTCTAGTTCATTCCCTTATGCAAGGCAATGGGCATTGAATCTTTATGTCAGCCCAATAACAAATAATTAATTATGCATGCCTCGATAAATATTTGTGGAATGCTGACTACGTGCCTGGCACTGTTCTTAAGTGCTGTCGGAACACAAGGGCAGACAGTCTGCCTTACAAATCTTTTCCCCAAAAGGGGACGTGGGGTACCATTTTGAAGATTCTTGTTTACTATTTTTGTTGAATATTGAGTATAATGGCAATTCTATTATTAGTTTTTCCTGAAGATTTATAGATTACACCAGATTGCCATGCCCACTGCCATCCTAGAACCAATCTGGTAGATAGTCTTTCTATTTCCTGATGCCTTGTCTCAGTTTAGCCAATGAAATGTTAGCAGAGGAGACAGAAATCCTTTCTGGGTCAAAGCTTTTAAAAAATGGGAGTGTCCCCTCTACACTCTCTTTCCTTATGCTGGTGGGATTGAGAAGACACTAGATGATGGCAAAAGCCAATACTTTAGGATTGGACACACTTTGGGGGAGTCCGCAGGGCAAAAGGATAGGCTGCCCAGAGCCCGTACTCCCCCTGCTGGACCGCCCTCCTCGAGGGGACTCTCCAAGTTCCCTTCCACAGCCTGTAGGGACCTCTTCCCCAGGCGGTGCTCCTTACAGTGGGACCGGCTACTGGAGAGTGCACTTCTGGGCCCAAGGGGTGACAAGGAGGTGGTTGTTCGCAGGGTGTGGTGGAACTTGAACTAAGTCATCATTACACGTGCATGTGAGGCTCTCTGAGGTGGGAGACAACTGGAGATAAAGGGAGGAGAGCAGGCAGGAGGGTGGTGTGGAAACTGGAGGAGCCTGAGACGTCTAAATGGGAATCTGGCCTTCCAGGTCATTAGAAAGTATATTTGTCAAGAGTAGGATGGCAGAATATATTTTCTTCAGCAGCCTGTTTCCAAAAATGCTTTTGCTCTTAAATATTTGGTATGCGTAGGGTTGCCAGATAAAATATGGGCCAATTAGTTAAATTTGAATTCTGGATAAACAACAAATATTTTTGTAGTACAAATGCTATGTCCCAAATATTGCACCGGACATATTTATGCTTTTTAAAAAAAGTATTCATTGCTTTTCTAAAGTTAAAATGTAACTAGTCATCCTGTATTTTTATTTGTTCAAGCTGACAGCCCCAGCGTAGGTCTCCATCTGTGTTCTTGCCAGAGGCCTGTGAGCATTAGGATGGGTCTAGTGGAGGCACAAGATGGGCAGAGCCTGGCTCCTGGATCCCTACATGCAGGAAAGCTGCCCGCGGATCAGGCACCCCCACCTGGGACTGTTACAGGAGGGAGGATAATGCCTAATGGGTTCGACCCATAACATTTTAGGACTGTTTATTACAGCACCCAGTAATAAAGCCAAGAAAAAAAAAGGTCTACATTTCTTACTATGAAAACTACAAAAATCTCCAGGTTGGGGAAGGAAAGCTGAGTTTGAGGGAGCCGTGTGCAAACAGACAGCAATGCCTCCCTCCAGGGACCTCACCTCCCTCCTAGCAACGGCAGTCCTTCGGGGCTATTTTCTAGGGACCTGGGACCTGCGGCTGTTCCACGGCTGAGACCTGCGATGGAACCAGCCAGAGTGAAATCTCTCCAGCTACCACCATGACTGCCCCAAGGGGTCATGCTCCCCGGTAATGTTTTTAGTATTAACAACAAATACATAACATAAGAATTCATATAAAAAGAAAATGTCATCAACATTATATATACCTATACACATATCCTATCTAATAAAAGACAAAAAGGGTAATTGACCGTACCTTCGCTACGCTTCCCATTGGCTAATCAGGGTGATATGCAAATTAACTGCCAACAAAGATGGCGGTTAATTTGCATACACAGGCGCCAAGCGACAGAGCGAAGCCGGCTGGACCCGGGCAGGAGCAGCGAGCGAAGGCCGGCGTGGTGAGCGAAGAGCAAAGAGGGAAGTCCGCCGCGCGCTGGCCTCGGCCATGCCCCCAGGGCCCTCGCTCGCTGTGGCTGCCCTCCGTCACGCCCCTGGGGCCCGGGCCCCTTCAGGCGAAGAGCGAAGGCCTGGGTTCTGGGTGCCGGAGAAAAACTGGTGCCAGCAGCCAGGGGAAGGGGCCCCCAAGGGACCCCAGACTGGGAGAGGGCACAGGCCGGGCTGAGGGACCCACCCGAGTGCACAAATTTTTGTGCACCGGGCCTCTAGTATGTATACAGTAAAACGGCAGCTGACATTTACTGAGTGCTTATTATGTATAAGGCATGCTGTGACTAACTTCACATGGATTAGCTCAATTATTTTAATAACCCTATGAAGTAGGTTTTCATTCCCATTCCCATTTCAGAGATAAGGAGACTGAGGTAAGACAGGTCCAAACCATACAGCTACAGAGTCATACCTGATCACGTAATATCTGACCCCAAACAGCTTTGTAGGGGAAACTTTGTGCTTCATTCTCTAATGCACACCTTCCCAGATCATCGGATTTTGCTCTATGGGAGTCATTTTAAAACTCTCTAAATTGTAGAGAGCTGTTTGAAGCAAAAAAATAATTCTTGACTACAGATATGTGAGTGAATTTTGCCCAGTGGAGGGACAACCTCCTCTGGAAAAACCAGGTATGTGTCCATTTGCACATTCATTTCAAAACTGTTTTATTCCGTATACATTTGTGCTTCTTTGGCTTTTCCTTTTGACTTAGTTATAATAGTTGTTTGGTTCCTTTATTTAATTATTGATGTAAATAAATGATTTAATTCATGTTCATTTTATATCTCATGATTTTGCCTTTAAAAAAAAAGTCTCTTCTCCATTCAGAGGCTCACCTCCAAGTTCAGCTTCCTGTCTGAGCACCTGCCTCTCCCAGTGAATGGCCCACGGCTCCTCATAGCCCATAGCCCCTCATGGGAGGTCCAAAGGGCACTGCCCTATGGCCTCCACTGGAAAAGTGCCCGTGAATACGGTCACCCTGACATTCACACAACAGAGCCATACATACAGTTAAATGAGTTAACGGTTTTGACGGAAGATGATTTGATTTTGGTTGATGGGCACACAGTATAATATACAGATCTTGTATCATACAAATGTATACTTGAAACCTATATGATCCTATTAACCAATGTCACCCCAATAAATTTAATAAAAAATAAATAAAATGAAGTGCTTAGAATGGTGACTACATAATTGCCAGTATAAGTGTTCGCTACCTAAAGACACACATATACACACCATGTAGATCCTTTAGAAAAGAAATTACCACACCCTGCTGATTTTTGCTCTTCATGTTTTTGTTTTGTTTTTGTTAATCCTCACCCTAGGATATTTTTCCATTGACTTTTAGAAACAGTGGAAGCAGGTGGGAGAGACTGAGAAAACATGGATGTGAGAGAAACACATCAATTGGTCACCTCTTGAACGCACCTCAACCAGGGCCGGGGGTCAAGCCTGCAACCAAGGTACATGCCCTTGACCAGCACTCTATCCACTGAGCCAAACTGGCAAGGGCAATGCTTTATTTCTTGGGATCACAGCGGGGGGATGTTAACATGCAGGGCTGCAGGGCTACTGGGTGGCTTCTCAGGAGCATTCCCAAATACAACTGTAACCACCAATAAGATAATCCTGCCCGTTGTAGCCCGGGCAATCTAACAAATGGGTGTTTAAACATATAAGCCATAAAACTAAATATATTAAAACTCCACAGCCTGGAACCAACATCAGCTGCTTTGTTTTCACTGGGTGGGAATGAAGACGGGGCTTCGTAGGGCATCTTTGATCCGGGTACTAGGTCAGCAAAGAGAGGTGCAGGGCCAGGAGCCTGGCAGCCAAGCTTCTGAGCAGCCTTTTGCACCATTAGGTCTGGCTAGTGATGAACTCTCACTGTGCTGGCCTCTTGGGGATGGGGAAGAGTAATCGCTTGGCAGAGGACGGAGCGGGAATAACATGGAGCATGGGGCGGTCCTAGGCTGTACAGTATTTGTGACCTCGGCACAATAATAAGGAGGTGTTTTAGTGGCAGATTTTCCAGTTTCTTTCCTATTTAAGAAAACGCGTTGATGAATATGCCATTTAAAACAGTCTCTGCAGGCATACCTTGCTTTCACTTTCATTGGATAGAATTTCCAGAGCTTCCAGGTGTGACAAACCTTGGTACTCATCAAACAGCATCCCGTAGTGTGCAGTCCTCTCGGCCGTGACCTGCTGCGCCAGTCTCTGCTTCTCCTTCTCCTTGGCCTCCCTTAACATCTGCAGAAATACGCAATATTCGTATACTCACTGTGTGCCGCAATATTCGTATACGCACTGTGTGCCCGGAAGCCCCGTTTCCTGCATAAGACGTAGGGGGCGATGAGAGCTGACTCTGTATTTGTAAGAGTAGGTTTTAGTCACTTTGGAATTTCTAAAAAAAGATGATGGTTTTGATGGATCCTACTGACAATTTTTACACAGTAGTCCACTTTGAATTTTACATGTTCATTATGTACACAACAAATCAAAGCAAAAATTCTATATGCCCCGGTATAGGACTGGAAAGAAGCATAACAGAAGCTCAACAGTGGTTTCCACGGAAGTGTTTTCTGTGTGTGATTAAATTCTCTACAAAGTCAAATTTTTTTATAATGAGCAAATGTATGTGCACTAGAAAAGTTTAATCTATTGTGACAGGATTAACTGTGCTGGCTGCACTTAGGCAGACTTCAAAGCAGAAACTAACTGACCTGATTTTATCTGAGTCACATCATTTAAAAATTTGTGTATGTGTGCTTATTAAAACACACAAAATTAATAAAATATAAATTCATAATATATTCCTTACTAGATCCTGAATGTAATTAAGAATGTTAGCTTGGCAGTTCATGAGAAGTATGACTGTGAACTGAGTTCCTCTTTTCATTGATCATTGTTCTCAAGTTATGTTTTTTGTTGATTAAATAAAAGGACAATGAAAGGAACACAGGTCCACCAGTCACTCCCAGTTTCCTGCACTTGCTTTCTTTGATTTTATACCTCATTTATTCGATTCCTCATCAAATTTACTGGGGCATTAAGTTTATAGGGTTCTTTACTATCTGTGAAGAGCACCATAAAGACACTGGCCACCATAAGGTCACCAAGGGAAGATCACAGGCGAATAGATTTTGTTTTTATTGTGTGTCAATAAAATAATCAGCCACTTCCTCCGTTTGGGTCTTGATGTTATTGGCTGAAAACCCACAGGGCTGTAGACAGACTCTCCCTCCTGTTTGTCATTAATAAGTACAGGCTCTGAATTTTAACGTTTTCAAAACAACTCCATCAAACCACTGGCAATTTTTAACACAATAAAACCCAGTGAAGAAGGTTGATAGAAAAAAAATTACTCATTTGAAATATGGTGTTGGAGGAGAGCTCTACGGATGGACCCTCAGGAAGATGAACAAGTGGGTCCCAGAGCAAATTAAGCCTGAAACCTCCCTGGAGGGAAAAATGTCAACACTGAAGCTGTCCTTAGGGCACATCATGACAAGGTGGGGGTTTTGGAAAAGACAATCATGCTGGGAAAATAGAAGGCAGCAGGAAAAGAGGAAGACCGAACAGGAGAAGAACTGACTTCATGCAAGAAGCCGTAGGCCTGAGTCTACAGGAGCTGAGCAGGACAGGACACTGTGGACATGACTCAGTCACCAGGAGTCGGAGCCAATCAAGGTGGCAGGTGACACACACAGCCCTCCCCACTGATCTCACTGGGTTGGTGGTGGTCAAACAAAATAACCAATTGACATTGAAATCGCTTCCTTTCTCTACACCAACTTCCATCTCTGACTTTGTACTTGGGAATAGAAAGGAAAGGGCTGAGATGGAAGGTAAAGGGGAAGCATCATCCTGGAATGATTTGAATTCACTCCAAAAAATGGAGAGTGGAATTCAAGTTGCCTAAAGAAGACCTGGCTTTACCCAGGATGTTGGTTCTATTTTCCCTCTGGACAGGAGATGGGTTTAAAAAGCAAAGGTTTAAAAAGTGATTCTGGCGAGAGATCTGAGGAATGTTCCCCAGAGAGCTCCACTGGGAGAGAACTGTGAGGCATGCAGGTTGTGCATGGTGAACACTTCCGATTTCCAGTCATTGACTGTGGGTTAGGGAAACAGACTTCCCTCAGCTAATGGCTGAGTCATCCTTCCAACTGCTCAGGCCAGCACCTCAGCCATCCTTGCCTCCTCCCTCTATCTCACACCCCACATTCAGCCCTTCAGGAAATCTGGGTAGGCCTTCGCACTGCACCCAGGATCAGCACTCATGACCACCTTCATGTCTCCACAGTTCCAGGCCTCTACTACCTCTTGTTTTATTGACTGAAAGAAAAACTTGCAAAAAAACATAATCCCACCTGGGATAACGAAACGGTTCTTTCCATGAGTGTCTTGGTCCGCTTAAAGCCTGGGTCACTTTCTGCGAGGACATTCATGGTTTTCTTGCCGATGAACTCCAGAGCATCAAGCCCACCTGTTAACACGCTTTTACCCTGCAGATGGAGGTGGGGGGATTGCATGAGATTCGACTTTTACATTTTGCTGCTTTGCGGCAGTCAGCAGCTCCCAGAGGACTCTGTCTTCAAATATTGATATCAATATGACGTCATAATTTTTTTCATCGGGAGATTTATTATCCACTTAATCTGATTTGCTTTCCCTTGGAAGAGCATATGTCATTTAATTTGTAGGACATGCAATGTTATTTTAAATGGATGGTTAGGAAAAAATAAAACATATTTGGGATTACTTTGACCAGCTCTGAGTGTATGAATAGATATATATCCAGGGCATAAAATTAATAGGTGACCCGATTGCTACTTTGAAAAAATGTTAAGTCAAGTAACAGAGTTATGTGGAGCAATCTATTAAAATGTCAAATGCTCTTGGCAGTTTAGGGAATTCTTTAATCGAGGGCCCTGGAGTGTAGAAGCCTTAGGCTGTTTCAGATGGCTCCTCCATACTTTTAGAAATGAGTAATAACTGCCTACGATTAGTATATTCATGAACTAAGACAGGCTGATTTCCATATACTACTGGCTTTAGACACTGTTCTGTTATATAGTTATCCTCTTGTGAATCCCTTTGTCAGTCACTGTTTTCCTTAAAAAAAAAAAAAGATGAAAACAATCATCTTTCTCACATAAACTGTTCATATAAACAGAACTGCTTAAAGTCTTTGCAACTTCTGCATATACCCTCCGACTACACAACTGCAATTACAATATGCATATACCTGTGTTTTTCCCACCTTACCTGAATTTATATACATTATATTTTATTATTACATTACTAGTGGCCCAGTGCACAAAATTTGTGCATGGGGGGGTGTCCCTCAGCCCAGCCTGCACCCTCTCCAATCTTGGACCCCTCGGGGGACATCCCTCTCGCAATCCGGGACCACTGGCTCCTAACCACTCACCTACCTGCCTGCCTGATCACCCCTAACCACTCTGCCTGCTGGTCTTCTCGCCCCCAACTGCCCGCCCCCTTGCCGGCCTGATTGCCCTCAACTGCCCCCCCTGCTAGCCTGCTCACCCCTAACTGCCTCCCACCAGCCTGATTGCCCCCAACTGTCCCCACCCTGCTGGCCTGCTTGCCCCCAACTGCCCCCCCACCAGCCTGCTCACCTCCAACTGCCCCCCACCAGCCTGATCGCCCCCAACTGCTCCCCACCCCGCTGGCCTGATCACCCCCAACTGCCTTCCCCTCCTGGCCTGATAGCTCCTAACCGCCTCTGCCTCGGCCCCGCCACCATGGCTTTGTCCAGAAAGACGTCTGGAAGGTCTCCTGGTCTAATTAGCGTATTACCCTTTTATTAGTATAGATTACCTGCATGCATTTCCCAATCTTCATAATGATCACTTCAATAACAATATTCTATTTCACTGAGTTAATATGCTTTATCCATCATTTCCATCCTGGACATTTAGACTTGTTTCCAGATTTGGGTGCAAATCAATAATTACACTATAAAACAAATCTTAAAATACACATACTTTGGGAGGACTGGGATATTGGCCATTCATACTTCTGTATATTTGATTTATTTCCTTCTAACATTCTATGGGGGGGGGTTTACTAAAGTAGAGAATAAAATGAGAGAAGGAAGGTCATAGGGACTTTGAATAAGAGCAGCCCTGGTGGGGGTGTCCAGAGCTTGGGAAAAGAGAACATGGTGACCTCCCAACCTGTGGTTTCACTTCGCAAGGTTTCAGTTACCCGCGTTCAACGGCAGCTCAAAAATATTAAATGGAAAATTCCAGTGACAAACAATTCATACGTTTTAAGTTGCATGGCGTTCTGAACAGTGTGACCTCAGTTGGGGTACTTCCTGCCTTTTTCATTAGTCATCTGTTTTGTTGCCAATAACAAGTTTCTTTAAGAGGTAGGCGGCCCCCTCCCCCCAGCCAGGGGTGTGAGTGGGGTGGGGGGGGGACAGACTTTGAGTTATTGGAGGAAGGGAGAGTGGAAATGGGGAGGTGGGAATGGGGGGAGAGTGTGGGTCTTAGTTATCTGGAAGCGCTTTAGGAACATCTTGGGGATGTTGTTCCTGACTCTTTACCAGAATTTGTTTTTATTTAAGTGGCTTTATGATATTCCAAATGGAAGGTTAAGGGCACAGAGCGTTGAGGGAAAACAGCTGTCCCAGCTCTGAGAACGAGCCCTCTCTCCGCGCAGCCAGACGCTGTCCTTGCAGCAGCTGGAGGACCGTCACATCAGACTGAGAAATGTGCCTTTTAAACAGCTCCTTTCTTTTAAACAGAAAATGCATTTCGTTTTGCCCTTATTATTTTGGTTCCAAGGTTTACGCCTACTCTGTAGGAGAAAACATAACAAAACCGTCATCCAAAGTTGTGAGCCAGGCCATCTTTGCTCTGATGTATCTAGGTCACTGGTAAATAGAGATATCAAAGGAAGGCGCCGGGAGACTCCAGGGAAAACAGAGGAAGCAGCGAAGGACTCACTGTGTTTTGAACCACATTGGTGATGGCTGACAGCACGCCCCGGGACCCCGAGGACGGAGAAGTGGGTGGGCCTTCCTCAGGGCTCTGATCTGGGGCCGCCTCTTCGGCTAAAGAGAGAAAAGATTGTTTCACAGTTCATTTCACTGATCTGAAATCTTCTTATTTGTGCATCGAGTGTAATACAGCCCAAGTCCAAGAAGCCCCCAGATTAATACCTCACTCACCTGGAGGGACGCCACTTTCGGTGTCAGGCTGGGCCCCTTCGGAAGAGCCAGAATTTACACCATGAATCCGTAGGGCCCCTGCTTTTTCCTTGACCGCCGTCAATCCGTGACCTATCGGGAAATGAAGATATGGTTCATGGCTACAAGAGAAATCCTCCCATTCTAGAGCTCATCTCCCAGATTGGTTGTAAGCAGGGGTAGTGGAGGACAGCATAGGCTTTGCAATCACTCAGATGTGGGTCCCAGTTCCAGCTCAGCTTCACCACTGCCTGGGGGTGACCTTGGAGAAGTTTCCTAATCTCTCAGTGACTCAGTTTCTTCGTTGGGTTATTGCGAGGAGCAGATAAGAGAGACAGATGTGAAGCGCTCCCAGATGCTTTATTATTCCACGTGGCTTCGCACACTATCTAACTAGCAACCTGGCATCCCACACCGAAGATATGACCTGTGAATAGTATTTGATTCATTATTTGATTCCTTGCAGGCCCAGCCCATGGCAGGTGCTCCACTGCTATTTGGTGAATGGAAATCAGTTGAGCTTCAACATGCTCTTTCCACGTGTTGGTCATTCCTTTAGAATGGAGAGAGCAGGGTTGGAGCCCATTTGTCAAAATCAAAAGGCAACTCAGTGGGAAAACCAGGAAGGGCACCCGGCCGCTCTGACAGTTGTCTTGACAGTAAGTCTAAACATGAGCTATAAGGACAGTCAGTCAGGATGAAGGGCACTGGCTTCACTCCATCTGAGCAGGGACAGAACCTCTCTTTCCTGGACCCAGCACAGTGGGTATTCAGTAACTATTTGGTAAATACAGAGCTGACCTTCTCATGCCCCACCCCACCCCCAACACATACACACACACACACTCCATTGGCTTGATAAATATAGGGTGTCCCCTAAAAATGTATACAGACTTTAACAGCTGATAGCTGTAGATTCTATTACATGTTGAAAGTGAAATATATTTTAATAAACGCTGCCTTTATAACATGTATACATTTTTTTGGACACCTGTATTCCTTTCTACATTTTATTCTGCAGCTTTATCTGTTTCTCATTAGAGGCCCTCCTGATGAGCTATAGCTTTTCTCAGAGTCCCAAATCCAACAACAACAAAAATCTCCTGATGCTCTTAAGTGGCTGTTTAGTTCTTGAAGGAGAAACAGCATGAGCTGCCATCATCCCAGCACTCACCTCCCCCGAGCACTCTGGGAGAAATGGATTTCACTCGGGATCAGGGCAACCTCAGGTTGTTAAAACCCAAGGCAGCAGCAATATTAATATACGGGGGTGGGGGTGGGGGTGGGGAAGATCCCAAGTCATGCCAGGACTTAGAGCCAAAAAGAACCACCTGGTCTTAGAAGGCACCGTTAAAATGATCCATTATCCACCTACTGACTAAGAGAAGGACAAGGCTGAACCCCAAACCCAAATAGTAGTATTGTATTTGTTGTAACTTCATCAGAGCTATCTGAACATAATTAGGACACTGATACTTACCAAACAGACAGAGGACTAATTATACCCAGTGGGAATCACCTATCATTATACATGATCTAGAAAACCCTGAAATACTATCTACAATGTTTGTAACACTAATTACATGCAGAAATATGTGTCTATATTCATGTGCAGATCATTAAATGCAGTTCAAATTCATTATTGAGTTACGTTGGGGGGAAAAAGATGCATTGTAACTGCCAAAACCAAGCCTTGAATTAATTCTCTCCAGCTTCCAATGAATCCCAAGCATTTCAATGGGAACTTATTGGCGTTTCAGTAACACATTTAAGTTACAGAACATAACCATCTAACTTATTTACATACTGAGTCCATATTCCTTGCCATCTTTTAAAAATACATATTGTTAGAAAGGAAATCGTGCACATGCAGATAGGAATCTATGCTTCTCACCTAGATTTCCGAGAGCTACAATCAAGGAATGAATGAGTTTGAGAAGGCTGGGGCACTTCTGTTATAGCTTCTTTGCGTAAGCCATGTAAGAAAGATGATTCCACCTCATTCCCTGAGACCAGTAGGGGGTTATTAAACCTCACTGTCATTATCTCCTCTTTCACCTTTTCCACCCTTTGCAGGTTAGGACCATGTCTGATTCTCTTCCTAGAGAAGAACAGCTTCTCACCACCTCAGAAAACAAATGATCACGGATATGTGTGCATAGGCTGTCTCTAGAAAAATTGCTTTGTTTCTGGAAGGAAATACCATCTTTATGTGCATTTCAATGGGGTGTGTCTGTTTAACAGATATGACAATAGGCTGCTACTCCAACTACACACACACACATACACACACACACACACACACAGTTTTATTGAGTTGTAATTATACTGCACATATTTAAGGTTCTTCCAATGATATATTCTGATGAATAGTTCTTTTTTTCTGAATTCTTTTGTTAGTGAAAGTACACCTTTACTACATTCTACTAGAAACATAAAGCGATGGTCTTTCATAACTAGGCTTTACTCTGTACACCACACCCCACTTTGAAGAATAACTTCTAAAACTTTACTTAGTGTGACATCTAGTGCTCAAAACAAGGAAGTAAAAATAGGGAATCATGGTTGCCTTTTGACTGGGAGGGATTCATTCTCAAACATTGATCGGTTCTACCACTAACAGAGAAAAACAACAAATATGAATAATACTATAGGGTATAGTTCCTCAATTAGTTTCTTCACATGTCATCACAAACCCTAAGTATCCTCAAAGAAATCAAAACCCTCAAATTCCATGGTTCTGAAGATGGGATATCCTCCACCTGCTGACATATTGCAGCACTGCAAGGATAAGAATGCTCTATAAATGCTGTGGTACTGTATAATTTAAAAGTAAATGTTAAATGATTGACTGGTGTTTAATTTATTGCCTATACTCAAGTGGAAAGAACCTAAACTTATAGTGTTTGCCCAATTATCAGACAGAAATTCATTAACCCCTGGGCCATATTCATAGACTGTAAAGGATTGTGAACAAACTTCAAGCATGAATCTTACTTTCTTTAGTTTCTTTTCTATATATTCATTTTTAAAAAGAAAAATAAATAACTGAATGAAATAAAAGGGAGGAAATGTTATATTAAAATTTAAGTAATCAATTAAGATACCTAGGAATAAACTTAACTAAGGAGGTAAAAGATTTGTACTCAGAAAACTACAGGACACTGAAAAAAGAGATAGAGGAAGACATAAACAGATGGAAGAACATACTGTGTTCATGGATTGGTAGAATCAACATCATTCAAATGTCCATACTACCCAAAGCAATCTATAGGTTCAATGCACTCCCCATTAATATACCAACAGCATATTTCACAGACCTAGAACAAACTCTCCAAAAATTCATCTGGAATAAAAAAAGACCCCGAATAGCTGCAGCAATTTTGAGAAAGTAGAACAAAGTAGAAGGGATCTCAATACCAGATATCAAGCTGTATGAAAAGGCAATGTTCTCAAAACTGTCTCGTACTGGCACAAGAACAGACTTATAGACCAATGGAATGGAATAGAGAACCCAGAAATTGACCCAAACCACTATGCTCAATTAATATTTGACAAAGGAGGCAAGAACATACAATGTAGTCAAGACAGTCTCTTCAATAAATGGTGCTGAGAAATTTGGTCAGACATGCAATAAAACTAGACCACCAACTTAAACCATACACAAAAATAAACTCAAAATGGATAAAGGACTTAAATGTAAGACGGGAAACCATAAAAATACTAGAGGAATCCACAGGCAGCAAAATCTCAGACATATGCTAAAGCAATATCTTCACCGATACAGCTCCTAGGGCAATGGAAACTAAAGAGAAAATAAACAAATGGAACTACATCAAAATAAAAAGCTTCTGTACAGCGAAAGAAACTATCAACAAAACAACAAGAAAGTCCACCGCATGGGAGAACATATTTGTCAATGTTATCACCGATAAGGGTTTAATCTCCAACATTTATAGGGAACTCATACAACTTAACAAAAGGAAGACAAACAACCCAATCAAAAAGTGGACAATGGACCTAAATAGATACTTTTCAAAAGAGGACATAAAGAAAGCCAAGAGACATATGAAAACATGCTCAAAATCACTAATCATCCGAGAGATGCAAATCAAAACGACAATGCGGTACCATCTCACACCTGTCAGAATGGCTATCATCAACAAATCAACAAACGACAAGTGCTGGAGAGGATGCGGAGAAAACAGAACCTTCGTGCACTTCTGGTGGGAATGCAGACTGGTGCAGCCACAGTGGAGAACAGTATGGAGTTTCCTCAAAAAACTAAAAATGGAACTCCCATTTGACCCAGTGACCCCACTTCTAGGAATATATCCCAAGAAACTAGAAACACCAATCAGAAAGGATATATGCACCCCTATGTTCATAGCAGCACAGTTTACCAAAGCTAAGATTTGGAAACAGCCTAAGTGCCCATCAGCAGATGAGTGGATTAAAAAACGGTGGTACATCTACACAATGGAATACTACACTGCGGTAAAAAAGAAGGAATTCTTACCACTTCCAACAGCATGGATGGAACTAGAGAGCATTATGCTAAGTGAAATAAGCCAGTCAGAGAAAGATAAATATCACATGATCTCACTCATTTGTGGAGTATAATGAACAACATAAACTGATGAACAAAAACAGATCCAGAGACAGAGAAGCATCCATCAGACCGTCAAACCTCAGAGGGAAGGTAGGGGAGGGTGGGAGTTAGGGGGAGAGATCAACCAAAGGACTTGTATGCATGCACATAAGCCTAACCAATGGACACAGACACCAAGAGGGTGAGGACATGGGGGGGGGGCAATGGAGGGGAATAAGGACACATATGTAATACCTTAATCAATAAAGAAAAAAATAAAATAAAAAAATGTAAGTTAGCTGGTGCCCTACTCAAGGGTCCTTGAGCATATGGGACCAGTAGAAAGTGCCCAGGGATTAAAATCATGATTCTTGAGAATTCTTACATCATCAGCAATGTCACATGAATTCATGTGATATTAATAGTGATTTACACAGTTAAGGGTTCTCATTTTAGCATCATTCTGACAAGTTTGGCATTCTCTGTAATAAAGGCTGTCATTATTTCTGACAGTGCTGGGAGAAGGGATTCATTAAAATGTGCAGAAGGAAAAAAATGTGTAACTTGGGAGAGGATGGAGAAGGGGGCAATGGTAGTTTTGAAAGGTAAATATGCAGATCAGATGCACCTCCCCTCCTCAGGTTCTCTTGTAGACTCATAGAACTGTCAAAATAGAATTTTAGTAAACATTTAGGCCTTTTGTAGTATCTAGGAATACACTGTTCTGTTCTGCCATGGAGCTTTTACTTTGGAATGCATATTTGCATGAGTTTCAGCATTGTCGACTTTCATTCTGATTATTGGCCTATCGCTCTTAACTTAGTATATTCTAGGAACCAGTCAGGTCTCTAAGAGGCTTGTGGGAAATCACATCCGGTCCTCACAACATCACTGTGAAATTACCATCAAAACCATTTTTTTTTTACATTTTCCTTTCCCATTCTGGTTTCTGCCTGGATCTTCAATAGTAACCATTTTTATTGCATTTTATGACCTTGTCCAAAGGCCTGGGTCTTCTTAGAATGTGATGACGGTGCAGCTATGGGTGAAACTAATGCAAGAGTGACCGCCTTTCCCAAAATAATTGCTGGCTGAGAAATGCTTGATTTTATATAAACATTGGGAAGGTTGCTTCTTCTCATTTTCCTTTAACTTTGGGGTCAATGTAGTGAGGCAAAGACAAAATAGAAAAATACAGAGTAGCAAAAAGTCAATCAATTTTCTGTATTTTTCCACTTAGCACGGTACTTACAAACATCTTTCTCCTTCTATATGTAGCTACAGACTATGGAATCATTATATTCCAGAAGTTGAAAGGAATCTTAGAATTTGTCAAGTTCCCCGGCCCCCACTTTTCCAAATAAGGAAGCTGAGTCTCAGAGAGCTGGCGTGCATGGTGTAGCTAGTAGTGACAGTCCTTTGTGATCACAAGTTAGTAGCAGTCAGGGCCTGGCTCAGGTGTTCTGACTCCTGGTACAGTGCTCTTTCCAAGAGACAACCACCTTCGAAATGTTTCCATTTCTAATTCCTCTCCTGCCATCTTTAAACAGTTCTAACTACTGTGATATCAGTTTTTCAACAAATGTAAGAAGTATTGGTTTTGCCCTGGCTAGGTGGCTCAGTTAGTTGGAGCATTGTCCCTTACACGGAAAGGTTGTAGGTTTGATTCCCTGCCAGGGCATATACCCAAATTGCGGGTTCGATCCCCTCTTGGGGCATGTGCGGGAGGTAACCAATCGATCTTTCATTCTCACGTCGATGTCTCTCTCTCTCTCTCCCTCTCCTTTCCCCTTTAAAGTCAATAAAAGCATGTTCTCGGGTGAGGATTAAAAAGAAAAAGAAGTATTGGTTTCTGTTTCTAGTGCTGAATTGACAGCTCTGTGTTTTGTTACAGATTGTGTGTTCCGCACTCCTGTCTGCAATTGAAATTGCCCTGGGGGTTACATGAGGTTTCTGAGTTGAAATCAATTGCAATGGAATACGTGGTTATTTTCTTTCTTTACTTTCTACAGGCAACTTATAAACTTTCAAGAGCTTGTCTACTGCTCTGACTGCTCTGTTCTCCAGTATGATAATAAACTATCAATGCTGCAAAGCCCTGGGTGGATAGTATACCTCTACATAATGGAAGGCATGCCTAGCTTGCCTCTCTCAATTCCAAGGTAGCAGATCAATATAGAACACAATCCAGGACATTACCCATAACTTTTTAAAGTCTCTGTTCACTGATGGTTGGACCCTATTCCAACCCTTTTGCAGGCTTTGAGCCCAGCTATGACACCTCTCCATTTGTGGGACATTTGTGATCCCTTAATTATCTTTTGGGAGTTCAACTCCCATCCACCACCACTTCCTGTTTCCAGCTCTGGAACCCATGACTTCAGCCTCCCCTTACGATACCTGCTTTAGTTCTCTATCAGGCCCACAAAGATACGTATCCAGTTTTGAAGTACACACGGGTATTATTTTAGCTACGATTACTCTGTAAAGTGATAGCACATCCAGACCAGAAATCTCCGAAATATGCCTTAGGAGCAACTTATGGGGGGTATTCAGTTATATTGCTTTTGCATGCATTAGGGTTGTGATGACCAGTGGTGATGGACAAGATAGCTCCAATTTGTCCAAAGGGACTCCTAGGACGAGCATCAATGTTTTAACATTTCTTTGGTCTCCCTCATGTGCCCTTTGACTATTGTTGGTGCAAACAAGAGAAAAATGCCAAGATTCAAACACTTTTCAAAATTCCGTCATGTAGCCAGAGTCATCAAAAGATATTAAGTTTCTAAAATTGGTAATGTAAACACCTTCTTCCTCCCACCCCCCTGACTCTCAACCTTAAAGTGTGAACAAGATTGTGAATATAATGGGCTTTCACTCCCATGATTAGTTATGTTATAGGGAAAACATGAAGGGATTTTTCAAATGTAATTGAAGTCCTTAATCAGTTGGATTTGAGTTAATCACAAGAGAAATCATTGTTGGTGGGCCTGAACTAATCAGGCGAGTCTTTACAAGGACTCCTAAAGGGAGAGATTTAAAGTATGAGGGAGATTATTCTGCTGGCTTTGAAGAAGGACCTGAGGGCTGCCTCAAGGGGCTGAGAATGACCCCTGATTAAGAACCATCAAGAAAATGGGGATATCAGCCCTACAATTGCAAGGAGCTAAGTTCTGTCAACACCCTATGCAACTGAAAATGACCCTGAGCATCAGGTGAGAATGCAATGGGCTGGCATCTAGATTTCAGCCTGGTAAGACACTGAGCAGCAGACCTAGCTATCTTGTGCCTAAGTCCTGCCCCACAGAAACTGTGAGCTTATCAATGTTGTTCTAAAGTCGCCAAATATTTGGGAATTTATTCCACAGCAATAGAAATGAACACAAGAGGATATACTGAACATCATTTGGATATTATATCGGCCAATGTGCAAATGTCCTACAATCTCAGAGAAACAGCATATCCACCAACCAGAAGAGGGAAGGTGACACGACAATCATGCTGGCTCAAGGGCACTTATCTCTCTAGGCCAGCAGTTCTCAACCTGTGGGTCGAGACCCCTTTGGGGGTCGAATGACCCTTTCACAGGGGTCACCGAAGACCATCAGAAAACACATATATAATTACATATTGTTTTTGTGATTAATCACTATGCTTTAATTATGTTCAATTTGTAACAATGAAATTGGGGGTCAGCACAACATGAGGAACTGTATTAAAGGGTCGCGGCATTAGGAAGGTTGGGAACCACTGCTCTAGGCTCTTCTGAATCAATTACTGCACAGAGCCAGCCGAGAAACACCAGAAGCTTTAAGTGTCTGCAACATTAATAAGATACAGCATTTATCATCTTCACAGTAACTTAGACACAGGGAAACTTCAAGAGCAACATCAAACACAAGCACAGGCTGCAGATAAAAGACATTGACTTCCGATCAAATTAAAAGATGAGTGGCTACCAGCGTGGGGTGAGACCTGCCACAGAAATAACACTGTGCTTTTTAAGCAGTGAAACCACATCATCTACTACTGGCTATACTTGAACTAGGTAACAGAACCCAGAGACTTTGCAGCACAGTCTACTGAGACCAAGGCTGCACTAGGCCGTACGTGTGGGAAGGTCAGATTACAACAGGATACCTAAGATGCTAGGTGGTAAATTCAACAGGCGAGCTGTCAGTTGGTGGATGGAAAACCTTGTAAGGGTCCAGAGAAGCCCAAAGTCAAAGCATGAGCTGTAGCTGTCGACCGATGAGAAACAAGAGCAAAGAGTCAGACCAGCTAGGGCAGAGCGGTTACCGGCAGGTGCACCTGGAAGTGTGCACACATTTCTGCATTTACCGTGGAAGGAGCTTATATTTAACATGAAAGTACATCCTCTGTCTATAAAAGAGCCTTCTAAAGCACTGAATTTGTTACAAAACCAGGGCAGCTCTCGACACCATCAAAACTGGAAGCACGCAAAACACTTTGCTGTTAATGACGTTCGTAGGGAGGACAGCTGTAGAATTCCGTGACCATATTATTTACTTTTCCATGACTTCTCCCAATTTCAAAAACTTTTGGATTCCACACTTGTAGGTTTTGGTTCAGGAAGCATGTCAGTCCTAAGTGCTGCCAGTGGCAAGATCCATTTGTGAGCCACTAAAAGCTCCAATGTTTTCCCCGAAGCAGGCTGCCTGTAGGTGCTTATTCTCACTCTCACGAAGAGATTCTGTCCTGTTCAGACAACACAGGTTTCTCTGCTTTAACTTGGCTAATTTTTCCTCTCTCCCTTCCTCTCTGTAAAAAATCAATAAAATATATTTTTAAAAAAGAAAAAAAAAAAGAGCCAATAGTTCTCTGGCCAGTGTTCCTAAATGGTTAGAGCATTGGCCCACACACCAAAGCGTCTCAGGTTAAATTCTGGTCATTCCCAGTCAAGGGCATGTACCTGGATTGCAGGTTCCATCCCTACCAGGTTGGGGCGTGTGCAGGAGGCAACTGATGGATGTATCTCTCTCACATCAATGTTTCTCTCTCCCTCTCTCTCTCTCTTTGCCCCCTCCATCCTGTCCTTTCACTCTCTCTACAAATCAATGGAAAAAGTATCCTGGAGTGAGGATTAACAACAACAAAAAAGGGCCAATAGAAGAAACTGCTTCAAAAATTTAATACCATATAAAATAATAAATTTATCTAGCTAAAATAAGTTTTTTTTCTTATTAATCCTCACCCAAGGACATGTATTTTTATTGATTTTAGAGAGAAAGGAAGAGAGAGAGAGAGAGAGAGAGAGAGAGAGAGAGAGAGAGAGAGAAAGATCAATCGCTTGCCTCCCAGATAAACCCCAGTCTAATATCCTTTTGGTGCCTGGGACAATACTCCAACCAACTGAGCCACTTGGCCAAGGCTAGGTGAACTAAGTTTTATTTCATCATTCAGTGAGAAACACTGGCAGCCAAAAAGCTCAGTTACAGTAACTCTATTGACAGTAAGGTCAATGCTCAATTACAGTAACTCTATTAGCTTTGGGATATATTAAATATATATTATATATATCCTTCCTACTTGCATAATTATTTCTATTTGTATTTCAGTGCTCTGCTGATGAAGTGCCTTTTATAGATACCTCAAAAGTACCATTTGTGGATCCTTTTTGGTATGTTCATTGTACATTTTAAAATATTTAAGTGAAATGATATGTACAAAGCTTTAACAATATATTTTAAAAAGCCCAAATCTTATATTTTAAGAGTCAATATCATATAGTGATTTTTATATAAAAAGCCATACTCCTTGGTTCAAATCTCAACCCAGCCACTCCTCACTTTGGACAAGGTCTTTGCCTCTCTGTGATTCAGCTTCCTTTTCTCTAAAATGGAGAAAATAAGAGTATCTTCTTATAGGTCTATTTTGAGGAATAAATGCATTAATATATATGAAGCACTTAGAACACTAAAAATGATGATCTTAGAGGCTAATGTTAAACTGTATCAGCACATAGTATGTCTAAACTAGCATATCCTTTTAGGCTTCTGAACTTTATCCATTCAAATGCAAGATTTAATGCTTACCTACTGTGGCAGATGCTGATGAGAGCAGAGATTTGCCCCAGGATCCCCAGCCTGCCCATCCGCCTCCTTGTGGAGGGGAATCCACAGCCTGTAGAAAAACAGATTAGCCATGAGATCAGTAATTCAAAAGCATGCATTTGTTTGAAGCAAAGAGATTTTTGTTTGATTTTTAAATCACCAAGAACCGTGCCTCACTGGTTTGCAGTTTATAAAGGCCATAAAAGAATATACCAACCCACACTGCAATATGTACTTTGGAACCAAACTGATTACTCGTGGTGTTGGCTTCTGAGGGTTTGGCATGAAGTGAGAAGGGAGTTTGATGTTAACCAAGACTCAAATCTCCCATCATCTGGACAGGGCTGTGGGGGGAAAGGGGCACAAGAGTGATTTGCAAAAGTTCAAAATAACTCTGACTCACGCGATTTGTAGAGAACTAAACAACTGTGCTTCTCATGGTAGAGTGAATTTTCAAATCTCTGGGGGCATGTAGGAGGGAGCTTTGCCATAGGTGATAGGCAAATTGTCTAGAAAAGCATCAGTGAGCCTGGAAATGGTAGCAGCAACAGGTAGCCTTTTAAGGTAGACAGCTTTCAAAGTGTCCACTCCACTCACAATGACCCCTGTAACCATATCTCTCCCTGTCCATGGGCTCAGTGGATTCAAATCCTCTTGCTTAGGTGTTTGAATTAGGACTGAGACTGGTTGCTTGAATAGAAGATGGACACTCAGGGAATGTAGGGCAACCATATTCTATCCACCTGGCAGGCTAAGAATTCAGAGGAAGAAGCATGAGCAGAGTGAAGAAGATATATTCAGAGGATCTGTTCAAATTCCTGATACCGCCTCAGCCCTGGTTCCTCTTCCTCTTTGAGGTTCTGCTGTATTCCTATCTTTGGGTTCCATGAGATTCCTGCATGGTGTGTGTGTGTGTGTGTGTGTGTGTTTCTCTTTTCTCCTCCTCTCCACTCATGTATCCCCAGAAAAGTGCATGGTATATAATGAGTGCTCAATACATTTATTTGTTGAATAAATAACTAAAATTCATCTGTTTTCTTAACTGTGCAATACTTGCAACCAATGCATTCTGATCCAATTAGTGAAACCATGGCTTTCTCTTATTATCTAGGAACTAGAGGCCTGGTGCACGAATTCGTGCATGGGTGGGGTCCGGCCAGCCCGCCCTGAACGGCTGATCGGGGGTGGGGCTGGCCAAGGGGAGGGGCCTCGGGCGGTTGGCCAGCCCCTCTCCCTGGTCGAACTCCTGGTCGAACTCCCAGTTGAGGGGAAAATTTGCACATTAGCCTTTTATTATATAGGATACATTCTAAAAAATGAGGCAAGAACATATTAGGACTTGGAGAATCACAGTTCTTTCACTCCAAAAAGAAAGAAAGTAGTTAAGAAAGAAGTG
Source organism: Myotis lucifugus (assembly GCF_000147115.1). NCBI lineage: Eukaryota > Metazoa > Chordata > Mammalia > Chiroptera > Vespertilionidae > Myotis > Myotis lucifugus. The sequence goes on from NW_005871096.1 coordinate 5,561,118, forward strand.
AAAAATTCCTGCAAAGTTTGTGAATTCTATAACTTTTGACCCAAGGCTGGTCCATCAGTCATCTCCAACTCCATTTTCCCTGCTGTCTGCCACTCTTGCAGATAAGAGTGGATGTGTGGCCCTGACTGGTGTGGCTCAGTTGGTTGAGCGTCGTCCCAGGCACCTAGATGTCTCTGGTTTGAGACAGGGCACATGCCTGGGTTGTGGGCTCAATCCCCAGTAGGGAGCATGCAGGAGGCAGCCGATCTCTCATTGATTCTCTCTCTCTCTCTCTCTCTCTCTCTCTCTCTCTCTCTTCCCCCCTTTCCTTCCTCTCTCTCTCTAAAACCAGTACAAACATATTTTTAAAAATATATTTTTATTTATTTCAGAGAGGAAGGGTGAGGGAGAGAGATAGAAACATCAATGATGAAAGAGAATCATTGATTGGCTGCCTCCTGCATGCCCCACACTGGGGATCAAGCCCGCACACCAGGCATGTGCCCTGACTGAAAATTGAATCGTGACCTCCTGGTTCATGGGTTGACGCTCAACCACTGAGCTATGAGGGCTGGGCCAAACATATTTTTTTTTTTTAAAAAAAGAGTAAACATGTGAAACAGTTTTAAATTAATGAGATATAACTGGGAACACTTTGTTTTCATAATGAATTATAAAGTTATGGCCAGTGCCAGCTTTCCCTCTCCCTTTATCCTGTCCTGAATGTGGACATAATGCTTCAAACAGAAGCAGCCATTTTTGCTGCCATAAGGGAAAGTCCAGGGAATTCCAGATACTGGTGCTGCCACTGCTGAGCTACTAACCCAATGTGAGTAGCTGCCTATCTCCATTCTTTCTGTCAAGTGAGAAAAACACACACCCAAATTGCTATTTTATAAGCAACTATAAGTTGGATTTTAATTACTTGCACCCAAATGCATTCCTAACTGGTTCACCTGTAAATATCAAACCATCCACCAGTGTACACTGCTGGTCAAGAGAAAAGGTTATAGAATTAAATTGCTTGGGTTTGACTCTAGGCTGTGCCATTTTGGGCAACAAGTTACTCAAGTCCTTTAAGCCATTGTTTACTTCATTACAGAACACAAGGTATGGTAGTATAAACACCTTCTGTATAAGAACCAATGGCCTCAGAGGTTTATTGTGGAGATTAAAAGAAATAATTCATATAAAACTGTAAGCATAGTTCCTGGCACTTAAGAAATACTTCATAAATGTTAACTAATAATAATAATAATAATAAATAATAACAATAATAAGAAACTACATTTTTAACTTTTAACACTAAGAAGTAAAAAGCTTTGAAAGTTGGCTGACATTTTTTTCTGTTGGAAACAATGAAAACATGAATGGAAATACTCATGATTCATGACTGTGAGCTTTCATTTTTGGAGTCTACATTGATTTAATTCACTCTGGCAATGGAAGCCAATGGCAATTTTATACCATCATGAAGATAGATGTAAGCTGGTGATTAATATCATTCTTTTATGGAAAAAATCACTACCTATGTGATTAAGGAGAGTTAATACACTTAAGGGTGACAGCTTCTGACTCAAATATACAATACTTAATATGTTCTGACAGCTGGTAATTGACTAGCAAATGGAAATAACTGTGAAATAAATTTGGAACTTTTTGCAGTATAATAAGTGACAACTTCAATTGATTTATTAATAAAGCTCCTTTGACATTGAGATGTGACCTAATCAGCTGTGAAGAATATTTATCAGTGGCAAATACTCAAATGACTAACTGTGCATGTTTAATACAAAAACCATATAAACTAAATGTTCAGCATGAATTATAATTCTCTCTCACCATGAGTACTGTCTCCACTTTAAATGGCTTTAATGTCACAAACTTTTGAGACTATAAAGTAGACAGACTGGACCTACTCAGATCTTCCATTATCAAATATAGTTATTTAAACCTTTTTTTTCTCATCCTCTTGCCATGTAACCCCCACCTCCTCTATCAGACAACTTCACGTCCTATTTTACAGAGAACTCAGAAGCCATTAGATGAAAACTCTCTGAATTTCCTCCTCCCTCCCCATACAATTGCAGAAGAATGACCTCATCTTTTACAACTCAGATCTGGCTTGATCAAGAGTAATATCAAAACTCAACTGGAGATCATTTAAACATCTATAACCATTGTGTAGTCCTAAGGATAGGAAAGAATTCAAGATTCCATTAAGTTCAAAGGTCTTTAAATAGAAAAGACATGTATATCTCTGGTATCTTATTTAAAGATCTTCCAATAGAAAATACATTTATTTACTTTAGGCTAAAAAGTTCAATGGTATCATGAGACAGAAAAAATGTATACATTTTAGATTCTATAGAATTTGAAGGTCTTTAACATTTAACTAGAAAATAAATGAACCTGTCTTAAGATCATAGATCAACCTGGTTGTACTATTTCCTTGAGTAGATCAAGAATCAGGTACTGTGTATAACATGTGTCTAGGGATGTGCATGATGAGAGTTACCCTTTTTAGGTTTTGTAACTCATGATATAGCTTCTCTAAAAGAGGACTCAGTGTGACATTTGGGAAGCATGGGAATTGCTCTGGATGCCTATAGCTCTGTCAAAATATTGGCTGGAAAATGGCTTCAGTTATTTCCAGGTAATTTTCTTCCTTGGTGAGTATGGATCATCTAGCTCTGGGAAGACTTAAAATTAAATATAGAAAGGTTGAAAGCATCAAAGTCAGGCTATTAATATTTTTGTGCATATTTGGTCTTTTCTGTACTACTAAGGTTTAAGGAATTTGACCGATTAGATCATCAATTTTTGAAAACCAATTAAAATGAATAATTGAATTATCAGACTTCTGATTTTAAGTTGAAATCTTCCTAAAATTATGCATATTATTATAATACCTAAGAGGTCTTTAGGTCTGCTCTATAAACTTAATTTATTTGTAACAATTCTTAAGCACTCAGCAAGGTTTTGTTTAAGTAGATAAATGAGGTACTTAAAAAGGAAATAGAACATATTAAATGTATGTATGCTGTTTTAAAATATTTAAATATGTTTAAGTTGGTAAAAAGGACCAAGCATTAATCAAAAACCCCTTGAAAGTGATTGTTCATTTTGCTAGATTTCTAAATATAAATTAGTGAGATGAATATAAAGCCTAGGGAGAAGTGAAATTTCGAATTTGTGACCGTAATAAATTGAACACTAATTACTTAACCCAAATTAAAAGTCTGTGTAGTCCTTTTTATGCACAAAAACACACTGGCTTACACCAGTGTGTTCTATTATCTGATTCTCTATTAACATTTGATGATTTGCTAATTAGCATACTGAGGTGCAGAAACGGGTTTTAACTTGTAAACACGGTGGACTGTTAACTAGCATTCTGAATATCTGAAAGGAGTTCTAGATGGTGAAATTAAAAGTATTTGAGGTTTGTAGATGATTAAATATATTTTAAAGCTTCTTCCTACCTTTACATGAACAGAATTTAAGAAAGGAGGTTCCCCTATGCTAAATGGTTTTCCATCCAGCTCTGAACTCTGGGGAATTCTGGTTTATTGATGTCAACGACGAGGGGGAAAACCTGCCTCTAGAATTCTAGGCATTTGCCTTGAGTGAACCTTTCACTCAGGCTGGTGGTCAGAGAACCTAAAAGACTAGAACAAAAGGATGTTCTCAAGCCTACAAAAGAAACAGTTTTTATAAACTGTTTTTAACTTTCTTGTTAATTGAAGTTTAATTTAAAAATGTCAGTGTGGTACAATGTGATTTGAGATTTGATTTCACTTATTGACTGTGATGGCGAGATTGTGGAGAGAAGAGGTAATTCTCAACATCTCAACTTCTTTGTTGTCTATCACAACCTATCAAAGAGAATCTAAGAACTATGAATGACAAAATTGTGTTCGAAATAGGAGCTTCCAGGGCCAAGTCCTTGGTCTCTGTTCTTTTTCTTTTTTTTTTAGTAACAGCTGGCCAATCTCCCCCATTCCAACTCCTTAAATAGTATCCAAGTACTCATGGCCTCCAGGCTCTCTCTCTCTCCTGGACTCCAGACCATTATAACCAACTGCTTACAAAATCTGTTCACTTAGATGTCCCATAGCATGTTCAATACTGAACTCCCGATCTTCTCAATCTCACCCCACCCCCCAACTACCACTTTCTGTGCCCTAAATACTGGTCCACAGACTGCAAGAGTATCATCTGGGGGAACTTATTAAAAATAGAGTCTTGGCTTCCACTGTGATCTGTTGAATAAGAATCTCTCAGGGTAGAGCCCAGGAATCTGAATTTTAAACAAATTTCCCAGGTGATTCCAATACACCACCAGATTTAGGAAGCACTGCCCTATATGACCAAATGGCACAAGCATCTGAGTGTCATGTGTAGATCAGGCTTAAAAGGGGAAATACTCAAACAGAATTGGAGCAAACTCTACTCATTGAAGAGGCAAAAATCTGTTATCAGCATGTCTTGGCCTATGTTTTCTCTTCTTTGTCTCCTTCAACAGCAATTTTCCGACTTAAACATTCTGCTTTTCCTTTTCTAGGGAAAGAACTATCTGGTGGTAGTCTATGTTTTCCTTGGAGAGTACTTTCTGATAGTCTATGTTTTCCTTGGAGAGTACTTTCTGGATTCTTTACCTTCATAATTAGCCTTATGCATTGGTGTTGAGCAGTAGGGATGGCATTCTTCACTCTGGGTCACATTTCTTGGTATTAAGAATTTAGGGACATTTGATATAGATAGGATCTTTTTGGGGGCGATGGACTAGTATATAATAAGGTCCTACAAGATCTCTGGGAATAATTGTCACTCCTGATTAGCATCGAAGACAACCATCTCTGAACTGAGGCTGAAAACTTTCCTGACTCCTTAAAACTGATTTAAGTGTTCCATCTCATGCTTCCCTCGTGCCTGTCCTATCTAGCACTATAGGACATGCTGTAATTGCTTTATACCACACTGCCTTCCCCACCTAGACTGTAGTCATCCTGAAGATAGTTTCACCACTCAGATTCCTGGGCATGATACATGGTGTCATGGGACTGATAGAGGCCTTGGAGTATCTAGTCCAACATGTCTCATGGATGCTGTAGAGTGGATTCCTGCAGGAAGCGCCAAGTCAATGGCTTCCAGTCTGTACATAAGAATGGATGAGAAAGAGAAGGAGCACCAAAGATGAGATAGCTTCTGTGAGAGCATAAGCTGTGAATGGTGTGATCCTTCAAAGCAGAGGTGCCAGCTGAGCAGCTGGCAGAACCACTGGCCTCTTCCTCTTTTCTAGGCCCCCCCCTGGTCACACCACCCTCCCTGCTGAGGTATGGCCACCCTGCTGACTCAGGCAAAGGTGAAGCTAACGATGCTAAGGATTTTAAGGGACCTCACACCCAAAGTAACTGCAGATACAAGCCACTTAGAGAAAGATATACACATTTAAGCACATTATTACAAAATGCAGTGTGTTCTAGAAGATATTGGTTTATAATACTGTCTCAAAGGCTATTCTACCAGGCTTTTTGTTTGTTTTATTAAGCAGACATTTTTCCATAGAAGTTTTTAAAATGGGGTGATGAGATGCTTTTAGGCTCAGCTATACCTGGGATCAAATAGGCTTTTGAATTTGGCTGTTTTTCTATAGGACCTGCCATTCCTTGGGGGCCTATGTTCACGATCCAAACAGTCAACTTGTAAATGAACTTATGATGCAAGATTTTTTGTAGAGTTCATCCTCTTGTGGATCAGAAAAAAATTTGTTTTCTTTCTCTCACTCATTTCTGTAATATAATGAACAAAATAAACTGATGAACAAAAATAGATCCAGAGAAAAGAAGCATTGATCAGACTGTCAAACCTCAGAGGGAAGGTAGGGGAGAGTGGGGGTAAGGGGGAGAGGTCAACCAAAAGACTTATATGCATGCATATAAGCCTAACCAATGGACACAGACACCAGGGGGTGAGGGCATGAGTGTGGGGGGGGGGCAATGGGGTGATAAGGATACATATGTAATACCTTAATCAATAAAGAAAAAATAAAATAAGTGAAGGGAGTTAAGTCAAAAAAATAAAAATAAAGCAAGAATAAAAACCAAAAAAACAAAACCATAAAAACCACAGTTGTTTTCATCACTGTGAGAGGACTTCCTATAAGTGTCCAACAAAGAGCAAATAAAATAGAACAAATGAACAATGCTTGAAGATGAGGCACAACACTGACTTCTAATATTAACTTAAAAGAATAGGTTACCAAAAGAGATAGTAGAATCCTCTTTTCTGGTAATCTTTAAAAAAAAGATTAAATTTGCAACTACCTAGAAGAGTTTAAACATGACCCGGGTGAAAGGGATACCCTTTCCAACCAGCCCTATCAGCTTTCTGCCTTTTTCAGAACAAACATACTCACAGGTGTGCCTCCTACAGCTTGGTTCTACCTGAGCTCCTGAGGGCAATGCCACGTATACATCCAGAGCCACGGTCCCAACTCTGTGGCCAATATTTGCACTTCCATCCAAATACTCATGTGATAGCTCATTATGAGGAAATGCTCACCTTTAACAAAGTCCCTGAAAGCTAACAGTGTTGTGCAGATGCAGGAGGGAGGTATCTAGCTGCCTATTGGCTCATTCTTGCAGCATCAAGGAGATTTATAAAGTGCTTTCAAAAGGAGGATCCATTCAATTTGCTCAAAAAATTTAAGAAGGCAGATGTATAGGAGCATACTGACTTTTTATTGTGCTATCTTTATTAATAATCATTAATTATTAGAAGTCAGAAATTGAATGAATAACCTAGGCATCAGGAACATATATTTTGACTAGGTAGAACTTATGTAGTTTCTTTAAGTCATCTCAGGATGTTGTGGCTAAGATATATTTTTCTTAATCAACAAAGGTATTTATTAACAGTAGCACTTAAAATAAAAATTAGGAACCAATGCTCCCCACAATAGAAAGATAGCGGGGGGTGGTGGGGGGAGGGGTTCCAGAGTCAGGCATATAGGTATTTATAGGTAGAGGAGATATAAATATGTATCCTGTTGGTTCTGTTTCTCTGGAGAACCCACATTAGCCCAGACCCTGGCATCAGTATTTTTTTAAAGATCCCCCATTGGTTGAAATGTTCAGCTAGGGTCACAGAACCTCTAGTCTGTGAGTTCGTAAGCCCTTATGGGGCCCAGGGTGGATTCAAAGGGTCTGAGAACTCTCTGAACTCAGAAACGAAAGTGTGCATTTATGTTGACCATATCTGATCCAACTCCCAGCTGACATCCTTACAAGATAATTGTTTGGTTTTGTTTAAACATCTCGTCTTGGAAAACACCCTCCTCTCCGAGAAAGCCCGTCTCATCTTAGAACAGTTCTAAGAAAACTAAGAAGCTGATTTTCTAGGACTGGGTGAAAAGGGGAAGGGGTTGAGAAGTACAGATTGGTAGCTCCAGAATAGTCATGGGGATGTAAAGTATGGCCTAGAAAATATAGTCAATAATATTGTAAAACTATGTTGGGTGCCAGGTGGGTACTGATAATATTGGGGGGTGGGGTATGGGGAGGAGCACTTTGTAAAGTGTATGATTGTCTAACCCACTACCCTGCACACCTGAAAGCAACAAAATAATACTGAATGTGAACTGTAATTGAAAAAATCAAAACGGAAGTTGATTTTGAATAAAAGAATCATAAAACATTAGTCAGAAGGATATCTTCATGTGCAAACTTTTCATTTTATAGAGGAAAAAAGTGAGGCACAGAGAAATTAGGTGTCTTGCCCAAATTAACAGACTTGATGACAGGTTGGAGGAGGAAAGCCCAGGCCCCCTGGCTCCCTGTTTAGTTCCCCTCCCACAGGGCGTGCAGCAGGGTCCCTTCGAGGAGATGATGTGAGTGACAGTGCAGGATGAGCAGGGCTGGGGCGTGGCTGAGGGAAGGCCCCCATCCCCCCCATCCTGTACCATCACTCTGGAAGGGAGGATTGGAGGGGAGCAGCCACCTCCTCCTTTCATGCTGGGTGCCTCCCACTCCCACCAGTCCCCACACGGATGGAGATGGAGATACCAACAAAACCCAGCTCCATGGTTGTGTTGATGTGTCACAAGGTAGCAAATGGGAGACAGTGGTCTATCTTTTCCCCACAAAGAGACAGATGCAGGTGCTGAAGGAAAGGGGCAGGGAACATGCCTGCCTCTGGTCCCTTGGAAGGTGGAAGGTGTAGGATGATAAAATAGTGGTCTGAATGTCTAAGATCGCCATAGTGGATTTGTAAATGTGCATTAAAATTTAAGTTCTATTAAAGAAACATTGACTCGTTTAGGGTGAAATCAGGCTCCTTAATAATTTGGACTCATTATGTTCAATATTACAATATTTTCCATTTTACTACTGCGTAGCTTAGTATCTTACTGGGTTGTTTAAAATCTCTATGCCTGGTTGCCTTGTCTACAAAGTGAGGTTAATACTATCTAGCTTAGAGCCGCAAACAACTTTTGTATGGAGTGAATTACATAACATACAGAGTGGCTAGCAGAGTGCCCAGCACACAGGATGTATCCAATTATTAGTGGCTGTTATTATTATTAACACAATTATCAAAATGCAAATATTATAATGACCAGTTATGCTCATGAGGTTACATCATAGTATATTCTGAATCCCAACCCCCACCCACAGAGCTTGGCACAAATCTGTGCCCATGGTAGGTATCAGTAAGAATTTAGGTTGAACTAAACCGAATGAACCACTCCTACCGGATTATTCTGTTCTTTCAGGGGTATTTCAGGTCCAAGTTCTGCCTCAAGGCTGACGGCATCAATGCATTGGGCAAGCACCTCCTCGGTCACTTCTCCATTGGGGGGCGGATCCATGGCACTGGTGTCTTCGGGCTGGTCAGTGTGCCCAGTGTCAGCCATCTCCTCACCCTGAAGGGCTGCATTTTCATGCGCATCTCCTCCGAGGTCAGCCAGCATTGGCTCATTTGAAATCATAGCTGAATCACAGTGCACCTCTGCATCTTTGGGTAAAGAATCACTATTGGGCATCTCGGTAATTTCTGCTTTGTCTCCAGGGGCTACAGTGTCACCAGCATCATCAGACATCTTATTATCTGCCAACATAATTACAAACAAAAACTTTCTGTTTTAATCTGAATTGTTGAACTTTAATTCAAAGCCCTGAATGATTAAATTAAGTCTGCTGGGGTAAATCAATAATAAACTTTATGTAACCTTGGGGTGGACTGAATAAATATCCCAAAGATATCCTAATTCCTGGAATCTGTGAATATTATCTTATATGGCAAAAGGGACTTTGCAGATGTGATAAAATTAAGGATCTTAAAATGGGGAGATTATCTTGGATTATCTGGGTGGGTCCTAAATGAAATCCTAAGTATCCTTAGTAGAGAGAGGCAGAGGGAGATTTGACTATCAAGAGGAAAAGGTGGTGTGCTGACAGAAGCAGAGATTGGAGTGATGCACTTTGAAGACAAAGGAGGGGGCCATAAGCCAAGGAATATAGGTGACTCCTAGAAGCTGAAAAAGTCAAGAAAACCCTTCTCCTCTCAGAGACTCTAGAAGAAATCAGCCCTACCAACACTTTGACATTAGCCCAGTGAAACTCATTTTAGACTTCTGACCTTCAGAACTGTAAGAGAATACATTTGTGTTGTTATAAGCCACTAGGTTGTTGTAATGTGTTACAGCAGCAATAGGAAACTAGTAAAACCTACAGTGCTATCTTTAACCTTTCATGGATCTCTTGCTTGCTTTGCACTGATATGCATATGGTAACTATAAGTATTATTTGAATCTGGGAAATTATTTATGTAGTAAGACTTGGTTAATTATATTTGTTGCGATGAGAATTAGCATAGAAAAATACCTAAGAGCTTATTAAAAAAATACATGACATTTAGCTCTGCCATGTCATCAGAGATTCACATTGAGAAAGAGACATACATGCACATAAGTATGTTTTGTTGGGTGCCAGCTGGTGAAGGCCTGTGCTCTGTTTGAATAATAATTTAAACAGGGATGCATAAGGATAAAATGGGAAGCAAAGAAGTGGCGTATTAAGCCAAAGAGGAATGTAGCCATTACAAAACAACCTGAGAAGCAGAAAACTCATTCTCATGTAGATATCATGTAGAACCTCGCTGTTCAATACAACTTTCTCTGATGATGAAAGTGTTTTATATCTGCATCATCCAGTGTGGTAGCTAATAGCCACATGTGGCTACTGAGCATGTAAAATCTGGGTACTGCCATATTAAAAATGTTAATTTTATTTAATTCATTTTATTTAATACATTTTAAATTTTATTTCATTTTAAAAAATTAAAATTTTAATTTTACATAGGCCTGTATGGCTAGTGGCTACCTTATTGGATAGCACAGATCTAGAAAGTAGGTTAAATGATAATTTTTTTTTTTGGATAAAACGAAGACAGTGTTCTCACTACACAAGAAGCCAAGTCTCAGGCAAATCAATGGGTATTTTTGTTGACCATGGTGTTTAACAATTGGTCAAATCTCAGGTTGCTGCTAAAACCATGGGATGTGAGAAGCTAGTTAACATACTGGCCACCTGGTGATGTAGACTTAGAAAGAACTCATATCCCCAACCCTCCTATCCCCTCAAAGAGCAGTAGTCTGGCTAATTCCTTTTCCTGCTACATTCTCCCCCTTGGTGGAGCACATGCCTTTCTGTTTATCACACCACTTGCATGTCGTGAATCTCAAATGTCTACCTCCCGTCCATGGAGACAGAAAGTAAATTAGTGGTTTCCAGAGGCTGAAGGGAGAGGGAATGAGGAGTGACTGCTAATGCGTACAGATTTCTTTCTTGGGTGATGAACATGTTGTAAAATTAGATAGTGATAATGGCTGTACAACTGTGTGAATATCCTAAAAACCACTGAACTGTATACACTTTAAATGAGTGAATTCTGTGCCCTAGTCGGTCTGGCTCAGTGGATAGAACGTCAGCCTGTGGACTGAAGGGTTCCAGGTTCGATTTTAGTCAAGGGGACATGCCTGGGTTGTGGGCTCGATCCCCAGGAGGGGGCGTGCAGGAGGCAGCCGATCAATGATTCTCATCATTGATGTGTCTATCTCCCTCTGCCTTACTCTCTAAAATCAATAATATATATACATAGTGAATTTTATAGTATGTGAATTTTATGGTATACAAATTACACCTTAATTACTAAGACTATACACTGAGTGGCCAGATTACTATGACCGGCCAGATTATTATGACCACCCCATCAGTACAATGAAGTGAATTAGTTATGCAAATAATAATAATAATAATAATAATAAAAACCTTGAAAGTATTTGCTTAGGAAGTTTTTAATATTCAGTATTTTTGGAAGTGTCAATGAAGTACTGATGGGGTGGTCATAGTAATCTGGCCAGTCATAATAATCTGGCCACTCAGTGTATATATGTAATATATAGTGTTATATATTAATATGCTGTTATAAAGAAAGTCTACCCCTGGATAAGTAGCTCTAATGGCCAGTTGGACATCTCTTCCTGGACAAAAGGAAACTTGTTGTCTTATCATTAACACTGGATCTTCCTCTTAACTTTTGTGTTTCATTTAATGGCACCCAGATGTCCCCAATTACCCAGGATAATCAAGGTTGGAGATGGTCTGTCAATAAGTATGACCAATGCCTAGTTGAAACAGTAAAGAATGATACAAGGCCGCTGTACAGAAAAGGGTAGTTACTGTGGTTCATGGGGGAGGGGTGGGAGTGGGGAGGGGATCGAGGGAGGCTACTTGAAAAGCCACTGTCATTTGGAAACTTATAAGATCTTTGGGAAAACATTGTCAGGATTGGCTTAGCATGGAAGTTGGCAAACTAGAGCCTGCTGGCTAAATCTCACCCTCCATCTGTTTTGGTAAATAAAGTTTTATTGGGACACAGACATGCTCATATGTTTATGTACTGCCTATGGCTTCTCAGAGTTGAATAGCTGCAACAGAGACCATATGGCCCACAAAGTCACAAAGCCTAAAATATTTATTATCTGGCCCTTTACAGAAAATGTTTGCTGACTTATGCCTAGGACACTGCTTGACTGCCATGGCCTAAAGAGTTCTCCGTCCTAATTTATCCTATCCTCATCTGGGTGCTAGGGGCAGGACCATAAGGAGAATGGGTCTATGAGTAAATGATGTTGAGACATCACTTTTATTCCTAGTTTTGGTTCATCAATAGCTGGTCACAGACACTGTCTATTTTCTCTGTAAGATAATTTGAAAATCCTTATCATTAACCTGGATTATTAAGACGCTCCAAACTATTTCACTTTTCTATAAGCAGGAACATAAACCTGGCTGTGATAAACATTCGTGGGCAAATAAAAAGCATTATGAACACTTTGCCGTGTGTGCTCTGCCCTAAATGTGTTATGATACCATTCATAATGTTAAAATACTTCAGCACATACCAGATGCCATGTGTGCGGATTAGTTGTCATTTATGCCCTGGCAGTGGTGGGTTAACATCTGAAGCCCCATATTCAGGAATATGCTCGCCAGAGGTCTTTAGTTAGCATTTCAGTATCTGTAACTGAGAGTTCACCTCTTGAGAGGGTTCAACTTTTACCCTCTCGGATAGGTACTCCAGGGTGTGCTAATTAGCAAGGGATATTAGAAATCATTTTCACTGATGAAATGGCAATGGGGCTTAAGATAGGTGACTGGCAAGAAGTAACGTGCAGGTTCTTTCTGCCCTTCCATTACCAGGGCACACAATTGCACTGAGCCCACCAGCTTATTGCCCTGTGGAGTAGAATTTTTCTAGTTCTTCTAGCTGAATTTGGGAGAACACAAAAACTGAAGCTGAAGAGGTTACCTGAGTCCTCCCAGAGGCCCAAAAGAACAGAGCTAGGACATCAAGCTCCAGGAACAAGCTGTATAACTGAACCCAGTGAGTGGGTAGTATCCATGCGAGTGGGCGGCAGAACTCTTTCTGGGAACTTCACTCTCCTTAGAGAGGTTTGCACGGGAGGAAACCTACAGCCCTCACTCATCTCTAATGGCCAAATTGCCTTTGGTCAGCTCACCTCCTTCTGGAAAAACTGCTGCAACAAAATCCCTCTTTGCACCTGCTCTGCATTCAACCAGCAACACAAGACCATTCCTTCAGAAATACCCAAGAAGATGAGCATTTGAACTGATACTATTAAAAATATTTATGGACAACTTATCTATTTCAGAAGGACTATATTTTTATACCTGTTTATATAGTAAAAATGGGCACTACTTTAACTTCCAATTGTACACATCTCTAATCTCTTTACTTCTACCTGTTACAGCTCTACATCTCCCCCTAAACCAAAACCAACACAAGAGAGATCTTTTTTGTTTGTTTTGATAGACCTTTACTCTGGGTGTCATTATGACAGGAGAGACGCAATCATTTTTAAGACTTTGCCCTCTCGTCTGAAATCTTCAGAAATTCTGTATTCTGGATACACAGCTGTTTCTGAGCAGTTACTGTTGGCGTCCACCCGGACCACAGCCGTGATGCACACACTGTTTCCCGGGACAGCCTCACCCCTGCCGGGTGCCCATAGGCAGTCCGGCTTCAGAATCTCTCCTGATTTATGGTTAGGAACATTGATCACGGCAGCTACATCACGGCTTTGATGCTGGGGAGACTCAACCCACAGGAACAAGGAGGCTTCTTCAGTAAACTCCAAGGAGAGGAAGGGGCATATAAAGAAGCCTTTGTGGGCTGGGAATAAGTTGGTTTTTTCACGCGTAAATGCAATCATTACCTAAAATGCTCCCAGAACGATGCTATGTATTGGGGCAGCAGCATCATAGTTCCAAAAATAACTTTAAAAGAGAAGACGTGATTACTATCCTTCAGAAAATGAATAATGCATTTATATTTTATTCCTGGTCAGTGAAAGTCCAGGAAATGAATTCAGCTAACACGAACTACTTAAATGATGATGTAAAACAGCATCTCAATTAAGGGAGAGGTGAACTAGACTGACCTCGTGCAAGGGAGGACCTGTAAAATGTCTTTGATGTGGTTTTAGGCATGATGGGATAAGAGTATATGCAAATGTCCAGCATCAGAAATGAATCTACGTAGTCAGGATGGACATTGGTGTGGCCGGGCCAAGAGGCTACATGGAGGACTAGCGAGGGTGGGAGGGATGGGATTCTGAGGTGGAGAGAGCTGTGCTCTGTCCCTCCGCCCCTTGGTGGGCATCACTCACTCACTCCTGTAGGGCTTCCTCACTCCCTCCTCTGTAAAGTAAGGCTGGACACAATGATCCGAATACTTTGTTCTCCAACACCAGACTGATGACAGAGAAAAATGAGGACAAGGTAGCCAGTTTTTCATCAATCTAAATTTATTAAATGTAAAGGACTGCCTTCATTTTCCAAGTTTAGCTTTCCTTGGGATTGAACTGTCTTTCATTTTGATGAAACAGCGATGTCGTGGATGGATATCTTTTTACATATGGCTTCAGTTGGCAAAACAAGAATTTGGTAACACAGCTTTAAAAAGTGCAGGTCAGTAAAGGACCAGGAACAACAACTCTAGAAGAGAGGTTCCTAATCAGTTTGTACGAGTGCCTATGGACAAGGACACATGCCTGGCCCCATGTATCTGCCACGTAGTTTTCTGAAACATAGAAGGGAACTATTTGTTTTCTTGCTTAGAAGCACCTTTGCACAGCATCAGTGGCCCCTCATAACCCAGCTCCAATCTCTCTCTCTCTCTCTCTCTCTCTCTCTCTCTCTCTCTCTCTCTCTCTCTCTCTGCCTCCTGCAGCTCTCAACACACCCTGACTCCTGCCTCACCAGACTTTCCATCAGAGGAGCCCACACAGCTCGTAAACCGTCCCACCTCGCTGCCTTTGCTTATGCTGGCTCCTCTGCCCAGGAGGCCCTGCCTATAACTCCGGTTTGTTTCTCAATGTCTAATGTCACTTTTCACTCCGAAATTTTCCTGAATGTGCCCTGCTCCTTCTGAAGAATTAAATTGCTGCCTCTTCTATATTTCTGCAATACTTTTATGTGATGCTTCTATTGCACTTAATGGAGTATCCGTTTCTATGTCATGGTCTCCTCTGGGGCTGTGACCAACAAGCACCTAGCTTGGTTTATTACCCTCAAATATTCACCCAAGTTACATATATTGTCTGGCACTGATGTAAGAGAAACAATGCTTGATTTAAGCTGGTCTTATAAATAAATGACTACTTATATAGACTGAATCGCTGAGATTCAGCAAGGCCCCCTCCCACCCTCAAATTCCTTCTGCACTGGCTCGCTTGCGCCTCAAATTCCACCCTGAAAGGTTCACGCCTTTGCATAAAGCTCGCAATGTAAAGAGTGTGTCATTCTTTCCTGAGCTCAGATTTTGATGGGGGAAAGGAAGGAGAGAGTACGGGATGGATATAAATGAGGTGGGAAAGGGGCCACTAGGAAGAAAAGAGGGCAGCAAGGAGAAAAGCTGTTCTCACCCTCAGGTCTGCGGGTTGCCTGAGGCGTTCTGGAGTTCAAGAGACATGGATTTTAAAAGCCACCTGTTGGTATCCCTCAAGATGTTCAGGTTGGTAACTGATGGGATCAGCAGGGCATAGTCAGAGCCCTCACAGCCCATAGAGATGTCTTCCTACTCTAGGAAAAGGCAATGAAGTTCAGGTGCCTGATTTGAGAGGAAATACCCACCACATTCCAGGGATTAGGAGAGAAAGAGTGGGTGGGTGGGGCTGGGCTAGGGAGTCGGACTCAACCCAAGGTCTGTGAGTCCAGACTCCAGGTGGTGTCAGTTTAGGATGTTGGCCGGGGTGGAAGGCAGGGCATGGGTCTGCAGGGGGAGGAATGTTGAGCTCGGGTGGGAAGTCAGGGCCTGCACTCGGTTTTCCAAGTCCAAGGGCAGGTGAACCCAAAGAAGGAGGCCCCTGCCTTGCAGGGGACCGCTCCCTCTGCGCCCCCAGCTGCCCAGACCCTGCAGCCCGTCTGGGCCTCCGACTTGGGACCCTGGGGAAACTTTCTCAGACTTGCTTGTTGCTGGGACTGGATGCATCGGAGCTCGCGGCAGACTCCGCGGAGGTCCCCGGCGGCCGAGGGTGCAGAGCCGGAGTGCGGGCGTGTGGGTGTGTGCATGAGCGTGGACCCGAGCGACACACACTCACACACACACACTCACACCCCCGCACCCACGCAGGGGCCTCGGCCGCGCCTCCCTGGACTTCACCCTCCAGCCCGGATCCTCCCGGTCCCGCGCCCGGTGGCCTGTCCCCGCCGAAGGTTTCTCACTAACACAGAGTGAGGGATTCGGGAGTCAGGACCGGGAGCGACGCGCGGTCTCCCCACCACCCGCTGTCCCCGCCCGCCCGCCCGGAGAAGGGGACGGTAAGGGCGCCGGGGGGCTCTTACCGCTCTAGCGACAAATGCGCGAGGAGCACCCGGCGGTCCCGCAACTCCATTTCGGCAGGGCTGGCGGGGACGCGGCCGGAGGGCGGACCGGAGCGGGACATGGCCGAACTGCCCCGCCCCGCTCGCGGGCCGCCCAGGGCTGGCCCTCCCCGTGGGCCCGGCCCCAGCCCCGCAGCGCAGGGGGCGTCCCGGCGCGCCCTCCGCCGGCTGGGAGGGTCCCCTCTGCGCTTCCCACCTGCTTGGGAAACTTTGCTTTTCCAGCTCTGTCCCCGCGGGAGAGCCGGAGGGGCGCCGGATCCCCGTCCTTCTTTCAAAGGCGCCCCGAAAAGCCCGCAGGCAGTTATGCCGGGGAGGGGTCGCTCCAGTTCAGCGAGAGTTTGCCATGTGCCCAAGGCGCGTTGAACAGTTTTCTCCGACCCCGTTTGTGGGAGTGTAATCTGATTTAAAACCAATGGGCTAAACAAGCAGAAGCACTTCCTAGAAAGTCAATTCGGAAATGCGGATCAAAATTCAAGTGAATTAGCTCTGGGCCAGGACTTCCATGTCTGTGAATGTGTCCTAAGTAAACAGTCAAATAAGCAAGTGCGTTCGCTGTAGTGGTTGATGCCCCCGGAAACCGGAAACAACATGCCCCACAATAAAGGGTCGGTGAAGTAAACCGTAGTAATGTCACACAGTCAGGGATAACAGTGCAGCCATTAACAATTATGTCTGCACATCCAATTCGTTGACATGAAAAGAAGGCCACAGCCAACTATTAAGTGGAAGGCAGGGGACGCTCAGAAGAGGGCATGTATATTGATATGTATGTATATTTTATATGTCAGGGAAATAATAGTTTTAAAAACAGTGATTCTTCCTGAGCTCTGCAATTGTGAGTGTTAGCAAATTGTGTTTCAGGCGTGACAGGTGTCCTTTGGTGTCCCCCACACACAGACACCCTTGCCTGTGGGACAGCCTGAACCTTTGCCGCACCTGCCCCTCTCTGCTGTGGCAACAGCCCAATCAGACATTCCCTTTTATTGGGCTGGTTTCCTTTTCTCCTTTGCCCAAACCACGCCTTTCCAACAAAAGAACATTAACCAAGCAATCCTAGCAACAAGTTTTGTTGCCGACTGCAACTTATGCCCTTTTACGCAAATGTTGCTTTCAAGCCCACCAGGCTGTGTTTCAAAACTTTTATTTTTCTGCAACTTGACCATTTTTTATTCACTTAAAATATTCTGGAGTATTTTAAATACATATAGAAAAGTAGAGAATAATATGACAAATACTT
Organism: Myotis lucifugus; assembly: GCF_000147115.1. Lineage (NCBI taxonomy): Eukaryota > Metazoa > Chordata > Mammalia > Chiroptera > Vespertilionidae > Myotis > Myotis lucifugus. The sequence goes on from NW_005871096.1 coordinate 5,578,809, forward strand.
ATTTGTGTATAAAAGTAGAGAGTATTATAATTTTATAATGCTTAGATTTAGCAGTGTTTTTGCTTTAAAAGAAAAAAGTTACAGATATGTTTCATTTTCCACCTTCCTTAGAGGTAACTACTGTCCTGAGGATGTTGTGATCCTTCCCACCAATATTTCTATATTTTACTGCACATGTCCTCTCCCATAAACACTAGATGGAATTGTTTTTCAATGTTTAAAAAATCATAAATAACATCCTATACATTTATTTACTTAACTAGAGGCCCAGTGCATGAAATTCATGCATGGGTGCGGTCCCTAGGCCTGGCCGGCAATTGAAGCGCAAGCATCTGGCATGGAAGGGCAGGTCCCAGCTGACCTCTGGGCCCTGGGCAGCACCTGGGCCCCCAGGCCCCCACGTGCCTCCCTCCGCCTGAGTCATGGTGCCTGAGTCCCCATGAGGAGATGTGGTGAGCATGGCTGGATGCGGGCCAGGGTGCAGCGTGGGCCTCTGGGCCACCCCAGCGGTGCTGCCTGAAAGCCGGGTGGGCAGGGCCACTCTCTCTCGGCCGGCCTTGCAGACCAGCTCCTGTGCAAACCGACAGGAGCCCAACCAGCCCCTGCAGTCCTGGTGGCTATGGCCTGGCTCGCCTGGAAGAAGCCGCAAGGGTGCGCGGCAGGCACCTGAGTGCAGGGGCTTCCCCAATGTGCAAGCCCTAGTGTCCTGGGGGAGGGTAACAGGGGGAGTGAGAGCATGCTCCGCAGACACTTCACATTCTCACCGCACCTCCGTCCCTGTCACCCAAGCCCCCAGGTAGGCAGGAGAGGTCACAGCCCCCTTCACTCCCCACCCCCCACCTGGGTGCTAAAGGAAGTTGGTCTCTTCCACCCACTCCCAGTTCCCCGTCCCAGCCCAGGATCAGGCAAACAGGGCCTGCCAGCGGCTGCTGGTTGCTGTCTATGGGGCTATTGGTTGGAGCCAGGCCCTCCACCCAGCTCCCTTAGCATCTGGGAGCCTGGCGGTGGCCCCACCACCTGCTGCTGCCAATGGTTGCCATCTGCAAGGCCATCAGTGGGGCCATTGGGTCCCTGCTTGCACCCTCCTTAGCCTGGCGCTGCCTACTCACCTGCTCCATCATCCTGCTCTCGTCGGGGCCATCGAGGCCAGCAGCGCCTCCACTGCTGCCCGTTGCCAGCGCCGCGTTGCCAACACCCACCATGTTCCACACCATCCACTGATGGTCAGCACATGTCATAGTGAGTGGTCGAACTCCTGGTTGAGGGAACAATTTGCATATTAGGCTTTTATTATATAGGACTAGAGGCCTGGTGCACAAATTTGTGCACCAGTAGGGTTCCTTGGCCTGGTCTGTGGGATTGGGCTGAAACTGCCTCTCCAACATCCCCCAAGGGGTCCTGGATTGCGAGAGGTCGCAGATCAGGCTGAGGGACCCCACTGGTGCACAATCAGGGCCAGGGAGGGACACAGGAGGTTGGCCAGCCAGAGAAGGACTGTGGGAGGGCTCCAGGGAGTGTCTGGCCTGTCTTGCTCAGTCCTGATTGGCCAGAACCCAGCAGCAAGCTCACCTGCTGGTCGGAGCGTCTTCCCCCTGGTGGTCAGTGCATGTCATAGCGACTGGTCAACTGGTCGACTGTCTGCCCCCTGGTGGTTAGTACATGTCATAGCGAGCGGTTGAGAGGCCTTAGCATATCATTAGCATATTATGCTTTGATTGGTTGAACAGCCGACTAGACGACCGGACACTTAGCATATTAGGCTTTTATTATATAGGTTATTATATTTTTGGTAACTGTTCATGTTCCTACATGTAGCTCTAGTCCATTATTTCAAAGTCTTTACAGAATTCCATTGTATGACTATGCCACAATTTATCCATTCCCCAATCAATGGTCAATTAGTGTGTTTCATGCTTCACTATTACATGTTGTGTTGTAATGGCCGACCATCTTTGTCTATGTTTCTTGTATCCCAGACTAGACATGGAATAGCCAGGTCGCCTTCACTAATATTGTGAAATTGTCCTCCAGTGTGGTTCCACTAGTCATCCAGCAAAACTTTTTTTGAGCATGTGCCTAGAACTACTCTAGGTGCTGAGAATACAATAAGGAGCAAAGCAAAGTCCTGCCCTCCAAGAACTTACAGTCTATTGAAGGGGGGAAAGGCCCTATCTGGTGGTGGAATAAAGCAGGATATAGAGTCTACAGGGTCTACAGAATGATGACTAAGAGCAAATGTGGTCAGGGACCATCTTGGGTGTTTCATGTCAGAGAGATACTGAGGACTGAGAAGGACACTGGGAAGAAATGTCAGTGATTTAGCAGGAAAATTGGGAAGAGAGTATAGGGTACCAGTAGCCAAGTAGAAAACTTTTCATAATCTTTTAACTGTGTTAAATGCTGCTGATAGTACAGCAAAGGGAAAATTGAGAAATGAGTCTTGGACTTGGCAATGTGGAGATCATTACTGACCTTGAGAAGAGCTATTTCTTTGGAGTGATGGAGAAGGAAACTTAATTGGAGAGGGTTTGAGATAATGGGAGGAAAATAATTAGAGGCAGTGAGAAAACAACTCTTTCAAGGAGTTCCAGTGTAAAGAGAAGCAAAGAGGAAGAGGTTGTAGGTTCAAAGGAAGGAATGTATTTTTAAATATGGGGAAATTGTAGCATTATAGGCTAATGGGAATTATGCATTGGAAGAGACAGATGGTGATGCAGTCGACAGGCTAATAGCAAGGGTGGTTTGCTTGAGTAGCTGAGCAGGAGTGCTCAATGGGGAGGAATTGGCTCTTGACACAGAGAGTTTATTCAGGAGTACAGGTAGAACAGGTTCAGATAGGCTAATAGAGTTTTGGGGGGAGGATGTGGCTAAGATCACCCACACCCTTACATTCCCAATTACTATGTATGAAGCAAAAGCTGGACAGTGAAGAAGGCTGATAGGGAGAAAACGAGTTTGTTTGAAATATGGTGTTAGATGAGAGCTCTACAGATACCTTGGACTGCCAGGAGGATGAACAAGTGGATCCTACAGCAAATGAAGCCTGAAACATCACTGGAGGCAAAAATGAAAAAGCTGAAGCTGTCCTACTTTGGGCACATCTTACTTCCCAGACAATAATGTAGGGGAAAATAGAAGGCAGCAGGAAAAAAGGAAGACCAAATAGGAGATGGAAGGACTCCATGAAAGAAGCCATAGGCCTGAGTCTACAGGAGCTGAGCAGGGCTGTTGAGGACAAGACACTGTGGACATCACTCAGTCATAGTATTGCCAGAGTTGGAGTCAGAGCCCACTGAATGGCATGTAATACACATATGGAAATGCTCTTCTGATGCAGCTATTTTATTGGTAAAAATTGAAGCATCATCAGCCGAGAGTGAGAAAGGGAAGAAGATGTTAAAAGTGTAAGAGAGAGGAAGAGGTGTAAAATAGGAGACTGGGAGAGTCAATGGGCTAGGGAAGGGGAGTAGAACAAGTAATATTGCTGCTCCCTCTTGAGGTTGGGACCCAGTCATGAATTTTAAGTGTGACAGTCATCATGGGTGTGTATTTTCTCTGACTACATTTAGCTGCTCAGGCTCAATGTAGTCCAGTGGTAAGTTGGATTTAACCTGGGTTGAGGAGAGAAGAGTAAGGTAGCTGTGGTGAATGCAGAGGGATGGTTGAAAGAATGGGTCATAATCTTTCAGTCCAGTGCAGTGGGGCTAGGGATTTGTTGGCATCAGAGGGAAAGAGTTGGAGGTGGTAGCTGGAAAGTGGGAGGCTGTCAATTCAATTGAGATTATAGAGAGGGTACAACCATTGGTAATAATGACATCTAGGTTAGGGGACAGCATGACTGAGGTATGTTGCAGGAAAAAGTCATTAGGAAAGAGACTATCAAAGAACTAAGAAGCCATGGGAATGAAGGACTTTCTACATGGCTGTTGAAGTCACTAGAATTATGGCTGGGGTGGTGTTGGACTTAGACAGTGAGCAGTGCTAAAATAAGACTGAGGGAGTGATGAGGCTCTGGGGAGGACTGCAATCAGGAAGGGTAGGTTTCAAGGTTGGAGGAAGGAACAGTGATCTGGAAGTAGCAGCTGAGAACTGAGAATACCTGTCTCACCTCCAGGCCATGAGGTGTGAAGGATGCTGTTGAGAAAATAGGGACCACTAGAGGGCAGTGTGTTCAGGACAGAGTTTAGGCCTCAAGAGTGCCCTGATCCTTACTGTGTTGGAATAAAATCACCTGAAGATTTTTAAAAATAATTCGGGTGCCTGGCCCCATCCCACGCAGTTTAAGTCGGAATCTCTGGACATGTTTGGCAGCTGTTTCCTCACATTCTGATCAACATCTAATATTATTAGATGTTTTAATATTTTGTCCATCTCAAGGGTGTACAATGGTGTTTCCTGGTTGTCTTAATTTGTATTTCCCATACCCTAATGAGGATGTTTCCTTATCATATGTTTGAGCTATTTCCATTTCCTTTTCTGTTATCCATCTGTTTATATTCTTTGTTAATCCTCCCATTGGGCTTGCTAGTCATTTTCTTATTGATTTGTAGAAATTCTTTATCTATTTTATATATTAATCCTTTGTGGTTGTATCTGTTACAGATATCTTTCTCAAACCATGAGTTGTCTTTTTTTAATGCAGCATAAAATTTTGGTTTTAATAGCAACATTTAATATCTAAGTTTTCCATGTAATTTGTTTTGTGTATTTTGAATGATGTCTACAGTGTCCTGTTCGATGTCTTATAGTTCTGGAGGCCAGAAGTCCCAAACCAAAGTGTTGCAGGTCCACTAGCTTCTGAGGTTCCAGGCATTTCTTTACTTGTGCTTGCAAACTCCAATCTGTTTTCAGAATGGCCTGCTGCT
>NW_005871096.1:5583913-5587029 GCF_000147115.1 Myotis lucifugus
TCTGCCGGCAGCGACTGCTGCCCTGATCACCCTCAGGAGCAGGGGGAGGTGGAGAAGCCCTCAAGGGCAACTGGGGCTGGCAGCCGCCGCTTGCACCCACTGATGGTGCCAAGTGATCGGGACCCATGCCAGGTGCTGGCAGTGGGTGCGAGCAGGGCCAGCACTGTCAGCGGGTGCAAGCAACCGGCGGGACCGTGGCATGCAAAAGCAAAGAATTTTCAGTAACCACCAGAGGCTCGCCCCAGTGACAGCAACTGGTGCCCTGCCTTGGTCTGGTGCTGCTCACCTGCTCCACCATCCCGCCCATGGCCCGCCATGTTCTGTGCATGCCCCCTGGTGGTCAGCACACGTCATAGTGACCAGTTGTTCGGTTGTTCTATTGTTCAGTCTAATTGCATATTAGGGTTTTATATATATAGATGTGGTGTCTTATAAGGAACCATGGTGTAATGCTGAAGCATACAGACCCAGGGGATAGATTGCATCTGGGTTCAAGCCTCTGACCCACCACTGACCAGTGGTACAACCTTGGACAGTTAACTAACTGCTTCCCCACTTCCACCTTAAGTAGAGATAATGATGGTACTTATTTGATAGCACCTTTATGAGGGTCGAGTTAAGATCACCTATGCAAGTGTCTTACAGACAAGATTTTATATAAATGCTGTCACACTTTCCATACTGTTGTGTATTTTTCTTAATAGTATTTCCTGAAGTCTTTCTACCTCAGCATGTAAAAGGTAAAGCTTGCATAGAAGTCATTTCTATAATGACTTCTCTTCTGTATCAGTCACTGTTGCAGCCACTTTATATTCATTATCTCCCCTACAAATCACAAGTACTCACACTTTGTGGATGAATGAAAGGTTTCTCTGTGAGGTTAAGCAACTTGCCCAGCCAGGACCACACAGCTAGTACACGGCATTGTGAACATGGTCAGCCCAGTACTGTCTGATTGTTGGCCATGCTCTCTGCCACATTACCTGATTTTTGTCATCTTCTTAAAGATATTTCTCAGAATTACAACAGCTGCAACAAGAATAGTCTCCTTGTTCCCCCAAACCAGCATTATTATGCAACACCCTAATGAGCATTTGTTAGTCACTGTGAGATGTAACTATATCTGCCGTGGTGTGTGTGTGTGTGTGTGTGTGTGTGTGTGTGTGTGTGTGTATGCATGTGTTTGTATTTTCATAAAGACATTAGTCCAGTGTTGCTTGAATTTTCCTCAGGGACACAGTTGACCCCTCTCCCCTCTGACTGTTTTCAAATCTGGCTTCCCCATGTCACAGACAGCCACTGCTCTCTCACTGTCTCCTTTTGCTGGAAATCTACTTACTGACCCTCCTCAGGCCTGGGAAGACTTCCTGTTATGTTTGATGAGTAAGAATGAATGGTAAGAAGCTGGTCTTTCCCTTCCTCCTGAAAGCAGAAGTGGTTCTTACCAGATGTTCAACTTTGTCATGGGTCAAACTGTAGGGTCTTAACTTGCTTTTTGTAACAATGAAGTAATGCTTGTTTTCTGTAACAATGAAGACTAGAATTAATTATAGAATGGTTATTTAACTCATATGTTCAGTTCTTTACAGAACCTCAAGTAAGTGGAAAGTGTTAGGAATAGAGAATTCTGGCCACCTGAAGTCTCGGATAAACCAGACACTGTCTTTTTGTATCAACCCTCATTTACATTGAAAAACAGAATGAAGGAATAAAATGGAGTCACTATGATCAAGCTGCTAAATTACTGCAATCAAGTCTGCTGAGGCATGAGGAAATGATTCTATTCTTGTTTTAACTAGCCTGGGAACTTTGAACCTTTCTTTCTTCTTTGGAACATTTCTGGGTTTTTCTAAATTCTAAGACCCTTTAATAAATTTTATCAATTATTTCTAGCTAAAGCCCCCAGACTTCTTTTTTAGTTCACTTAACAATATCATTCTAAAATTATTCTAGAGGTAAATGAGCACTCACCTTGTCCCACAACCATATCAAAATTACAACTAAACTACAGAACCATCATTCAGAATCACCTAAAATCTGGCCGAATGGAAGTCCTACAACTATGGAATTAAAGAAGAAGCCACGTCAAGACTGGTAGGAGGGGTGGAGATGTAGAACAGGCTGGTCCAACACCCATGTGTGGTGGACAAAAATTGGGAGAAATATCTTAGCTGTAGAAGTCACCCCTGAGGAGTGAGGGGTCCTACTTCAGGCTCCCCAGTCCAGGGTCCCAGTGCCTGGAAGAGAAGTCCCCATAACTTCTGGCTGTAAAAACAAGTGGGGGTTGAGGCTGAGGGAAACAGAAGACTGCTGGAGTCCCAGGAAGTTCCTCTTAAAGGGCCCATGCACAAACTTACTTGAACTCACTCCCTCTGAGCTCCAGCACTGGAGCAGCAGCTTGAAAAGCACCAGAGACATAGGGGGGAAACTGAATTGTTCCAGTACCAGGGTGAGAGCTGGGGGTCAGCTTTCTCCCATACAGATGTGCTTCCAGAGGCCATTTTTTTCTTTGATAAAACCTCCCCTCACAGAGCTGGCATTCTGGTGCCATATCTGAAATTCCATCCACCTAGCTAACACTGTTTGGCCCACACTGGTGAGTCCCTGAGACTTTGCTCCACCCAACTTTTGAGTCCATCCAAGCTGTTTCCAGTGACTTTAGCATACAAATGGGGGGTGGGGCAGGAGGAGATTAAACAAAGATCTTATATGCATACTAGAGGCCCAGTACATGACATTTGTGCACTTGGGCACGGTTGGGGGTACCTCAGTCTGGCCTGTGCCTTCTCGCAGTCTGGGAGCCCTCGGGGATGTCCAACTGACAGCTTAGGTCTGATCTCCATGGGGAGTGGGCCTAAGCCACAGTAGGACATTCTTAGCACTTCTGCGGAGGAGGGCCGTGCGCTCGCCAGCCATCAGCCTGCCTGTGGCTGAGCAGCGTTCCCCCTGTGGTAGCACACTGACCACCAGGGGCCAGTTCCTGTGTTGAGCATCTGCCCTGTGGTGGTCAGTGTGCATCATAGTGACTGGGGATTCTGCTGGTTTGGTTGATTTGCATATTAACCCTTCTATGAATAGGAAATGCATACCTATGGACAACAGAACAATAGGTGACA
>NW_005871096.1:5587129-5638367 GCF_000147115.1 Myotis lucifugus
TACCCTTGGAAAATGCCAAAACCCATCCTTGGCTTTAGAAAGGTGCCTCCTCCTAATAAAAGAGGGGAAAAAGAACCACAACCCAAAGTGATTAAATTAAATCTCTTTTAAAAAAAATTTAGTCCTTAGGAACAAAATAAATATGTGATACATGAGCCCCTTCCCTGTTTTAGTATAGAATCCAAATTCTTTAAATGGACAAATGAATAAATAAGAAACATGGAGTTGGGGCTAATGCTTACTTTGAGCAAAATTGTAAAATAGAGGAGGCTTGTCCTTAATATCCTCCATCCACCCTGTTCCCCAGCTTCTACTCTCCCCTGCCCAGTGCCCTCACATACTATTTGGTCTCCATTACCTATGAAATCTCACTTTCAGAAAGGAGCTGACAGACTTATTCACATCAAGGTTTATGATTGATGAGGTAATAACCCTCCCAGAGCCTGGCAGAAACAGCTAGTTCCTTACCAGTAGTTATTCTGCCCAACTCACTCAAATTAAGAGAGCGCCAATTTTTAGCTGGACACACAAATTCCCAGCTACAACTCTAGAGGCTCCTTTGTAGCTAGTGAAGTATTGTGTGTGGCTTGTAAGAACGCTTCTTAGAATGCAGGGGTATAACTTGTTCCTCTTCCCTATGTTCATGCTGATGCTTAGAACATGGATGTGATGGCTGGCATCTAGCAGCCATATAGGACCAGGTTATATTCATGTGACCTCGACAAGGCAGAGCAGAGACCTGGATGGACTTGAATACCTGATAATGTTGGAGCCACCGTACAAGTAACTCCCTTGGGCTTTATGTGCATAATGAAATAAATGTTTATTGTATTTTAGCCACTTTTAAAGAGTCTCTTACATGAAAACCTAACTCAATTGAGATGTAGTTGTATTTTAAACTAGAGGCCCGGTGCACGAAATTCGTGCACTGGGGGATGGGGTTCCCTCAGCCAAGCCTGCCCCTCAGTCTGGGAGCCCTACTGATGGCCACAGTCTGGCAGCAGAGGCTCGGTGCAGCCCTCCCCGTGTGTGTGTGTGTGTGTGTGTGTGTGTGTGTGTGTGTGTCTGCTGGGGGCCTGCCCCCAGCCCCGCCACATAGGCTCCGAGCAGTTACCGGGTGTGTGTGTCCACTGGTGGTCTGCTCCCAACCACATTGGAAGCTCAGAGTAGGCGCTGTGTGTCTATGTGTGTGTGTGTGTGTGTGTGTGTGCACGCGCGTGTGCGTCTGCTGGAGGCCTACCACCAGCCACACCCTGAAGGCTTCAAGCAGGCACCCCTCTCTGTTGATCACTCAGGCTCCTGGCCTCCACTGCATGTTGTACTCTCCCCTGAGCTGTGGCCAGGGTGGGGCGCCCTTCCCTACTGTGGAATCCCCAGGGCTACCTAGGGAAAGGCACACAGGGGGGCTGGCTGCAGGCCGCCCTTTCCTGCTCCGTGATCGCGGCTGTGATCCCACGGGCAGGTGCACACAGGGGAATGCGGGTCCAGGGCAATCCGCCAGCCCGGGTCTGCCAGCGGGAGCGGTTTTGAGTGAGGGCGATTGCCCCCTCCCCCCACCCTCTCCCCGCTCTGGCGGGTTGGGGGCATGACTGCGGGCGGATGCCGCAGCCGCCCTGCCAGCCCGGGTCTGCCCGAGGGAATGCGGGTCCAGGGTTACCCGCCAGTCCTGGTCTGCCAGCGGGAGCGGGTCAGGGCGATCAGGCGGGTTGGGGCTTGAGTGCCGGCGATTGCAGCAGCCGCCTCCCCAGCCCTCGTCTGCCGGGGGGGAGCGGGTTGGGGGCCTCTGCCTCCCCAGCCTTGGTCTGCTGGCAGCAGCGGGTCTGGGGGACGTGACTGCGGGTGGAAGCCGAAGCCGCCAGGCCAGCCCCAGTCTGCTGGTGGGAGAGCCGGTTGGGGTCTTGGCCAGTAGGGGACAGCTGCAGTCATGCCCCACCAGCCCTGGGTTGGGTCGCCCGCCATCCAGGTCACAGATAGCAGGCCTGGATGACGGAGGGCAGGCACGATGGCGCTGCCCCATCCTGCCGGCAATATGCAAATTAGCCGCCATCTTGGTTGGCGGTTAACGGCCATCTTTGCTGACAGCTAATTTGCATATTGCCTGTGATTAGCCAATGGGAAGGGTAGCGGTCGTACGCCAATTACCATGTTTCTCTTTTATTAGTGTAGATAATATTATAATAACTATGTATGGTGTCAGGTGGGTGTGAGATTTATCAGGATAACAACTTAGTAAGTTAGGTAATGTCTAATCACTGGAGTGTACACCTGAAACTAATATACTATTGTATGTCAACTGTAATTTAAAAATAAAAAGGATTTAAACATGAAAAAAATGTATTATTCTAAATGTCCTTTAGAAAATTGATTATTTAATTAGCCCTGCAGGATCTCAGTGTTATTTATTTTATTTTTTTAAAATATATTTTATTGATTTTTTACAGAGAGGAAGGGAGAGGGATAGAGAGTTAGAAATATCAATGAGAGCGAAACATCGACCAGCTGCCTCCTGCACACCCCCTACTGGGGATGTGCCTGCAACCAAGGTACATGCCCTTGACTGGAATCAAATCTGGGACAGTCCACAGGCTGATGCTCTATCCACTGAGCCAAACCGGTTAGGGCTCAGTGTTATTTATTATTCTAGGATCTAGAATTAAAGCCTCTAATAATACTAAGTGTTGGTCAGAATGTGGGAAACAGGATGCAATTTCCTCTAGGTGTGGCTATATGTGTATTAACTACTAAGCTTTCCTTAAAAATTGATTTTTAAAAAAATCTTGGACTTAAGCTTATTGTATTTTAAAGTATCTTATCCAGAAAGACAGTGCTCCAAAACTGCTTGATAACCATAGTTGCAATTGCTTTGGAAAAGTTAAGTATGGTGATAATAGAAAACAGACCAAGTTCAATAACTTTCCACTCTGGTGACAATTTCACATTCAGGTTACAGCTCTTACAGATAAATATTACCTTAAAAAAGTTTTCTTCACACTGAAATGGTCATAACTTCTTGCTCAAGGTCCTACAGATGGCACAAAAGAATTAAATTTTGATGACTATTTTAGTCTGTAGCCCATAAAAGCCTGCTGAGTCATATGCTTTGCACAGTGACCCTTGAAAGGGAAATTCACATGTAGGAGTAATTCCAGGAAGGTCCTACAGATGGCACAATACTGTAGTTACAGTATTGCTTTACTTAAACTAAGAACTTCCACTTTGTCAAGCACTTATTTTTCCGCCTTTAGACGTTGTTTTCTTCTGAGAAAGAAATCTGAGTAAGTAAGCAGGCTTTTGTAGCTTTTTCAAATTATGGTATAATTACTTCAAACAAGCAAGAAAATGCTAATGATTGTCTAGGAAATAGGTAATGTTTCTTTGACATTTTTGCAAGATGATTTTAAGTGTGTGTGTTTTTTTAAATGTTGCAAATGTCCTTTTAAATATACAAGAAAGGTAAAGATCGGACTGTCTCCCAAAGGTACAAAAATAGCACGTGTAGTCATAGTTAAGGGAAAATCTAACCGATGAGATTTATTTCTTCTGCTTTTGTCTACTACATTTTCTCTTTTCACCTTTCTCTAGTTCCTTGTTTTCAGTAACGTTTACTGTACTTTCTGCCACTGCTACGGCACCTATTACATATTATGTATCTTTATAGTAGGCATGAGTGTTTTATGTCCCCTGTCACATAATTCTATAATTGCTTATTTGTATCTGCCACTAATTTCTAAGCATTTGGAAAGCAGGGATTATGCCAGTGCTATTCATATTTCTTTCCCCAGCACCTAATGCCCAGCAAAGTCCTGGCACATACTACACTCTGAATAAACAGTTATTAAATGAAGGAGGTGGAAGGCACTGACGGAGGACTTGCCTTTCTCTGCGTCCCTCACCTAAACTTTGACAAATAAAGCAATATTTCTCTGGCACACTTGTTGACTCGATTATGGAATCACTCTTACCTCAATGTTTTTCTTATCTCCCCTTTCTTGTAGTCTTAATTTTCACAGATCCTATCCACTATGGTGTCTTTCTTGAAATAGAGCTTCTTGCATCTGTCTTTTCCCTCCCTCTTTTCATTCCATGCATTAAAGAAAAAGAAAAAAACAACAACTTTTCCTCCTACCTCTTTTTACTTCCTGGAAAAAAAAGTAGTGAACTCTGTAGTCATCCACTCTCATCTCCCCTTTTCCTCTCTTTTATTTTTTCTTAAATATGAAAGCTCCTGGCTGGTTGGCTGGTTTGTTAAATGTATACACTGGGAACTGCTTGAGGGTATAAAGGCCCCTGAAGGAATACTACCTTTTGGGGGCAGGGTACTCTAAGGGTAGCTGATCAATTTTCTCACACAGTGGCTAAGTTTCAGACCCCTGACCACAGACACCAGAGAGGGACCTCTAGGTAGGTTCTCATTCATAAATGTCAATTATCGAGCATCATGCGGAAGAAGTTCTTTCTTTATACAAATAATACAAGCATGTTTCTTTAAATATAAACTGTTTTTATGTTAGCTGTATTTTAAGACAAACCTTTTTTGATTTATAAAAGATGTTCAAAATTAGAAATTTTGGAAATATACAAAAGCATAGGAAAGAAAATTAACTTTATCTAGGATTCAGAAATCCAGATATAACTACTATTAGCATTTGATATATTTCTTCCCATTCTTTTTGCCCCTAGGCTTTGCTTATACATCAGGTTTTCCTCATGTTTTGCAAAATTAGAGTCCTACCACACATACAATTTTGTATTCTTATATTCACCTAACATTATATTGTAGACATTAGTTTTTTCCAAAAGTGCAATATTTGAGACAGCATGTTATTCATGTTATGAGTGTGCCATAATTGATTAAACCATTTTCTACACAAGGTTGACTTTTCATTTTGTTAATTGTTTCTTTTGCTGTGCAGAAGCCTTTTAATTTTATATAGCCCCACTTCTTAAACAATTTTCCTTTTTGTTGCCAGATCCGAAAAATTATTGCCAAGACCAATGTCAGGTGTTCTTCTAGAAGAACCTGACATTGTGTTTTCTTCTAGGAGTTTTTTTGTTTTAGTTCTTAAAAGTTAAGTTTTTAATTTATTTGGAGTAAATTTTTGTGAGTGGGATAAGATAGGCATCAAATTTCATTCTTTTGCATGTACATATACAGTTTTCCAACACCATTTATTGAAGAGACTGCCATTTCCCCATTGAGTATTTTTTACTCCCTTGTCAAATATTAGTTTGTGCCTGGATTTCTTTCTGGGCTCTCAATCCTGTTCCATTGGTCTATGTGTCTGTTTTTATGTGCACATTATACTGTGTTGATTACTATAACTTTGTAATATAGTTTGAAACCAGGAAGTGTGATGCTTTCAGTTTTGTCTGTCTCAGAATTGCTTGGCTATTTGGGATCTTTTGTGGTACCATAGAAATTTTTCAATTTTTTCCCTATTTCTGTGAAACATATCATTGAAATTTTGATAACTATTGCATTGAATATATAGATAGCTTTGGGTAGAATGGACATTTTAACAATATTGTTTCTTCTGAACCATGAATGCAGGATATCTTTTCATTTATTCGTGTCTTCAATTTCTTTCATCAATGTCGTATCTTTTCAGTGTATAGGTCTTTCACCTTCCTGGTGAAATTTATTCTGAGATATTTTGTTCTTTTGATAAAATTGTAAATGGAATTGTTTTGTTTATTTCTTTTCCAGGTAGTTTGTTGTTAGTGTATAGAAACACAGTTGATTTTGTATGTTGGTTTTGTATCCTGCTACTTGACTGAATTTGTTTATTAGTTTGTTTTTGTGTGGAGTCTTTAGGATTCTCTACATATAAGTTCATATCATCTGCAAACAGAGATAATTTGACTTCTTCCTTCCCAATTTGGATGTTTTTGTTTCTTTTTATTGACAAAATGTGTTCATACCTTTTGTCGTGGAGTCCGTTTTCCTGAGACAAAACTTGAATACACTGGATTTTCCTTACTACACCTCAGTTACATTTTCATGAATATAGATGCTTTTGGATCCTGCCATTAATTTTCCATCTTTCTTAGTTTTAGGTGGCAAGGTGGGTTTTCAAGTGTTTCTGTGTTTTCATGTGTGTTTTGGTGGTCAATTGGGAGAGGCTGTAGGGGAAGAGGGGTGAGGGACTTTTAACCATATACCATTTTTTTAAAAATTAAAGTATAATTAGCTTTTTTTTTTTTAAAAAAAAAATGCCATTTTGTGGGCAGAGGATCTGAATAGACATTTCTTCAAAGAGGACATATAGAGGGCCAACAGATATATGATAAGATACTCAATGTCACTAACCATCAGAAAAATGCAAATTAAAATCACAATGAGGTGTCACAGCACACCTGTTAGAATGGCTGTCATCAATAAATCAACAAATAACAAGTGTTGGTGAGGATGTGGAGAAAAGGGAACCCTCGTGCACTGTTGGCGGGAATGCAGACTGGTGCAGTCACTGTGGAAAGCATTATGGAGTTTCCTGAAAAAATTAAAAATGGAACTGCCTTATGATGCAGCAATTCCACCTCCAGTGTATGTCCAAAGAACTCCAAAACACTAATTCAAAAGAATATATGCACTCCTATGTTTATTGCAGTGTTGTTTATAATAGCCAAGTGCCCATCAACAGACAAGTGGATAAAAAAGCTCACACACACACACACACACACACACACACTACTTAGACATAAAAAAGAATGAAATCTTAACCATTTGCAACAGCACGAATGGACCTAGAAAGTATTTTGCTAAGTGCTAAGTGAAATAAGTCAGTCAGAGAAAGACAAAAACCATATGATCTTACTTACATGTGAAATCTAAAGAACCAAACTGAAACAGACTCATAGAAACAGGCTGATGGATGCCAGAGGGGAGGGAGGTTAGGGAATTGGGCGAAAAAGGTAAAGGGATTAAGAAAAAATAATTTGGCCAAAAATAGAAAAGGAAAGAAATGAAGTGGCCTGGTCCACTTATAATTATAGTTCTGCCACATTACAAACTCCCAGAGGTCAGGGATATAGTCTGTCACCAATGCCTAGAATAGTGCCCAAGCACTCAGTACACATTTGCTTCATGTTTGTACATATTTAAATAATTTTATAATAAAAATAATTTAAAAGGAAAAAAAAGCCATTTTTGTAATGATATGTCCCTAACCCAGAAGAGTATTTACTCTTCCAATGAATGATTAATTGAAACCCTACTCATCTCATAACTATTTTACTATTTCCAATATACCCTCAGGTGATGAATAGCAGACCTTTTTGTTAATGAAGCTGAACAACTAACTAGTTAAAATCTGCTCTGATTATTCCAGCTACACAAGGCCCTACTTAAGAAATGTTGCCTGTTCTTGTTCCCGAGGGGCTCCTAGATGTGTGTGTGTGTGTGTGTGTGTGTGTGTGTGTGTGATCAGATCCTGAATGAGGTCCAGCAAGCCTCAAAATTCCAACCATTTGTTCTGGTCACAAATATGGGGTCTGTGGTCTCGTGCACCTGCCAAGTAACTTCAATCAGTGATTGTCATGAACTTCAATGTCTATATTGTTCTCTCTTATATACAGTAGCTTTAGCCTGCCATGCCTCTGACTTCTCCAGAGTACTTATTAATATTTATCTATATTTTCCTGTTTTATCAGTGTGTTAACTGTAGGTACTTGATGTTTTCAGATTATCAGTGCTGAATCCCATCTCTCTGAACATGTTGCTTCTGGTCTACTGTGAGTTGGGAAAACACATATCCATTTTCATGGGAATTGTGTCAAAAATAAGGCCCTGTGACTAAAACATTTCCTGCGACCAGAAAGAGCGGAGTATATGTGTTATCTCAATGCCCTTCGCCAGCCGGTAAGAGCACCTCTAACTTGTACCTGGAGGTGGTTCCAGGCAGGCATGATTGTGGGCGCTCCAGTGTAGCACAGGAGGCTGCCCTGTGGCCATCACAGCTGCCTTGCCGCTCACAGGACGCCCTGTGGGAGTCAGGCAGCATTATGACTCTGATGGTGAATAAAGAAATAATTACAACTGTGTTTAGTAAGTAGAGGTTTGAGAGCAATTACCCACTATATATCTTAATGTATATTATATTTCTAGGATTTGGATGCATATCAAGATGCTCTGAAGAACAGTGACAGCCCTTCGGGGGATAGCCGCTTCAACATCATGACCAAGGACAAAGAACCCATTGTCAGGAGCTTTCATTTTGTTTGCATGATAGCCTTAATATTTGGAACCATAATCCAGTTCTCTGCTGAAAGTGAATTTGCAGTAAATGAGTCAAACAAAGGCCTTACTCATGTTCCAAAAGGCCTGTCACCCAAAACCATAGTCTTAGATATGTCTCAAAACTACATATCTGAGCTTCACCTCTCTGACATCAGCTTTCTTTCGGGGCTCAGAGTTTTGAGGCTTTCCCATAATAGACTCCAGCACCTTGATATTAGTATTTTCAAGTTCAACCAGGATTTGGAATACTTGGATTTATCGCACAATCAGTTGCAGAAGATATCCTGCCATGCTGTCACCAGTCTCAAGCATTTAGACCTCTCATTCAATGACTTCGATGCCCTGCCCATCTGTGAGGAATTTGGCAACTTGACTCAACTGAATTTCTTGGGATTAAGTGCTAAACATTTACAACAATTAGATCTGCTACCGGTTGCTCACTTGCATCTAAGTGTCATCCTTCTGGAGTTGGAAGGTTATTATGTGAAAGAACATGAGACAGAAAGTCTTCAAATTCTGAATACAAAAACACTTCACCTCGTTTTTCACCCAAATAATTTCTTCTCTGTCCAAGCAAACATATCAGTTAATAATGTAGGGTGTTTACAACTGAGTAATATTAGACTGAAGGATGAGAACTGTCACATTTTAATTACATTTTTATCAGAACTAACTAGAGGTCCAAACTTAGTAAATATTACCCTCAACCATGTGGAAACAACTTGGAAATGTTTGGTTAGAGTTTTTCAATTCCTTTGGCCCAAACCTGTAGAATATCTCAGTATTTACAATGCAACAATAGTTGAAAAGATTGATAAAGAAGATTTTACGTATTCTGAAACATCATTGAAAGCGTTGAAAATTGAACATATTACAAACAAAGTTTTTCTTTTTTCACAGACAGTATTATACACTGTGCTTTCTGAGATGAACATTATGATGTTAACCATATCAGACACACCTTTTATACACATGCTTTGTCCTCAAGCACCAAGCACATTTAAGTTTTTAAACTTTACCCAGAATGTTTTGACTGATAGTATTTTCCAAGAATGCTCCACTTTAGTTAGATTGGAGACATTGATCTTACAAAAGAATGAATTAAAAGACCTTTTCAAAGTAGGTCTCATGACTAAGGATATGCCATCTTTGGAAATGCTGGATGTGAGCTGGAATTCTTTGGAATATGATGGACGCAACAGAAATTGCACTTGGGCTGAGAGAATAGAGGTGTTAAATTTGTCTTCAAATATACTCACTGACTCTGTTTTCAGATGTTTACCTCCCAGGCTCAGGGTTCTTGATCTTCACAGTAATAGAATAACAAGTATCCCTGAAAATGTCATCCGTCTGGAAGCTTTGCAAGAACTCAATGTTGCTTCCAATTCTTTAGCCCACCTTCCTGGATGTGATTCCTTCAGCAGCCTCTCTGTACTGATCATTGACTATAATTCAATTTCCAACCCATCAGCTCATTTCTTCCAGAGCTGCCAGAAGATTAGGTCCATAAACGCAGGAAACAATCCATTCCAATGTACATGTGAGCTCAGAGAATTTATCCGAAGTATAGGCCAAGTTTCCAGTGAAGTGGTAGAGGGTTGGCCTGACTCTTATAAGTGTGACTATCCAGAAAGCTATAAGGGAACCCTACTAAAGGACTTTCATGTGTCTCCATTATCCTGCAACACAGCTCTGCTGATTGCCACCATTGGGGTCACTGGGCTGGTGTTGGCTGTCGCTGTGACTGTCCTGTGTGTCTATTTCGATCTGCCCTGGTATCTCAGGATGGTGTGTCAGTGGACCCAGACCCGACACAGGGCCAGGAACACATCTTTACACGAGCTCCAAAGAACTCTTCAGTTCCATGCCTTTATTTCGTACAGTGAACACGATTCTGCCTGGGTGAAGAATGAATTACTACCAAACCTAGAGAAAGAAGATATACGGATTTGTCTGCATGAGAGAAACTTTGTTCCTGGCAAGAGCATTGTGGAAAATATCATAAACTGTATTGAGAAAAGTTACAAGTCCATCTTTGTTTTGTCTCCCAACTTTGTTCAGAGCGAGTGGTGCCATTATGAACTCTACTTTGCCCACCACAATCTCTTTCATGAAGGATCTAATAACTTAATTCTGATCTTGCTGGACCCCATTCCACAGAACAGCATTCCTAGCAAGTATCACAAGCTGAAGGCCCTCATGGCACAACGAACTTATTTGGAATGGCCGAAGGAGAAGAGCAAACATGGACTTTTTTGGGCTAACATCAGAGCTGCTTTTAATGTGAAATTAACACTAACCACTGAAAACAATGACGTGAAAACTTAAAAAAAAAAAAAAAAAGGCCAGGAAACCTAACTTAGGAAACCATCATAAACATGGGTCCTTTGAACACCCTGGTATTAAGTTATTGGGTGCTCCCATCATCTCTATGTGTTCAAGAAAGACTTCACGCCCGGCTGATGTGGCTCAGCGGTTGAGCGTAGACCTATGAGCCAGGAGGTCACAGTTCGATTCCCAGTCAGGGCACAAGTCTGAGTTGCAGACTTGATCACCAGTAGGGGGCATGTAGGAGGCAGCTGATCAATGATTCTCTCATCATTGCTGTTTCTCTCTCCCTCTCCCTTCTTCTCTGAAATCAATAAAAATATAGTTTAAAAAGCAAAGAAAGACTTAACAACAGCCATGTTTCAATTGAGTTGGGGAGCAGGCTGGGGCTGAGGTGGTGCTCAAACCTGCTGATTATGATGCCAGATAGCTCAGTCTCCTCTGGTTTAACCATTGTGTTACAAATCAAAACAGTCTCATTTAAGGAAATGCTCAGTCATTCAAGGATCTTTCCTTTCCTCCCTCTGTCAAATGGATTCTGTGTGAGCAGGAGTTTATAGAACTTCCTGGCAGCATGGAATGAGTCAACCTCACAGCGGTATGCAGTGGTCCTTGGGGTGCCCTGTGCATGCTCATTGGCTTCTGGGTGAACTTTGTTTTCCTGTTCAACTTTAGAACTTGAAAAAAAATTATGCTGGTTATGGAAAATAGAGACACCATTTTCATCACATCTGAATAATCATTTGTTAAATTTTTGACCTAGCTACACAGATATGCAGTAGTTTGTGTAGATAAAGGGAACTATAGCCTTAGTCATAGGCTGTTGAGGCTAAAGACATGGATTTACCTGCTTGCCAAAAAAACTCAGAGCCTAATTTATTTGTAACTGTTAATTGCATAGGACATTTTGGTGCTTTAGAATTTTGGAGAAGGCTTCAAAGCTGACAAAAGGTACATTTTAAACAGAAACAGCTCTACCCTTACGAGCTCACATAATCTTAATTACCTCTTTAAAGTCTCTATCTCCAAATATAGTCATACTAGAGGCCCGATGCACAAAAATTCATGCAAGAGTAGGCCTTCCTTCCCCCAGCTGCCGGCACCAGCTTCCCTCTGGCACCTGGGACCTGGGCTTCACTCTGGCCTCGGCTTCGTCCGGAAGGATGTCTGGAATGACACCTGGAAGGAAGTTTGGTCTAATTAGCATATTACCCTTTTATTATTATAGATTCTAAGGAACCAGGGGGGTAGGGCTTCAACATATAAATTTTGGAGAGGACACAATTCAGTCCATAATAGATGACTATGCAGATAAATTGAAAAATGGTGACAGTGATTTTTAGTTGTCACCAGTATCCATTCTCCCTTTATTTATTAAATATATTTTTATTGTTGATAGTATTACAGATATCTCCCATTCCCCCTTCCTCCCTTCCTCCCAGCCCTTACTACCCTATTGCTCATGTCCATGGGCTATGCATATCTATACTAATAAAAGGGTAATATGCTAATTAGACCAGATGTTTTCTGGACATCCTTCCAGACAAAGTCACAGTGGCGGGGGCCGAGTCAGAGGTGGTTAGGGGCGATCAGACTGGCAGGTGAGGGCAGTTAGGAGCGATCAGGCCAGCAGGGGAGGGCAATTAGGGGCGATTAGGCTGGCAGGGGAGGGCAGTTAGGGGGCGATCAGCCCAGCAGGCAGAGGTGGTTAGGGGAAATCAGGCAGGCAGGCAGGCAGGTGAGTGGTTAGGAGCCAGCGGTCCCAGATTGTGAGAGGGATGTCTGACTGCTGATTTAGGCCCTATCCCGAGGGGTCCTGGATTGGAGAGGGTGCAGGCTGGGCTGAGGGACCCCCTCACCCCTGTGCACAAATTTCATGCACCAGGCCCCCTTGCTCTGGGTTTTATTTTGTTGGTCAATTCATTTTGTTTATTAGATTCCACAAATAAGTGAGATCATGTGATATTTGTTTTTCTCAGTTTGGCTTATTTCACTTAGCATAATATTTTCCAGGTCCATCCATGCTGTCCCAAAGGGTAAGAGATCCCTCTTTTTTACAGCTGCATAGTATTCCATAGTGTAAATGTCCCACCGCTTTTTTATCCATTCATCTACTGATGGGCACTTTGGCTGTATTCTCCCTTATTTAATACTAGAATGTGTGAGCTTTATCAGGGCAACCCAGCTAGAGATGACATTTCTCAGCCTCCCTTGCAGCTTGACGTGGACACGTGACTAAATTCTGGGCATTGAGATGTAGCCGGAAGCTAAGTGCCACTCGGGCTCACGTCTCTAAGAAAGACGGGTCCTGTCTTTCCACTGGAAAAGAGGTAAGAATTGGAGGAACTGTTTGTACCTGGAGATGAAAGCCACATGTTGACAACATGCCCTCATCCTGCCATTTTGTTTGGCTCAAGTCAGCCTCTCAGCATATCTTGGACTGCTCGTCTCTCATGTGGGAGAAAAGTGAACTTCCACCTTGTTTAAACCACGCCACTTTTGGATCCCGTTGATACAGCATCTTCATCAGCACCCCCATGAGTACAGACATTTATAACCCGCAGACAGTGGTACAGCCTTTGAATATTTCCTGACTATGTACAGGAGAGGAAAGTGAGCATGTTTCACGTGCAACCTGGAGCAGAGCATCTGCCATCCTGACCAAGCCACCAATATCTCTCGCCTGTCTGAGGGCAACAACCTCCCAACCAGCCTCCTTGCCTTCACTCCTGCCTCACACATTCTCCAAATAGCAATTGGAGTGATGGCTTTTATGGTGTAAAGTCTATTAGGCCATTCCCCTGCTAATGACCTCCCCCTGCAGGTAGAACAAAGGTCATGCTCCTCATCATGACCTGCTGCCAAGGTCTGGGTCTGCCTTCCTTCCCCTCTGCTCCTCCCTCTGCATCTCCTGGCGCTCTCCCCCCGGCCCAGCACATGTCAGCCACCATGGCCTTTGGCTGTTCCCTGGATGCGCCACATGGACTCCCACCTCTGCCTCTCTGCCCCTGGTACTTGCCACTGGGATCAGTCTTTCCCGGGGGCTTGCTTAACTTGTTCTTGACCTTTGTGTCTCAGCTCAAATGTCACCTCCTCAGAGGGGCCTTCCCGTGATTCCCAATCACTCTCTGTCATGTTGCTCCCCTTGGTTTTCTTTACAGCAGACGTCACTCTCTGAAATTATCTGGTTGACTTGTTTTCTGTTTTTCCTCCAATAAAATATAAGATCCAGGAGAACAACAACCTTCCGTACCTCGTCCACTGCTTATGCCCAGTGCTGACAACAGTGTATTGTAGATACTCAGTAAAAACTTGTTGGATGAATACATAGCTCCGAGTGGCCACAAGCATCAAATGCCTTTGAAGTTTTCATTTTTATCTTTATTTTAAATGTCCCATACAAATAGAGCACCCCCCCCCCATTCATGTTAGTGTGGAGCCTTCACATGTCCCCAATTCCCTGCCACAGTTCAAAAAGTTTGCATTAATACATTTTCAGATATTAACACGTTGATGATAATAAAAAATAGGTTCCTTAATAAGGTGACAGCTTAGAAGGAATGGGACATGGCAAAGAGGATTAGGGAGGGCTGCTAGGATGAAGCCTGATGAAAGGCCTTTGGACAACCCCAGGGCAGCGGAAGGGTCCTGGGCCTGTGGCTGGGAAGGCCCTTCAAAGGGCAGGCACAGTGGGTGCTGAAAGGGTTCAAGAGAATAAACCGGGGCAGAGAAAACTTACTGCGCTCAGCAGATATCTTGCAGAAAGCTTGCAACCTTGAGCACCGCATGGCCTAGATAACCACTAGCCATCTGACACTGGGAGGAACCAGGGACAGACCAGACCCTTACGTCGGCAGAGCGGCTTGCAGCCAGCAAAGGTAATAAAAACCTGTTTCTCCCTTCTGCCTTGGCTGACTCCATTTTGTGGGACTCAGCCCACCTGCACCCAGGTGCCTGGAATAAAAATCTCTTTTGATATATTATGGCCTCATGTCATAGGTGTGCGACCCCAGCCCACTCTGAATCTTTCATTTAGTGCAGTGGTTCTCAACCTTCCTAATGCTGCGACCCTTTAATACAGTTCCTCATGCTGTGGTGACCCCCAATTTCATTGTTACAAATTGAACATAATTAAAGCATAGTGATTAATCACAAAAACAATATGTAATTACATATGTGTTTTCCGATGGTCTTAGGTGACCCCTGTGAAAGGGTCGTACGATTCCCAAATGGATCACGACCCACAGGTTGAGAAGCACTGATTCACCCAGGAAAGTCTAGTGAGGGGTCCAGTAAGAGCCATTGCAGGGTTCCAGCAACCAGACACTTGGCATTCAGAGAGGCTGTGATTGTCCAGCTCCTGAGCTCCCCCTGTGTCTGGGGAAGGCCCCCAGCCGCATGGCTGAACTTGTGACACTTACTTGGGCCCCCCTAGCCTTCCTCCAGACTGGTCTGGGTTGTGCCTGTGACTGGATAGTGGACCTCTCCTTGCCTTGCCTCCTCCTCTATCAACACGAGGCATAGATTCATAGGTAAGTGGCTTTAGTCTGTTTTCCCATGTCCGGGACTGGCCTATAATTTTGGGTTTGGAGCCAGGCTCCGGGCTGTTACTGTATAGCTGGCCCCACGAAAATCCAGCGCTGGTCGGGACAAGTCCCCGGGGGAACCAGGTTCCCTCGCCCACTCTCCTGACGGGAATGCCTGTCACAGAGGGAGGGCTCCGTCCGTTTCTTGTGAACATTAGGGGAAGACAGGGACGCCTTTCTCAGCCTTAACTTCATGGAGAACAGACCTTAAGCCCTAGCCTGTCACCATGGGGAAGCTCACCATCACCTTTCCCCCACACCACACCCTCACACAGGACTTACACGAGTCTGACATGCTTGCCCTAAGTGATTTATTTTTTTATTGCAATACTGTCTGGCCTCAGTATAAATTAAAATGGCACTTTTGGATTGGTTTCCAAATCCTAACTGACCTTGACAATTCTGCCGCAGGCAGGGCAAGTGGTCTGAGGCCCCGTATATCCAGGCTTTTTTACACTCAAGGACACAACCTTCTCTCTGTAACAGCAGCTCTCCCTCACAGATTTTCCTCTTCACTCTAAGCCGCCAGAGGACCTCAAATCCTCCTCCTCCTTCACCACTTTTGATCTTGCCAGCCATCCCCTGGCCCAGTCCGAACCTTTCAGGTGCAAAGTTGGAAGTAAAAGGGCACCATGAGCAAAGAAAGCATCAAATTGGTAGCTTTGCTGGGTGTGTTTGTTTTTCACGGCTTCCATAACAAATTATCACAAACTGTGTGGCTTAAAACACCAGCAATTGGTTCTCTCACAGGAGGCCAGAAACCCCAAATCAAGGGGCCCACAGGCTTGGTTCCTTCTGGAGGCTCTGAGGGAGAAATGGATGCTTTCTCCCAGTTTCTGGTGGTTGCCATCAATCCTTGGCATTGCTTGGCTTGTAGCTACATCACTCCACTCTGCCTGTGTCTTCATGTGGCCTTCTCCTCTGAGTCTCTGTGTCTTCTTTTTCCTCTGTCTCTTCTAAGGACACTCCCATCGGATTTATGGTCCTCTTTAACCCAGTGTGATCTTGTCTTGATCCTTATCTGTAATAATAAAAGTGTAATATGCAAATTGACCAAACGACTGAACAGCAGAAAAACTGTCTGGATGACCTTCCGGATGACCATGCTATGACACGCACTGGTGCCAGGCCAACCAAGGTGGGTGCAATGCGATTGGTTGGTGGGCCCCACCATTGCCCCACAATCACGCTGCAGAGGGAGGCCCAGGCCACTGGCCAGCGGGGTGATCAATCGGGGGTTGGGGGGAGCTCCACGACTGCCTCACAGAGGGAGGCCCAGGCCACCGGCCAGCAACGCTGTGGCGGGTGCAGGGTGGAGCTCCGAGATCACCCCGCAGAGGGAGGCCCAGGCCAGCCAAGTGATCGCACCCCATGCCTGTCACCCACAGAGGGAGGTGACCAGTGGCAGGGGATGGGGGCAGCACCGCACAGATGGCAAGCAGTGGCAGCAGCAGGGATGGGGCCAGCTGCAAGCGGATGGGGGAAAGAAAGCCCTGATAGGCCCTGATCCCCAGCCAGGCCTAGGGACCCTACCCGAGGGGTCCTGGATTGTGAGAGGGCATAGGCCAGGCTGAGGGACACCCCTTCTCCTGTGCACAAATTTCATGCACCATGCCTCTAGTCTATATATATAAAAGCCTAATACACGAAATGTCCAACCGTTCGACCAGTCGCTATGACGTGCACTGACCACTAGGGGGCAGATGCTCTGGTAGGTTAGCTTGCTGCTGGGGTCCAGCCAATTGGGACTGAGCGAGACAGATTGGACACACCCTGGAGCCCTCCCACAGTCCCTCCCCGGCCCCGATCATGCACTGGTGGGGTCCCTCGGCCTGGCCTGCACCCTCTTGCAAGCCATACACTGGGCCTCTAGTTGTCATTATATTTGCAAAGAACCTATCTATCTATATAAAGGCCTAATATGCAAATTGTCCCCATGCGAGTTCGAATGGGAGACCAAATTGCTCGCTATGATGTGCGCTGACCACCAGGTGGTGGTGCAGAATGAAGGGAGGCCCTGGCCAGCAGCTGGAAGGCCCCAATTGGCCCTTATCACCGGCTAGGCCTAGGGACCCTACCTGTGCATGAATTTCATGCACCGGGCCCCTAGTTTTCAAATAAGGTCACAGTTTACAGTTCTAAGTGGACATGAACTTGGGGGAGGGGGATGTTACTCAATCCACTACCCTGGGGTTGGCATGGCTGTCTCAGGTGGATGTGGCAACAGGAAAAAAATGCCATCTTGGGGAGAGAGAATATGAAAAAAGTTGCTTGGAGAGTCAGAAGAGCAAAAAAGGGAGAAATTGGCAAAGAGAATACAATGATGGGTGTGAGAGAATGGGAGGCAGTGACCAGATGACTGGGATATAAGTAGGGGAGAGTATGAGTTTTAATGAGAAGGTGAAGACAAAAAACAATACTGAGAAAGGGGGAAGTCAACTTCTGTCTAGATTTCTGGAGATTGATTTGATTAGAAAGGAATGAGAATAAATTGCAGGCAGGGCTTTCTAAACCCACAAAGACTTTCTGAGGGTTTTTAATTATAGTTATCTGTGAGGAATCTCAACAGAGACAAGTTGAAATATGAAGTTGTTTTTATTTTCCTCCAGTCATTCCATCAACTAGATTCTGAAATTCTCCTGTTCTTATCATAACCTTAATGATATCATGAATAGATTTCATTCCTCTCCAGTTCGTTTGAGTTATTAATTGTGCAATCTAGTTTAGTATGTTTAATCTCCAACTCCACCTAAAGTGCTTTGTCTTTCCCCATATCAGAGGCTAGGCTTGTAGCTCAATCTTGATGTATATATGGGTGGGATTGGGTGTGGTCAACCTGAGATACACACTCTCTGCTCCTCCCTTTCCCAGATCTAACTTTCTGATGTGGAGAACAGGAATGAGAGGTAGGAAGGCAGATATTCTTTTTGATGATTGTGTTGGTTAAGGTGCAGGATACGCTGCTGAACAGGGAAACCCCAAAGCACATGGGCTTCAATAAAATATAAATTTCTTTCTTTTTAAAATAATAAGTTAAATATAGTCAGGAGGTCTAAGATAGGTAGCTGTCTATACTCTGCAAAGTTACGCAAGGGTTCAGGTTGACCAGTTGGCTCTGTTTCCCATAGCTTGTCTTTTCTTCTGATCTCCATTCCCCTTGATATGGAGGGGCAAGAATGAGTGGGGTTCTCTTGTACTTTCTCTGAGTACATGGTCCAAAGGTGGAGATATACCACTTTTCCAAGGTACATGACACCACAGTGTCTAAATGCCTATGAGCAAGGGTTACTCTATCAGTCTCTCCACTTACTTATACTTCTGAACTCCCAGGGCACATGTAATGTTCTCTAAGACGGCTCAGAGAGGGACCACTTTCAGCAGAAGTAGGTGGCCTGCACATTTCTGCATCAAAACAAGCATCCATTTAAGGATAGAGATGTCTATGCTCCCTGTCCAGTCTCAGTGAGTGATTCTATTGGCATTCTCTCATCACTTGGTTTGGGAAGGAAGGGATGCCACCTCTCCCATTGGCAGAAGAGGGCATAGTCTTACATCACAAACACGGGTATCCAAAGCTGCTGACACTGCCACTGCCCTCCCCAGCATTCTTAGGTGGCTGGGAAATGTGAGGGTGAGGTGGTGGCGGGGATGGCACTGTCTGGTTCCATGGCTTTTTAGAATGCCCTAAGGGAAGAGGTTGGTCCCAATTGCTGGCAGCTGCCTTAGAATATGAGGTATATAACACTTCCTGGTTCTTGGTTTTGGACCCAAGTCATAGGGAAAGTTCTAGTCAATACCCTATTATGTAATCAGAACCAACAGATGGAAAGGGAAACGGAAATTGTTTGTAAGCTATCGAATTACATGACCGGTGAGCAACATAAAAATCTATCCTAAATTTGAATTAAATTTACATAATATAAATTAAAAATATATGATAAGCTCTGGTCAGGTAGCTTAGTTAGTTAGAGCATCCAATACACCAAGGTTGTGGGTTCAATTCCTGGTCAGGGCACATATGAGAATCAACCAATGAATGCATAAATAAGTGGAACAACAAATTGCTGTTTTTTTCTCTCTCTCTCTTCCTCTTTCTCTTTCTCAAATCAATAAATAAAAATTTAAATATATATATGATATATAGTAACAGAAGAAAAGGCAGAGAATAATGGTATGGATTTATGTTTATTGGTTCACAAAGTCCACTTAATGAAACATAGCCTAAGGAAATAATTTTTCACACACATTCTAAGGAAATACATGGACATGTTGCTTTTTGCAGTGATTATAATAACAAAAATTGAGAACAATCTAAATACCCAACAACACAAGACTGGTTAAATGCACTTGTTAAAATACTTAAAAAATACCTTATAAATAAAATGGAATATTTATTTAGCCAGTAATAAAAGTTGTAGATGAATATTTACTGACATGAAAAGATATTTATGATGTTTTATAGATTAAGAAAAGCAGATTGCAAAACAGTATATATGGTATAATGCTGTGTGTGTGTGTGTGTGTGTGTGTATGTAAATTGGTACAAACTCTCTGATCAGCAATTTGGCAGGAAGCGAAAAGAGCCTAGCCTAGCCTACATGGAGAAGTCTGCATGGTTGCTACAAAAATGATGTTGATATCTCTATATGGTGAGGTTTTTATTGATTTGACACTTTTTTCTTCTAATTTATTTATATTTTCTGATTTTTCCTCAGTAAACACATTACTTGGATAATAAAAAATTAAAATAACTAAAAAGTATATCTGGGAAGAAAACATGCATATGTTTCTTTGACCTTGATATGGTTATGAACTTTTTAAACTTAAAAGCAATGTAGCAGTGGTCTGCTGGAGCTGGTTTGTACAGATTTGTGAGTTGTCAGTTGTCAAATATTCAAGGATTTTGCAAGCAAGCCAGTTGGTAGCTAGAAATCAGCTTCAGTGGAAATATATACATGGCAGATATCGGTATGTGCTACAAATCAGGCTTTCTCTTTTGTAACCTGGTTTACCAGCATACAACTAAATAGTAGTATTAGGAAAAAAGCCAATTTACTTGTTTGTAACAAAATGCATGCATTTATTGGTTTAAAAGATCATGAAATGAAAAAGAAGATGATGGGAGATATTTGCACAAAGTTTGACAGAGGGTTCATGTCAGTGACATAAAAGAGAACATATGATTGAACAGTAAAAACATAACCCCGATAGGGAATAGACAAATAATGTGAACAGGTGATTCACTAAAGGATACAAATTGCCAATAAACTTGAAAAACTATCCAAGAAATTTATAATAAATGAAAACTAAACAATAAGGAGATATCACCTTTCAACTATGAAATCGACAATCCCAAGGTTCTCAGTTTAGGGAAGTTGGCCTGCTCATTGTGGTAGAAAAGGTGATTACAGCAAAGAATTGTGCCCCGTTTGTGACTGGACATCATGCAATACTAGGATGAAGGCAAGTTCAGAGAAATCCAGCTAACATTTCTTAGCTTTAGTTGACCATTTTTGCTCTGTTATTTTGTTTTTACTTTAAAGACAAGAATGGAGCTATCAGGTTGGACCCTTGAGTGTGCTGACAACAAGCCAAAGCAAGTGTTTTAAATGTTATTTGAGAAAAGAGATTGTTAGATATCATGTTTTTCACATGGAAATTTTTAAAAATCACTTTTTGAAGAAAGTTTGAACATATCAATGGAAAAGAATTTGAGCACTAGATTCTCTGAAAACCAATTTGTCAAAAAAGGCACAATTAGCACTCATTTTATATTAGCCCATGAATGTTCTTTCCCTTTATGAATGAGTTTAAGCAAAACTTTGACCTTGACTCCTCCCTCTTTTCACTTTCTTTTAATAGTGGACCAATCAGAAGGCAAGAAGAAAAGCAAAGCACCTGAAATACACCCAGACTGGCACTGCCACCCCCACCTGCTGGCTACAAAGATAAGTATTTTGGATTCAGCCAATAATGATCTGTGGATTATTAACGCCACCTCCTTCATTTTAATGGTGAGTTGATTGTAGCGAAATAGAGTCACAAAGATGTGATTCTATTTTAATACTGGTCTATCAATTAACCCAGAGTCCATATTCCACGTGTGAATAGGAGAAAATGGGTTTACACTTACTGTGTAATATAATTTCAGTGTGATTCAACAGATGGCACAAAAGAGCTCTGCCTCCAACATTAAATCTGGTGACCACTGAAATAAATATTTGAGGAAGTGCGGGAGATGCAGGAAGCCACCCATTGTCTTCACTAGCAGAGAAGTGCAAACAAGGATCCCAGAAGGCTGGTGACCCTGGTACCCACGGCAGGGCCTGAGTTATGCACTGATTGTCTAGTCCTGACAATGGGAGCTCAAGCTATTTCCTGATCAAATAGTCTCAGAGTAAATCCTTCTAGTATTTACTGACCTTTATGATAGCCTGTCTGCTACTGCTATTACCTGCCTGACTAAGGGCTTTATGTTTAACCAAAGCTGAATAAAAGGCTGACGAGGCTTAGGCATCAGTGGAAGTCCTTCCCCTTGAGTTGGACTTACCCGCCTGGCCCCCCAATATTTCCAAATTATCTCTTGTCTCTTCTCTTTCATTTGTGTGCAGCTCCTCTTCCAGATCCTGAACCCTAAACCACGTGGGACATGGGGGAAACACACATACAACAAGGAAGTACTTGAATTTCCTTCAGAATGACAACAAGATAGACGGGCAGATTGCTTTGGTAAGTGATACATTTTCTTTTAATTCTATAAAATAAAATAATGACATAACCAGTTATTGAACACCAAAATCTCAGGCTCTATGATGAAGTCCTGGGTGTTTATCTAAGTGCGTTATTTCTGATATGTACTTACTGTGGTTTGAATGAGCATTTATTATTCAGTTCCTTATCCTAAGTCAGAGAAAGGTTTTTGTATGTATGTATGTTTGTTTTTTCTTGAATAAGACCTCATCTCAAGCATGATTTGCTTGCCAAAGATATATTTGAGTTGGAAGATGAGAGTTTGGGTCACACACATTTTCTCATGATTTTCTTACGGAGCTGCTAGTTGTGGACTTCAGGTGACCCTACTCTTTATCCCGTCCCTCTCCACCCACCTCTTGCAATGAGAATGCTGAGGAAAATGGGACGGAGGGGAAGTACTCCTGGAGGCAGTGCTGCCGTACTGTATTTTCGTTTGTTCTCTGGGCTGTTCCCACAAGCTATTCTTTTCTAGTTACTCAGACCACAGAAGCTGTTCCGCGGTGCTCCTCGTCAGGTGGAATTGTAGGTTTCAAAAATGTTTCCCAGGCTTCACCCAATTTGATCAAAAGAGGTGAAAGTGAAAAAAGCAAAAGTTCACAATACCACATAGGAAACAAAGCAGAAGAGCCTTTGAACTGGCTCTGACTCTTTTAACCTGTGGTTAATGCCTTGTTGGTCTGGTGCAGAGAAGACTGACTCAGTATTTGCGAACTGAACTCAATAGATGAACGGTGGGGGTATCATCTGTTAAGACAAGTCAACGTCCTGATTTGATGCCCCCAAAGTCTCCAAACAAAGGCAATTCAAATGTATTGTTGCATCATATCGTATAGTGGGAGGCTAAACTTACCACAATCATGTAAGTTGACATAGATCTTACTTTTATACTTTCAAATTGAAGCATCCTTTTACTAATCAACTTAGCAAATAACTATTATATTTGGTAGTAAACTAGTTTTGGGGTTCTAATATATATGAGATTCAGTGCTGGTTATTAGGACTTTGATGAAAAAATATTGATTTTTCACTGATTTAGCTAGTCTTTCTAAAATAGAATGATCCTACAAGTACCTAAGACTCAGTTGCTCATCTGTATAATACTTTGACTCTTTAATTACAGGAATAAAGATTCTTTCACCAACTGAGTACTTCAAATTAGTGATTATAATTGGAAAGGCAAAATGGAAGTTGGGCAAATAGAAGATAGCGGAGTCAATTAATTTTGCTAGATATAAAGCTGAAGCCATGCTCTCATTAAATGCTTGGGGACAGACAGTCATATAAATGTAAATCTTTGTGGTGATTACTGTTGTTAATGAAATGAGGACACCTCTGGTCTTGCTTGTGGTGGGTCCACTGTGCACGAAGCCCTCCTGTCCATGCATGGGGTTCTGTCTCTGACCCTCATCTCTCCGGTCACTTTCTGTATATCATGCCCGACTATACTGATCACTGCTTCTTTGAACTGTGGAGTTGGCCAGAAGGTAGAAAGATCCCAGATTTGAATTCAGGTTTAAGAATAAGTAAGGACCCCACTTGAGCCTTAAACCCAAACCACTTTTACCAGATGGTTCTGTTTTGAAATATTAGGCACTGGCCCAGGCAATATCAAGTATCATTTTGATGCTCATTTAAGTACTTCTTTTCATGCGAGTAGCTCTTTCAGGAAGCTGGGAGGAAGAATGGGGAAATTTCTGGGACTTCCAGCCAAATATGACAAACACCATAAAAATGCCATGTTTACTTTTAACATGCATTTTAATGTGTGTATCCCCCTTCTTGCACAGAGTCTCCATGAGTAGTGATGGAGGGGATGGTACCATGCCTTCTCCTATATTAGGAGAAATCAGGATAACACAGGATCATTGAGCACCTCTACAAAAAGGTAAGTCTAAGCAATGTTTCAAAACCAGATACATCTGCACGTCTAACTTGGGGAGCTTTCGCAATGCAGGGTTGTATCTGGGACCTGATACAACCTTTGGTGCTCATGGGGGATGGTACCAAAATCATTGGATGCTTAAATGTCCTATATAAAACTAGAAGCCCAGTGCATGAATTCATGCATGGGTGGGGTCTGGCTGGCCTGCCCCAATCGGGGTGGGAGGGCCGGTCAGGGGTGGGACTGGCTGGGGGAGGGGCCGCAGGTGGTTGCACTCCTGGTCAAACTCCCGGTTGAGGGGACAATTTGCATATTAGCCTTTTATTATATAGGATGGTGCAGTATTTGCATATAACCTAAGCACATCCTCCCATATACTTTAAATCATCTCTAAATTACTTTTAATACCTAAGACAGTGTTAATGCTATGTAAATAGTTGTTATATTGTTGAGGGAATAATGACAAGAAAATAAGTCTGTACATGTTCAGTAGAGATGCAACCATCTTAGACCAAGAACATAGTACATATCAGCAATAATATAACTTTTTTTTTTTTTAGAAAATTTTGGTCTGTGACTGGTTAAATCGATGAATGCAGAATACAAGGATTCAGAGGGTCAACTGTGCCCACTGGGAGATATGAGAGGATATGTAAAGAGGAATTTGGTGCTTTGTTGATACTGATGACTTCCTTGTCTAAGGATTTTGAATAAGATCCTTGCAAGATCTGTGTAGCCATGTAGCATCAGCTCAAAATGTGGGTGAGAGCTGTGTTACTCTCTAGGGTTCATCTCAACACAACTCCTGTCTCATGTGCCATTGGAATGGCGGTTACAAAATCATCTGAGCTATAGTGGGTTGATAACTAATGCAATAATCATAACCTAGAACAAAACACTTCATAGGAATAAATACACACTGGATGAATGAATTTAAGAGGAGGAAACTTCTCCCATCCTCAAAATCTTTCTCTGCTCACTGCCCCCTCATCACTCTCAGAATAGAACCCCAACTCCTGGCAATGATCTACCCTCTGCAACCTTGGCCCTGACTCCTCTCATCCTGCTCACTCCATGCTAACATTGACGTCCTCACCAGCCTCAGACAAGTCAGTCTCACCTCCATCTCAGGACCCTTCCACTTGCCTTCTTCTTCTCCAGAAATGCTTCCCCCCCAGCTCTTCCCATAGATTACTCATTCACTTCATTCTCCTCCCCCCTCCTCCACCCCTCCCCGTCATGCACCAGAGCTGTCTGCCTATTCTCTGAGTCTGTTTGAATTTTGCTTGGTAGTAAAGTTTGTTCATTAAATTCCACATATGAGTAAAATTATGTAGTACTTGTCTTTCTATGACTGGCTTATTTCACTTTGCATAATGTTCTCCAGAGACATCCATGGCTGCTACAAAGAGTAAAATGTTCTTCCTTCTCATGCCTGCCATTACTCTTGATTAATTACCCTGTTTTATTTTTCTATATAGCACTTATTACTACATGAAATTACATTTAGCATTTATTTGTTTATTTTCTGTCTCCCCACTAGATAATAAGCTCCTTGATAATTGGAATTTTTCCTTGTTCACTGCTTTATCTCCAGTTCCTAAAAGATGGCCAATAGGTTGTCAATAAATACTGATTGAATAAATAAATGGCTTTTCTGAAAGGCTGTTTATTATGATCTAATTACCTTTTGAGTAAGACCAAAGATAGGCACCAAGCCATGTATAAATTTAAAAAGGTAATATAAAAGGGGTCTGAGTTCAACCACATGGGGAGAAAACACTTA
This sequence comes from Myotis lucifugus, assembly GCF_000147115.1. Lineage (NCBI taxonomy): Eukaryota > Metazoa > Chordata > Mammalia > Chiroptera > Vespertilionidae > Myotis > Myotis lucifugus. The sequence continues at coordinate 5,612,701 of NW_005871096.1, forward strand.
AGAAAGCCATCAGAAAATATATGGCAAAGGTAGAAAGTACACCAGCTGTGTACACCTAGCTCAAGTTCTAAATGATCTTGGGAGGGTTAGGGTCAGAGGATTTTGTGAATATCTAAAACCATCTGTATTAGTTTCCTGTGGCTGCTGTAACAAATTACCATAAATTTGGTAGCTTCAAACTACAAAAATGTATTTTCTCATGGTTCTGGAGACCAGAAGTCCAAAATCAAGGTGTCAGCAGGGCTGTACTCTCTCTAGGGTCTCTTCCAGCTTCTGATAGCTATCGTCGTTCATTGACTTGTGGCTGTTTCACTCCATCTCTGCCTCTGTCTTCATATGGCCTTCTCCTCTGTGCCTCTGTTATTTGCTCTTCTGTCCCTGTCAAATACCCCTCTGCCTTTCTCTTATAAGGACACTTGTCATTGATTTAAGGACCACCTGGATATTCTAGTATGATCTCAAGGTCCTTAATTAACCCTGCAAAGACCATTCCCCACCTCCCCCCCCCCAATAAGATAACATTCATAGTTTCTGGAGATTATGACATGGTTAGGAGGTGGACATATCTATTGGGAGGGAGCACCTTTCAAGCCATTACACCATAGAGGCAGGATAATTATGTATCGATATGTGTATTTCCCTGGTTTTAGGTTATATGACTCCAAAAAAGGTAGCCTACATGTTATGAGTCTCTAGTAAAAAAAATGTTTAATATCAACCATGCCCAATTTAATGCAATCATTTAATGTGGATTTTTTTTCTAGGATCTGTATCTATATCAAGATGCTCTGAAGAATAGCAACTATCCTCAGGAACATCTAGTGTTACAAAATGACAAAAATTAATTCTACCATCTTCCATTTCGTCATCATCTTCATGTTAATACTTGAGATCAAAATCCAGTTATCCGAGGAAAGTGAATTTTTAGTTGACAGATCAAAGGGAGGTCTCACCCATGTTCCCAAAGACTTATCCTTGAAAACAACAATCTTAGATCTATCACAAAATGATATATCTGAGCTTCAGGCTTCTGACATCCTATTACTATCCAAGCTGAGGGTCTTGAGAATTTCTCATAATAGAATCCAGTATCTTGACATGAGCATTTTCAAATTTAACCAGGAACTGGAGTATTTGGATTTGTCCCACAACGAGTTGGAGAAGATTTCTTGCCACAGTACTGTGAACCTCAAGCACTTAGACCTCTCATTTAATGCATTTGATGCCCTGCCCATTTGCAAAGAGTTTGGCAACATGTCTCAACTAGAATTTCTGGGTTTGAGTGCCACACAGCTACAAAAGTCTAGTGTGCTGCCTATTGCTCATTTGCATATCAATAAGGTTTTACTAGTCTTAGGAGACCTTTATGGGGAAAAAGAAGACCCCGAGAGCCTTCAAGACCTTAACACAGAGAGTCTGCACGTTGTTTTCCCCGCAGGAAAGGAATCCCACTTTGCTTTGGATGTGTCAGTCAGCACGGCAGTAAGTCTGGAACTGTCTAATATCAATTGTGTGCTAGATGATAATGGAGATTCTTATTTCCTAAGTGTTCTGTCAAAACTTCAAAATAATTCAAGGATATCAAATCTTACTTTAAACAACATTGAAACAACTTGGCATTCTTTCATTAGAATGTTCCAGTTGGTTTGGCATACAAGCATAGAGTATTTCTCAGTTTCAAATGTGAAACTACAAGGTCGCCTTCAGGTCAGAGATTTTGATTATTCTGACACCTCACTGAAGGCCTTGTCTATACACCAAGTTGTCAGTGACATGTTTAGTTTGCCACAAAGTTACATCTATAAAATCTTTTCAAATATGAACATCCAGAATTTCACAGTGTCTGGTACACATATGGTCCACATGGTCTGCCCATCCCAAATGAGCCCATTTCTGCATTTGGATTTTTCCAATAATCTCTTAACAGACATGGTTTTTAACAATTGTGGAACCTTGGCTAGGTTGGAGACACTTAGTTTACAAATGAATCAACTAAAAAAACTTGCAAATATAGTTCATATGACCAAGGAGATGAAGTCTCTACAACAATTAGACATTAGCCAGAATTCTCTAAGCTATGATGAAAATGAAGAATATTGCTCTTGGACTATAAGCTTATTAAGTTTAAATATGTCTTCAAATATACTCACTGACTCTGTTTTCAGATGTTTACCTCCCAGGCTCAGGGTTCTTGATCTTCACAGTAATAGAATAACAAGTATCCCTGAAAATGTCATCCGTCTGGAAGCGTTGCAAGAACTCAATGTTGCTTCCAATTCTTTAGCCCACCTTCCTGGATGTGATTCCTTCAGCAGCCTCTCTGTACTGATCATTGACTATAATTCAATTTCCAACCCATCAGCTCATTTCTTCCAGAGCTGCCAGAAGATTAGGTCCATAAACGCAGGAAACAATCCATTCCAATGTACATGTGAGCTCAGAGAATTTATCCGAAGTATAGGCCAAGTTTCCAGTGAAGTGGTAGAGGGTTGGCCTGACTCTTATAAGTGTGACTATCCAGAAAGCTATAAGGGAACCCTACTAAAGGACTTTCATGTGTCTCCATTATCCTGCAACACAGCTCTGCTGATTGTCACCATTGGGGTCACTGGGCTGGTGTTGGCTGTCGCCGTGACTGTCCTCTGTGTCTATTTCGATCTGCCCTGGTATCTCAGGATGGTGTGTCAGTGGACCCAGACCCGACACAGGGCCAGGAACACACCTTTACACAAACTCCAAAGAACTCTTCAGTTCCATGCCTTTATTTCATATAGTGGACACGATTCTGCCTGGGTGAAGAATGAATTACTACCAAACCTAGAAAAAGAAGATATACGGATTTGTCTGCATGAGAGAAACTTTGTTCCTGGCAAGAGCATTGTGGAAAATATCATAAACTGTATTGAGAAAAGTTACAAGTCCATCTTTGTTTTGTCTCCCAACTTTGTTCAGAGCGAGTGGTGCCATTATGAACTCTACTTTGCCCACCACAATCTCTTTCATGAGGGATCTAATAACTTAATTCTGATCTTGCTGGAATCCATTCCAATGTATTCTATTCCTAGCAGCTATCACAAACTCAAAACTCTCATGGCACAGCGAACTTACTTGGAATGGCCGAAGGAGAAGAGCAAACATGGACTTTTTTGGGCAAACCTAAGAGCATCCATTCGAATTAAGTTGATGTACCAAGCAAAAGAAATAGATCACACATACATCTAAATATGTTCCCCCTTTCACTTGCTGCTTTTGGAAGTTCCAACAATGCCTTTATTTTGCATCAACACAAACCTAAACATAATTTTGAATTTATAAAATAAATAAAAATGTGTACTTTCAGGCCCCTGTTCACCATTTATTCATGGTAATAAAAATGAATGAAATGATATAATTTTGATATAAAGTCAATTTCTAACATATGAGGGATTTACTTGTTTTTTTCTAGAACTGAATTCATTGAATCTATCATGTAATTAAAAGAAGCACCTATTTAAAGAACTTCAATGATAGATGTTCCTGTGTGCTGGGGTTAATGTTAGAAAACTCCATGCCGTTTACTACACCTGTAGCTGGGTTGGTATAGCTGTTGGTGCGTTTTTCATTTCCACTTAGCGTTTTCTTCTATGTGTTGAAAGCTGCGTATTGGTAATGCTGGAGACTCTTTGCCTGATGGGCTTTCTTGTTGGCCGTGAGAACACACTTGGCCCACAAAACGGGCAGTTCAGAAACTGGAGCTTGTCCTTGGAAGCAGTCCTTAATCAATGCTTAATCAATGTCAGAGGGAGAATTGGCAGGTAAGTACCATTTTCTCGCCCATTTTGGGGGATAAATCTGGGAGTGTCCTTTACACTCTCCCTGAGTTCCCTAGTGACATAGAATTCTGATTTTCCATGGGAGAAAACAACTTGGCAAAGCATTCCTTATTGGGTTACTTTTTATTCTTATCTCATTCCTCCAAGGGTGTTTCCTGGGATCAGCTCTGAAATAAATGACCTGTAGTTGAATACTTGTCTCAGGGTCTGCATCTGGGGGAACCCAAGCCAAGAGTTTGTTGTATCTCAGGGCAAATGGAAATTCTGAGTCTGGTTTTCCATGGTGGGAGGGCTTGCTGAGATTCTAGTCGTCTGAGCTGGCATGTAGGAGAGCCTTTGGGTCAGAGGAGGAATGTAGTCAGTGTGTTCTGCTTCTATACTAGTTCCCTTTGGGGAACTATTAAAATAGGGCATGGGCAGATTGGAGCGATGCAAGAAATGGGCTCTGTCAGATATTTATTTCCAGATTTATTTTACCAGATATTTGTCTTACTCATCAAATATTCTGCCTACCCTTTTACTTTGGCAGCCAACTCTGGGCAGGGGTAGCCTGACAGCCCCTTGTCATAACTGCCCCCTGTACCTCTCACTTTATGTCCTGTGGCTTCACTAAGACCACTGTACAGGATGTTTGTAGAAGCTTGTTCAACCATTCTGGTATATGCACAAACCTAGCAGTGCCATGGATATCCCCTGAGGAGATCCTTAACCATTTAAATATTCCTCTCTTTTATTTTGGGGGTAAAAAAAATGAGGCATAGTCCAGTGATGGAAGTTTAGCTAGACTTATTGTGGTGATCATTTCACAATATATACATATATCAAATAATTATGCTATACAGCTGAAACTAATATAATGGTATATGTCAATTATACCTCAATATTTTAAAAAGTCCACCATAATAAAAGAAAAATAAATGAGGCATAGTCTACACTATTTCTCAAAGAGTCCCCAACAGAATTGAGCCTTACTTACTCATAGGATTATCCAGATCAATAACTCACTTTTGGATGGCTTTCTCTTCCTTGTTTCATTCTTCTTAGCTCCCTTGCTCTAAAGCCCTGAGATTAAATCTTCAAACAAATTATCTTCACACAAAGCTCTTGTCTCCGTCTCCACTTCTGGGAAGAGAAACCCAAATAACACATAAATATACTAGTTGCTTCTTGTCCTAAGAAACTTAGTTATCCAGATAACTACAATAAAAATCAACAAAACAAAAATATACAACTGAAGTTCAGAGACCATTTAGATTGAGTGAAGAAAATCTTAGAAATAATGTTTTTTTCACTGGGCCTTGATGGAAGACATTAATTTTGGATTTTTCAATGTGTGATGAAGAATAGAAAGGCCATCCTAAGTAGAGAGATGAAGAAAAAAAAAGATAGGAATACCCAGGCCTATTTTGAGGCTGGTGTGTCAATTTGACTGAACCATGAAGTTTGTGAAAAATGACAGTGATATATAAGCATGGAAAGTTAGATTAAGATAATTTTGTCAAAGCTCTTGAAATACAAGGTATGGAGTTAGAACCTAGGGATGAAGGAAAGTCATCAAACTTTTATAAGGAATAATAGTGGAAACCAAATTAAAACCATGAAATATATACTAGAAATGCACGAAAGCTCTTGTTGTGTAATGGAAACTTCCAAACAGAACTGGATTTTCTTGTTTTTTCAAGAATGATTGCGCGTGCTGTATTGAACTTCAATATTGCATAACCAAGCTTCAGTTGCTCAGCACCACTTGTGCCTTAGTTTGCTAGGGCTGATATGCTGAAGCTCTGCAACCTAAGTGGCCAAAACAATAGAAATGTATTGGCTGACAGTCTGGAGGCTAGAAGTCCAGAATCAAGGTGAAGGCAGGGTTGGTTGCTTCTGAGTGGGAGAGAAGAACAGGTAAAGGCCTCTTCTTCTTAACTTATAGAGAGCTATCTTTCCCTGTGTTCTCTTTTTGTAATCCTCACCAGAAGATATATTTTTATTGATTTTAGAGAAAGAGAGAGGAAGGGGAAGAGAGAGAGAGAGAGAGAGAGAGAGAGAGAGAGAGAGAGAAACATTGGTTGGTTGCCTCCCGTACTCACCCTGATTGGGCTCAAACCTGCAACCTAGGTATGTGCCCTGACCAGAAATTAAAACTGCAACCTTTTGGTGTATGGGATGATGCTTCAACCAATTGATCCACCTGGCCTGGGCTTTCCCTGTATCTCTTTACATCATCTTCCCTCTATGTCTGCCTGTCTCCAAATTTCCCTTCTTTATAAAGACACCAATCATTGGATTAGGGCCCACTCTAATGACCCAATCTTAGCTAATCATATCCACAATGATTCTATTTCCAAATAAGGTCACACTCTGAGGTTCTGGGTTCAGGACTTCAGCAAATGAATTTTGGGGGACAGAGTTCAATTCATTACATCTTGCAAATCAGAAAAATATCCTTAATTGGAGGCATAAACTCAATTAAAGTTTCCCTATCAAATTCAAGATTTTAAGAAGAGAAGTTAGATTAATTATATATATATAATGTATATCTGATCTCAGAAGTGGTTTTAAGAAGGCTGGGAGGACGTTGAAATTGTATTGGTGGAGTCTTCTGCCAAGTTGGGAGATGAAGAATTCAGGTCAAAGTATTAACACATTTTTCGTAATGAAAATAATGTTTTCACAGGTAAACTAGAGGAAATATTGCAGAAACAGTCTCTGATTCTGAATCTGGGTTTCAATTCTGGCTTCCTTAATTCTTTGTGAGTGACTTTGGACAAGTCACTTAAACTTCCTAAGCCTAAGTTTTATTATTTGCAAAATGCACCCTTGGAGTAGCTAGCCAAGATCTTTAGATTTCCATGTATAAATTAAAGACTAGCTATAATATGTCCCCCAAACTGTAGAGTTCACATGGCAAGCTTTCCAAGTGGTTCTGTTGAAGCCCCTCTTCCTAAGATTGAGGTGAGAGCACACACCCTCCCCACAACCAGTCTCATACTGTTGTTGGGAGAATTAAATGAGTTAGTATGTAATGTGCATAGAACAGTGCCTGGCACAAAGCAAAAACAAATGCTAGCTATGATGATGATGATGATGATGATGATGATGATGTCATTATTATTATTGTTGTTACTAGAGGCCCGGTGCACAAAAATTTGTGCACTTGGGGGGGGAAGGGGGGTCCTTCAGCCCGGCCTGTGCCCTCTCACAGTCTGGGACCCCTCAGGGGATGACCACCTGCTGGCTTAGGCCCGCTTCCTGGGGGATTGGGCCTAAGATAGCAATCAGACATCCCTCTGGGAGCCCGGCAGCCCTCAGGGGATGTCCACTTACGAGCGGGGAGCAGGCCTAAACTGCAGTCAGACATCCTTAGCGCTGCTGAGGAGGCAGGAGAGGCTCCCACCACCACTGCTGTACTGGCAGCCATCAGCCTGGCTTGTGACTGAGCAGAGTTCCTCCATGTGAGAGCGCCCTGACCACCAGAGGGCAGCTCCTGCATTGAGCGTCTGCCCCCTGGTGGTCAGTGTGTGTCATAGTGACCAGTCATTCCCAGTCTTTCTGCTATTAGGTTCAGTTTGCATATTACCCTGTTACTATATAGGATAGAGGCCTGGTGCACGGTTGGGGGCCAGCTGGTTTGCCCTGAAGGGTGTCCCGGATCAGGGTGGGGGTCCCGCTTGGGTGCCTGGCCAGTCTGGGTGAGGGGCTGAGGGCCGTTTTCAGGCTGGCGGGTGACTGAAGCTCCCAACCTCTCCTTTTTTTCTTTTTATTCTGGGATTTATTTACCTTCTATGGCTGTCACTGGAGCTGAGAGCCAGCTTTAGCTCTGAGGCTCAGCTCCAGCTCTGAGACCTCAGCTGCTGAAAGCAGGTATCTGGGCTTTGTTTAGCTTCTATAATTGAAACATAGTTGCTTAGAGTGCAGCTCAGAGGCTGGCAGCGGCAGGTGGGGAACGTTCACTTCCTCCATCACTGGAGTAAGCAAGCCTCCTGCTTGCTTCAGCTGCGTGGCTGCCGGCCGCCATCTTGGTTGGCAGTTAATTTGCATATCGCCCTGATTAGCCAATGGGAAGCGTGTCGGAGGTATGGTTAATTACCATGTTTGTCTATTATTAGATAGGATTATTATTATCTTCATTGTCTTATGCCACCAAATGTGGAACTGGAGCTAAGCTGCTAATCATGTTTAGTCTAGTTTAGTCTAGTCTGGGCTTTCTCAGATTAAATAAAATCAGAAAATGCAAAATTTTACTACATAAAAACTGAAAACAGTTCTATGTTAAAACAAGCAAAGATTTGCCATAGCAAAATGGCAAATGGGGAAATAATAAATTGGGAAGTAGCTGGTAGCAAATATCACAGATAAAATTCTCTTTTCCTTTTTTATATAAAGAACTACTAGAATTAAATTAGTTAATTTAATTATCCTCATATTGAGTCAAAACAATGGCATGTGGTTTGGAGTCAAAAAAGGAAATCCAGGGAGATTCCTCTTGCTAATGTGTCTTACAGGTTTGAGTCTCTCTATAACTTGATCTAAGATAAATACCAAACAACTCATTAATAAAGTTTCATTAATAAAATTATAATAGTGATATTGGCACCTGGATGAGAAATCCAGACTTTCCCCTTTCCTCCTCTACTCTTTTTCCTTTGTGGCTCCATTTTTAGTTTATAAATTTTATTTTCTTCCTTCTTTTTGTCTTCATTCCTTTCCTCTTTCTTGCCCTCTATCCTAAGTTTCTCCATATTCTTGTTACCCATTCTTCTCCTATTTTTTGCCTTCTCTTTTTGATCTGTTATCCTTTCTGCTTTTCAAAACTTTCCATTTTCTCTCTTCCTCTTTAATTTTTTTTTATTAATTGCTTATCCTCCCTCTTCCCCCCCCCCCCGCCCCCAAAATCCACTTCTAATATATACATTGTTTTTCCTTCTTGTCTCTAAAGCCTTTGGGATAATTTCTGAGGACACGGCTCCTGATAGATGTCTCTACAATAGGATCATTCACAAAGGGAGCAGGGTCAGTTGGCAAAGGGAGCAGGAGCTGGAATCAGGAGAAGTAAGAAATTAGAAATATTAATATTTGGCATCACTGTGGGAAGTTTTGTGAGTGAAGTAGAGTTCCAGGTTGTTGGCTAATTGTAGGATGGTCATTTATTCACTTAAGGTTCTAGCCCTATCTGTCCATTATGAGAGCCATTAGCCCTATGTGGCACTGAGTGCTTGAACTGTGGCTAGTCTCAACTGTGTTGTAACACATACAGGATTTCTAGGACATCGTATGAAAGTAGAATTTAAAATACCTTAATAGTTTTGTATATTGAATGCATGTAAATATTTAATGTAGTTTATACAGATCACATAAGTAAAATAAAGATTTTATGCACATTAAAGAAAACAGCACGTTATTAAAATTAATTTCGTCTGTTGTTTTTGTTTTGTATGTTTTAATATACTAGATTATTGAAAGTTACTATGTGGTTTGCATTATTTCTGTTTCCTATTGGACAGCGCTGCTCTAGTCCTTGACAATGATGTATTCACCAAATCTCTGCAGTCTTTCAGTAGGTTCTCACTACATATTTAGGATGATTTCATTTATTTGCCCAAACTAAAATTTTTTCTCCTCCTTATACTCATCAAGTGCAGTAAATGAACGATAAACTATTTGAATTTTCTAACCATGTGAGAGTTTTGTTACCTTTTATTTATTTCTCAGAAATATAATTCAGAAAAAAATGACCTGTGCCACTGTTTTCTCATACTGATATTTATAATTAACCTAGAGGAGCGTTACTCAATTAACACGTGCTCCAATTAACCCGTGAACTAGCCTGCAGCGGTTTTGGGAGAAAGCAGCCTCAGTCCCTTCCTTCTGACTCTCTGACCTGACTGGATCAGGGACTTGGCCCTATCCAAGGTAGGACATAAAATAGGCCAGCACTGTCAGGCGGTCCATGGGTCCTGTGCCCAATAGAGAGGCTTCATTTTGGATGGCAAGAACAAGGATCCAATCAGATTTCTTATCTTGGGAAAACTACCCCAGGGTGAGCCTCTGCCCTGCCCATTAGCCTGGACATTGAGAAAAGTCTGGAGAAGCAAAGGCAACAATAAAGAGAACCTGAGAGTAGAAACAGAAGCAGACTGAGAAAGAGGAAGAATCAAAGAGAAGTTGAGTCATAACCAGAATAGAGACTAGCCTTTGCCCATTTGGGGGATACCAGAGGGCCATTGCGGTGCACAGTGTTCCAGGGCTCTGTGAGGACTGGCAGTGTGCAGCCGTGCTGCTTCCATACTTCCCGTAGAACCTTTAATACAAGTCTTCACCCACTGGAAGTAACCAAGGCTCTGTGTTCATTGCAATTTATACATGAAGGAAGACATGTGGCCGGCAGATTTCTGAAATTGCAGAAGGATATGGGGGCGGGGAATGTCTGTGTGTATGTGTGTGTGTGTGTGTGTGTGTGTGTGTGTGTGTGTGAGAGAGAGAGAGAGAGAGAGAGAGAGAGAGAGAGAGAGAGAGAGGAATTATTATGGCAGATAATCTCTAAAGCTCAGAGTAAGAAGAGAGAAAGTAAAAACAAGAACAGAAAAAGGGGGGAAAGGAAAGATTTTTGAAGGGAATAAAAACATTCTATCTCAAAATTATCAACACATATGATTTTGAGCTTGCTATGCTTATTGCTAATTGCAAACCAGGATTTAAAAATTTTAGAAATTGCAACTAAAGGCAGAGGGAATAGTAAACACGCTCTCAGGCACCTGGAGTAGTGAAATCATTGTGGGCTTTGGAGAAAGACAGACTCGGTTCTGAATCTTAACTCCATCTCTTGCTGGATGATGACCTGAGACAAGTTTCTTGTTCTCTCTGAACTTTCAGGTGGAATCAAATATAACTTCTGTGTAGTCTGTGGTGAGGATTAGCCAATATCTTGTTTGTAAGACTCCCCATACTTAGGAAGTGAATGCAAGCTATGGTGTGAGGATGATAACACAGAACACTACTTTCCAACTTGGCTCAACTTGGTTTTGGCAAATAAATGTAAAAAGAGGCAACGGAAACATTTCCATTCACTGACAGAGTAAAGTGTCTAAACATGCTGGGCTCTGGGAAAAGGAAGATTATGTTTTTGGACACCAAAAACCCCAAGTGATTATTTTTCCTCCAGAGGGCAATACTGAATGTGAGTGATCATAATCGTTTGAGAATTTCTGAGATGAGAAAGATTTTAGAGCTTAGTTCATCCAACAAGCTAGGATTCCCCTCTCCAACCTTCCCGATGGGTGTACATCTGGCTTCTGTTTTCATGTGTACATGGAGATGTTTGTATATGTTTAGGTGGGCAATAGACTGATTTTTTGTTCTTATTTTTATATAGTTATTTATGGCATGCTTTCCCCCTAAAATATGTGTAGAAATACACATATTACATTTTTACTTAAAAATATTATTGCAAAAAATTCTTGCTTTAACAATGCACCACTTCCCCAATTTCACATTTATATGAACCAAATTTTATCATTCATTTAAAAATCAATCACTCCCATGGACAAATCCATTTGGGAATTTTCATCTTCACTAGCATTTCCAGCAGTGTCACTGAAATCTTAAGTCAAGTATAAATAAAACCTTAAGAAATGTTAATTTGAAAAAATTGACCAGTACTCCACAATCTATATAAAAAATCCCATGCTTATTTTACCACTTTATTTCAAGATAAGGACTCTATCTCACCCCTTCCAGTCACACTTCTAAAATTATTGACCACCATTCCTATTCTTTCTCAGCACCAGCTGGTCATCCCACTCATTTTGATGGGTGGGATAACTGATCTGAACCTTAAAGTAAGGCACCATCAATGTGCTCCAAGATGCTGTGGGAAACATATGACAGGTCTGCAAACAATTGAACATAGAATTGCTATGTGACCCAGCAATTCCATTCTAAGTATATACCCAAAGGAACTGAAAGCAGAGACTTGAACAGATATTTATACGCCATGTTCATAGCAGCATTATTCACAACAGCCAAAAGGTAAAAACCATCCAATGTCCATTGATGGCGAATGTATAAACAACAGGAAGTGTATACAGACAATGGCATATTTTTTTAGCCTTAAAAAGGATGAAAAATCTGATTTTCTTCATGCTTCAACATAGAGCAGTGGTTCTCAACCTTCCTAATGCCGCAACCCTTTAATACAGTTCGTCATGATGTGGTGACCCCCAATTTCATTGTTACAAATTGAACATAATTAAAGCATAGTGATTAATCACAAAAACAATATATAATTACATACGTGTTTTCCGATGGTCTTAGGCAACCCCTGTGAAAGGGTTGTTCGACCCCCAAGGGGGTCGCGACCCACAAGTTGAGAACCGCTGACATAGAGGAATCTTAAAAATATTATCCTAAATGAAATAAGCCAGTGACAAAAGGACAAATATTATATGATTCTGTTTATATGAGGTAACTAGAGATGTCAAATTTATAGAGACAGAAAGTAGAATATTGCTTACCAGGGGCCGAGAGTGGGGGAAATGGGGAGTTATTGTTTAATGGGTATGGAGTTTCAGTTAGAGATGATAAAAAAGATCTGGAAATGGATGGTGGCGATGGTTACACAACAATGTGAATGTACTTGATGGCACTACATTTAAAAATGGTTAAAATAGTAAATTTTATGTATCTGTATTTTACTGCACATTTTTTAAAAAGTGTTCTAAGATTAACGAATTTATGCAACATGTAATGCCAGGAACATGCAGTAGAGGAACTTAAGCTTCACAGAAAAGCTTGATTCAGTCACCCCTAGAGCCAATTCTGGCGGGTCATTGATTCATCCACACCTGCAGCCTGGAGGTAAGCACTGTTGGCTTGGTTTGTTGTAGCATTCATGAAAAGGAAATGAGGTTTGCATGGGTCTTTCCTAAAGAAGAGGTCATTTGAACTCATGTACATGGGAGAAAAGCAGCCTTATTCAGATTTTTAGTATTTATTATTTTGCCTATGTTAATCTGAAGGTTACTGGTTAATGACTGACGTTGGGGCTATTGACCTGAGGAATTGTTTTGAAGATGCTTGCGGGTTTGAGTTTCCTTTCAGTGGTTGCTGATTAAAGCTGGTCGGCCCTTCTACCGAGAGTGGATGGTCCCAGGCACTGTGGTGAGTTTTCTCCAGCTTTAACTTTCCTGTAGTGCATGTTAATGACATCTGCTCTTTGGCTATTTAGAGCATATTTGTTGCTCCTTTACCGTTGAAAGTTCTGCATTTGTGTTGTATGTCTAAAAGTAGGGGCACATCTTAGCTGGTTTGCTCAGTGGATAGAGTGTTGGCCTGTAGACTGAAGGGTCCCGGGTTTGATTCCGGTTAAGGGCACATGCCTGGGTTGCGGGGTGAACCCCCAGTGGGGGGCATGCAGGAGGCAACCAATCAATGATTCTCTCTCATCATTGATGTTTCTATCTCTCTCTTCCTCTCCCTTCCTTTCTGAAATCAATAAAAAAATATTTAAAAAAATAAAAATAAAATAAAAAAATAAATAAAAGTAGGGGCACATCTGATGGATTTTGTACAATGAAGGTCTTGCTGAGGTTCTGCAGATGTGCAAGGTGACCAAAGATGGCCACGTGGCTGCTGCGGAGAATGATTAGTAGCATCTGGGCATTTAATTCCCAGAAGAGCTCCCTCACAGACCACCTATACTAAGCCATGAATTAGAGTTCTGTGCACTTTCTGAGTTTTATTTAATTCTTGTGAATTTATAGCTTTTTTTAAATACATGTAGGCAAAGTCTCTTGAACTTTGTAACAGCCTAACAAACAAGTTACTCAGGTCATCTTAAATGTGGATAATGGATTAAAATTATGGTACTGGTAAGCAATGTATTTTGCTGGATTCCTGAAATCTGGAATATTACCACGGTCATAAATTTGTATCATAGAAGCTCTCTTTTTATTTCATAATCTATATATAGAAAAGGCTAATATGCAAAGTGTCCCCTCGGGAGTTCGACCAGGAGACCAGGAGTTTGATTGCTCGCTATGACGTGTGCTGACCACTGGGGGGTGGCACGGAATGAAGGAATGCCCTGGTTGGCAGCCAGAAGGCCCCAATCGGCCCTGATCGCCGGCCAGGCCTAGAGACCTTACCCGTGCATGAATTTCGTGCACCGGGCCTCTAGTTGTTCTTATATTAACCATTGGATGCTATATTAAATATTACATGAAAGGAGATGACCAAGGACTACCTGGGATGGGTTGGAAGAAATAACAATAGAGGCAATGTCTCAGTGGAAAGGCGAAAACTCTAGGCCAGTTCCTGGCAACCATTTCCTCAATCCCATCCCTGGAGCCTTTCATGCCCCCTTTCCACTGAGCACACAGTGGACAAGGAATATCAAAGTCAACATTTTCTCTTTACAGTCATGTCACAAGATGGCCAAGCATTTCTGTGTTGTTTCCTATTTTCTATGAAACAGTTTCATAAACTATTTTCAGTTACTTAGGGAAATATTCATATGTTTTTTAGAATTTCTTGAACAACAATCAACAAACTTATAAAACCCCCAAAGTTGAGTAGGTTCTAGAGCAGTGGTTCTTAACCTTCCTAATGCTGCGACCCTTTAATACAGTTCCTCATGTTGTGGTGACCCCCAATTTCATTGTTACAAATTGAACATAAGTAAAGCATAGTGATTAATCACAAAAACAATATGTAATTATATATGTGTTTTTCGATGGTCTTAGGTGACCCCTGTGAAAGGGTCATTCGACCTCCAAAGGGGTCGCGACCCATAGGTTGAGAACCGCTGTTCTAGAGAAAGGAAAATCCAGGTGAGAGTAAGGTGTCCTGTTGTCTTAGTTATGCCAGTTTTGTTCCCTTACCACATCTGCATGGGTGCATGCAAGCACACACACGCACATTCTCTCTCTCTCTCTCTCTCTCTCTCTCTCTCTCTCTCTCTCTCTCTCCCTCTCTTACACACACATACACACACACACACACACACACACACACACGCACATGCACAGCTTCTCAGAACAATGTTCCGCATGAACGGTACAGAGAAGTCTCACTATGCCGTGTTCTTCCTGCTTGTCTCTGGGAGTGACTAGTCTGAGGCTGGATGGAGGGTTAAGGTGTATTGGACATTTGATGTAAGTTGAAGCAGGAAAACTCACTCCACCGCTAATTACCTTCCCTTGGTGATACAGAGTCCTGGTGTGGGAGGACATAAAAGTGAAGAGTTTACTAATTTAATATTAAAATCTAACCACTTATCACCACCTCCCCCACTGCCTTCTTTCTTGCATGAATTACTCGATAGTGTCCCAGGGGATCTTTCCTGCCAGACTTGCACTCTTTCAGTCATTTCCACCCGACAGGCACAGGACTCCTTAAAATGTACATCAGAACCAGTGACTCCTCTACCCTAAATCCTCCATTGATTTCTTACTTCAATCAGAGGAAAATCCGGAGTCCTCACAAGATCCCCTTCAATCCACTTCCCCAACTCCAGCCTAGCCACGCCTCACATTTTCTAAGCATGCTTGTACACCAGGCCTTTGAACTTGTACTTGCTGTTCTCTCTCTCCAGGATACTCTTCCCCAGACACCAGGTGTCCTGCCCCCTCACTCCTTTTTGGTCTCCACATGAAGGCCACCATATCAGAGGGACTTTTTTTGACTGCCCCATACAAAATACCACTCCCCAGTCACTCTCTTTCCCCCTTATCTTAAAGTTATTTTTCTTTCTAGTTCTTATTGCCACCTCCAATTTCAATTTATTATTTTGTTTATAGTTTCTCTTTTCTTACCCTTTTCTAGAATGTAAGCTGTGTAGGTACAGAAATTCTATCTGTTCTATTCACTGCTATATTCCCAGTGCCTGGAAACTTCTGGCAGAGTAGGTACCTAATAAATATCTTGAATAATGAATACTGTGAAAATCTTGGTTCTCCAACCACTTCTGTCCTGTGTCTAATCAAACACTTGAAGCCTGCCTCTGTATTTCTTTTATCAGTAGAAAAAAAACAATAAAGATCATTTTAAAGCTTACCTATCCTACTAATTTTGCTTGATTCTTCTCTTCTAGCCTCACAGATCATTGAAGGAAAACAAACTTTCCTAAATTTTGCAAAATTATATTTTAAAACATGTTATTTCCCTGATTAGAAAAATTTCTGTGGCTCACCCACATGATAAAGGAAGAAAATGCCATGCTCCTTTAAGATCTAACACCAATCTCCTCTCACTTTCTTTTATCCTATCATTGAGCCCTCCCTATCAAGTTATTGGTCCTTTCCCAGAGCATTCAGTCTTCATTCAGGTCCCCAGGCTCTAGCGCAGTGATGGCAAACCTTTTGAGCTCGGCGTGTCAGCATTTTGAAAAACCCTAACTTAACTCTGGTGCCATGTCACATACAGAAATTTTTTGATATTTGCAACCATAGTAAAACAAAGACTTATATTTTTGATATTTATTTTATATATTTAAATGCCATTTAACAAAGAAAAATCAACCAAAAAAATGAGTTCACTTGTCACCTCTAACACTCGTGTCATAGATTCGCCATCACTGCCTAGCGTTTGGTATTGTGATCACCTGTAATACCTTTCCACCTTGGTTCATTCAGCAAATCTTACATATCCTTCAAGGTATAGTCCAAATGTCAACTGTTTTTTAAAACCTTTCTTACTTCTTTTCCCAAGCTTGATGCTCCTTGATTAACACTAGATTATAACACGTTGGATGTATTTCTGTGACCAAACTGATAATATATGCTTTCAAAGTTTCATTTCTCACTAGACTCAAAGGCTAGGACAGACTTCCCTCTGCCCTTCTATCAGCAGGAGTTTGCTCAATCTCTGGTTCAGAGAAGGCATTCAATGAATGTGTATGAAATGGATGTTGGGATAACTGGAGGAACTTAGCGAGGACTCAACTGGCTTCAGGACACATAGTGGAATTTGAAGGTAAATTCTGAGAAGCTGAACAGGAAGATCAACAATAAGCTGAAGCCAGGTGAGAAGACCGAGAACCCAGAATTGAAGGATTCCTGAGTATAGCTTGAATCATGTAAAATTGTCAATATTTGGTTGTTCTTGACCTACAAAAACATGTTTTATCTCATTCAATCTAATATAACTAATTTCCAAAGCAGGATAAAATTGGGTTCTACATTTACTTTATTTCCTTATTAATTCCTTAGGCCAGTAGTCATTTGAAAAATTGTACTCAAACTTGGCCATTGCTGCTCAGAGGTTGAGTATCGACCTATGAACCAGGAGGTCATGGTTCGATTCTTGGTCAGGACACATGCCTAGGTTGCAGGCTCGATCCCCAGCAGGGAGCACACAGGAGGCAGCCGATCAATGATTTTCTCTCATCATTGATGTTTCTCTTTCTCTCTCCCTCTTCCTTCCTCTCTGAAATCAATACAAATATATTAAAAACAAACAAAAAACTGAAACCTTAAAAAAAAGATTCATGGGTCTGACAGATTGGAACAGGCAAATTCTAGCACCACGATATTATAAGGTTATTGGAAGTTTCTCATACAGTTTTTATATAAAATTGAAAGATGAAAAGGCATTTCTCATTTTATGTCACGCGATGGGTTAAAGCACCACATTATTAAGTTCTGTTCTCCGCATGGAGGAAGTTAGATTCTTAGTTGTGCCTAGGAACTTTCTAAACCTAACGACCTGAAGTGTTTGACTTCCTGGCCGCTGCACCTTTGGCCCTGGGAACAAACAGACCAGAGAAAAATGCTGGAAGGAGCTGTACCAGGTTAGCTCTACTAGTCCATTAAGAACGACTTCTTTTCATTCCTAGACTCCCTAGCCCTGAGGCCATTCAGAGACTCATTGCCCCTCAACCTCCTCCTGGTGCTTTTATTTCTGGGGAAAAATTGAATTAGTCTCCACGATGTTGTTTTTGGTATCCTAGCCGTGTGTGTTACAATACAAATTGCTAACCCTTCTTGAAGTCTCTATGTGCTAGTCACTGTTCTAAGGCTGTCATGAGTTAAACTTGTTAATTCTCATAGACTGTGACTTAAATATTCTTCTTCTTCTCAGGTAACAGAGAAGATACCCAAGGTACCAAGAAGTTAAGGTTTCATGGCTAGTAATGACAGAAATCCAAGGCAGTCTGGTTATAGAGCCTGCTTGCATACCTGCTTTGCTATGCTGCCTCCCAAGAGCTTCGTAACTATTGGCTTCTTTCATATTTACAGTCAACCTGGAAATACTTGTTCCTGCTAAATCCTACTCTTGGATGGAGGTACCTTGTTAAGAGCCATCCTCATCAGTGTGTAACCCAAATGCTGCCAGTCCTCATCAGCCTGTGGCTACAAAGAAGACACATCAACATCAATGACCCTAAATTCTTACCTTTGCTCAAGTAGAACTTCTGGCCCTCCTAAAAAGGTCCCCATGAGTATTTCTGTAAGATCCAAAGGAGCCTCGCTTGGCTCACATGCTGCAGTCAGCTACACTCACCATTTGGTGCCACCATAGTCTGTTTCACTTTAGTTATCTCAGGTGGCTAGACCTGGGGCCTTGAAGGAGCCGTGCACTATTGACATTGTGGAATGAAGGTGCCTTCTAGACAATGCTAATGTCCATGCTAAAGGTGCTTTCTCCCAATAATCCCAAATCCATTTATCCTTGAGATGAGGAGCCATGCTAAGTTCCATGTAGTGGTAGGTTCAATACCTCCTTTCTCAAAACTGGGTGTCAACATCTCAGCATCCCAAAGCGGCAGTGCTAGGATTGAAAGTCTCACTGATTCAGCATGCTAATCATCAGGGAAATGCAAATCAAAACCAAAATGATACACCAGTTCACACCTGTTAAAATGGCCAGTACCAGAAAATGAGAGACAACAAGTGCACTGTTGGTGGAACGGAAGTTGGTGTAGCCACTAAGGAAAACAGTAGGGAGATTCCTCAACAAAATTAAAACTAGAACTACCATATGATCCAGCAATTTCACTTCTGGGTATTTACCCAAAGAAAACAAAAACACTAATTTAAAAGGATATTCACACCCACATGTCATTGCAGCATTATTTGTAGTAGCCAAGATATGGAAATAACCTCAGTTGTGCATCAAAAAGTAAAAGTGAAGAAAATCACTAGATCTTTTGATGCTTAATAATACATTTATGAGGATGAAATGTGAGTATTTAGCCAACTGGGCAAAAATAAATTTTGGTGTTTTGCTGTTTCCCTTTCCAGATTTTGCACATTGTCATTCCAGGATTCATAATTATGCAAAGACCATAAAGTCGTGTCATAGGTCTTAGCCTTTACAATGTATGTAATACATTTAAAAACATTGTGTTCTTTAAAAAATTCAGAAAATCAGCTCCCCCAAGCCAAGTATATGGTTTATATATAATCAAAATAAATAGTTGAACTATATATTAAGTAAGATTTAAAACAAACAAACAAATAAAAAATCAATCCCTCACCTAGAAACTGGGTGTCCACATCCCAGCATTCCAAAGCTGCAATGCTGGGAACCAGAGTGTCACTGAGTCACAAAATCATTGCCACCGCATGGGGGCTCTAGGGGGCAAGGATAGGAAACAGCTCCCCTCCCTTCCATTGTCCTTATTCCCTCCCACCTCTCCTTTGCAACCCTGAAAATACTTTCCTCCCCTCCTGCCTATGTGCAGATAAATGGAGGGGAGTGAACATCATCCAAACAGTCCAGGTTTGGGTTCAGCTAGGATACCCAGCTCTGCATTTTATGCAAATTGGATGGAGAGGTTTGCCCCTAAGGAGGCCTAGGAGAGGGTGGGGGTGGGAAGTGGACTCCACTGTCAGATCTTAGAGAACTTAGGGTCAACATCTTCCTTAGCCTTTACAAGCAGGAAGCTGGATAACCCTTAAAATGAACTGATATAATAGATAAAAACTAAGTAGATATAATTTTGTTTTTAACTTTAAAATGTCTCTGTCCTAAACTCAGCTTCAGGCCCAAGATATATGAAGATCATTAAAAAGGAAAACACCAAACCAAACAGAAAATAAAGGACCAAGAGAAAAGAAGCACAGCGGAGTCACATGCAAGGAAACTTCTCACTCGGCATAAGGCATCCCGCCTTAAAGCAAGTCAAACACCCAGCAAAGGGGTTGGAAGCAGTTTCACTTCGTTGGTTGCTCCCCACCGGCCCTTCTAGCTGTGAAAAGCAGAAGTTCACAATATTAAAATAGATGCCGTTGTGCATGCAAGACTAACACCACCAGCAAAGCGTCTCTTCCTGCTAGCCCACTTCTTCAATTCTCAGAGTGGCTCTCTGCCACCCGTGTATGTGGACTCTCTCAGAAACCCTGACTTGGTTTTTGGAGGAAGCTATGGAGTGTTTGCTGAAGCATTTGGCCACTTGGTGTTTTGTAAATTCTGCAATAAATTCCTTAATGACTCCTCATATCAGAGAAAGAATGTACAGGGAAGAACCGTCTGACCTACTTCGCAGTTCACCTTGACCGGGGACACCCACTACATCAGTCATTCTTCAGAGGGCGGAACTGCCAGAGACGCCTGGGAGTGGAGTGTTAAAGCTCTTCTTCCTTTCTTTTTCCTCTTCATTTACTCCAAACAGCATACAACGAGGCTGCTTTTGGGTTTACTTAATTCTTACTCCTGCCCCAAATCAGAAACATTTGGAAAATACACTTGGAAATGATGGGGAAATTGCTGAAAGCTAGAACATCGCTGCAGCATAGGTAGCACCTGAGAGTTTGTTAGAAATGCGGAATTTAGGCTCCATCCCAGACCTACCCAATTAGAACCTGCATTTTAACAAGACCCTCGGCTGATTTGTTTGCACAGTAAGGTTTGAGAAGCGCTGGGAAAGAACTTGTTAAAAATAAACTGAGGATAAAAAAGCTATGGCACATTTATGCAATGGAATACTACTCAGCAGTGAAAAAGAAGGAACTCTTTTCCTTTGTGACAGCATGGATAGACCTGGAGGGCATTATGCTAAGTGAAATAAGCCAGTCAGAAAAAGGCAAATGCCATATGGTTTCACTTATACAGTGGGGCCTTGACTTACGAGTGTCCCAACTAACGAGTTTTTTGAGATACCAGCTGTCTCTCGGCCGATTTTTTGCATTGAGTTGATAGAGTAATTTGAGTTAACGAGCTCCTTAACGAGCTCAGTCTTGGAATGAATTAGACTCGTAAGTCAAGGCCCCACTGTATATAGAATCTAGTTAACAAAATAAACTAGCAAACAAAATAGAAACAGACTCATAAATACAGAGAACAGACTGACAGCTGTCAGGGTGGTTGCAGGGCAGGATGAAAAAGGTGAAAGCAAAAAAAAAAAAAGACCTTCATAGACACACACACAACAGTGTGGTGATTACCAGAGGGTAGTGGGGTGGGGGAAGTAGAAGAGGGTAAAGGGGCAATAAATGGTGACGGAAGGAGATTTGATTTGGGGTGGTATGTACAAACATAATACAATATACACATGATGTATTATAGAATTATACACTTGAAACATGTAATTTTATTAACCAATGTCACCTCAATAAATTCAATACAAAAATAAAATAAATAAAAATGAACTGAGGTCCAAAAAAAAAAAAGAACGCAAGTCTAGCCCCCAGGGGCGGGCCCTTGTGTGAAATTTTGGGTCGCAGCGACACCTTGTGGCTATTTTAGAAGTTGCTGTTGAGCTTTCCATTGGTCAAGCTGTCTGACAGCAGTTAGTTCATTAATTGCTGAAGAAAACACATGAGCCTTATACCAGTGCCCAGAGGCCTTGGAATTCAGCTTCTCTCCATCACGCTGTCAATTGAGGAGATATGGGTCCTCTTCCAAGGATGCCTTCTACCTGAGCTTAGGGCAGTTAATAGGCTGAGCCATTGTCTGCATTAGAAACAACAGGATCATGAGATCTCAAAGAATTTCTTTCCCCTTTACAAGATTTTCACAAAATTCATAAGACCATTAAAACTCAGAGGCACCAAGATGATTTTGGAGAAAATCTAGATGAGTGATGCACACCTTTCAGGGATGGGGATTATCTTATAATAATGGTTAATATTTCTTGAACATTTACTTTGTTTGAAGCACCTGTGTGCATTGAGTCACTAAAACCTCACAACAATTCAATGAGATAGGTTGTTATATTGTCTCTGTTTTGTAGATCCCCAGCTGAGAGTAATTTCATCAGTAGTATTTGTTGGTTGAGAACAATTTATAGTAACAAGAAACGATTATTATGAATCTAGTAACTCTTGAAAATAAATTTGCATTGGATGAAACCCAACCACTTCTATATATACTTAGGGAAGAGTAGTGCAGACATATAAAATGTTATCTACTCAGCCTTAGACTATGGATTGGGTATATACAGAGTTGGGGCGTCTTGCAACCGCTCCTAGGCTCTCCAAAGAATTCACAGCCCACAGTCTGGGAACCTCCAGTGTAGAAGCACACCCCAAATGCTTTATTGATTCCATACCGTACAATTCTGAACACACCTGATTTCATCTGGTCTCTGATGTTTAGCAGGATCAGGCCTGTCTTGGTCTTGGTTAGGAGGAGACTTTTGGGGAATAGGAAAATGACGTCCAAAAAGTCGCCCATGGTTATACTTCCAGCTTGAAAAGCTACACTATAAAAATAAACAGATTCCATGGCCAATCAACCTATACACCTTAGGAAGAATCATTTTCCTAAAACACAGTCCTGTCTGGGTTATTCCCCAACTCAAAATTACCTCCAACTATGTCCAGCTGGTTATGTGAGATAAAGCCTATTCTGACTACCTAGGTTTTCAAAGCAAAATCCAACACTGACCTACCTGCTTGTTGTCGCTCCCTTCATGTCCCCTGCGCTCTGTCTAGTCTATTCCTCTCGTCCCTGTGTTGCCAGTAGAGAATGATGGTCTCTGAGGAGACATCTAGGAAGCCAGTTAGTGCCTAAGGTGATCCTCTCTGGGAAGCATTCCATTGATTAAATCACCTGGAATGCAGAGTTAGGTCCTACCTACACAGACACAGGAAAACAGTTCTGGCAAGCAACAGTTAATGGCCTTTTCTCAAGACCAAACACAAGCTTGCTGTGAAAAATATAGTTACTGAGTTGGCCAAATAAGTGCACATGCTGGTGGACAGTAACTTCCACAGGCCCTCATTGGAAGAAGTAACAGAATCAGAGGCTTGCTAGGTCAGGATGAGTCTTGGCCATTTTTTGTTTCTGCCTGCCCACTACCAATCTCCTCTTTCTAAAAGTATGTCGTTTTCTTGTGAGGCATTCTTTCTTCCCTCTGTATGTAGTCTGCGAGACAAGACTCCAGCATCCTCTAATTAGTAGAAAAGGGGCTCAAGCTCTCCAGGAAAGAGTTGCAGTAGACAGTTGCATGTTCTCTTCCCGGTATTTGAATCTTGACCAGAGGATCAAAGAAATAGAAGACAATTCTGTTTCATCCCGGAAGTGGTGCCCTGACCTTCGACAGTCTGCTTTTAGAGTTCTTGGTGGTCTTTGAATCCTATCCTCCAGAAATACTCTAGTTCCTGCCTGTTTCCAAGCCTCCACCTCTTATTGATTTCTCTTTTTTAATTTATTTTCATTTTTTTAAATTGTTTTATTGCTTAAAGTTCTCTTATGATTTCTGTGAGCCCCCAACATTCTTAAAAAATATATTTTGATTATGTTAATATGCTCGCCAGCTATTGCTAGAATATGTTGTATAAAAACAACCCTTGCCCAGCTGGCATGGCTCAGTGGTTGAGCATTGGCCTATGAACCAGGAGCTCAATTGCCAGTGTGGGGCATGCAGGAGGCAGCTGATCAATGATTCTCTGCCGGAAGCCGGTCCATCCTTGCTGCTTGACACAGTCGCTGCAGGGAAGAAACATCTGCACAGCATATGTTTCAAGGGACCTGGCATATATGGCATACTGTTCTTAATATGTTTGCTCCCTTTCTTAGCGCTATGTGTTTTAACCAAGGTCACCTCTCCGAGAAAGGTTGTTTCCCCAGGTGGGGATTTTTCCCTGAAGTTAGGGAGGGAATAAAACCCCTTAACTAAGTGCCAGGTGGGTAGTTAATCACTTTAACTACGAACAATCACGCTTAAGCTACATACTCTTTACTCCCTGGAATGGAGATAAGAAATGCCCTAACCTTTGGAATAGAAATTGATAGGATTAAAATCAACTGGTATAAATACAGATGTAACAAGACAATAAAAGACAGAACCTGGCTGGAGATCCTGGCTAGAACCTGGCTAGAGAACCTGGCTAGGCTGCTGATCAACTGAATGCTGTCTCCATGTCATTCCTTCTTCGCCGACTCCTTCCACACCTTTGGGAACCCCTGGACCTGCTGGGGTTGGACCCCAACAATTGTTAAAATCCCTACCTTTCTAAAACAACCTTTCTCGGAGAGGTGACCTTGGTTAAAACACATAGCGCCAAGAAGGGGAGCAAACATATTAAGAACAGTATGCCATATACGCCAGGTCCCTCGAAACATATGCTGTGCAGATGTTTCTTCCCTGCAGCGACTGTGTCAAGCAGCAAGGATGGACCGGCTTCCGGCAATTCTCTTTCATCATTGATGTTCCTATCTCTTTCTTCCTCTTCCATCCTCTATGAAATCAATAAAAATATCTTTTAAAAGAACACACCTCAAAATCCAAGTGGTTAATACCAACAAACTTTTATTTTTCTGACTCACAGACCTGTTACTCAGCCGGTGGCTCTGTTTCAGACTTCAGGTGTGGGTAGGTCTGCTCCAGGTACCTCTCATTGGATGACAGCAGCAACTGATCATAGCATGTTTTTCTCATTATAGATGGTAGAGGGCAAAGTAAACCACAAAAGCACATTTAAAATCTCTGGTAGAGTATAATGTATGTTCTTCTACATTCTGTTGGACAAAGCAAGTCCCTGGGTCAAGCTCAAACTCAAATGTGTGGAGATACGGTAGGTATTTAAAGTCACCATAGAAAGCCATTGCTGTGAGAGTCAGGGATCCAATTTTGAGGTTTTGCTAATGGCTGACCAATTACCCCAGCATTGTTTTTGGTTTTTTGGGTTTTTTTTTCCTCATAATTCATCCTATTCCCACTGATCTGTAATGCCACCTTCATCAGATATCAAGTTTCCATAAATGCAGAAGTACTCTTCTGGAGTCTCTAGTCTGTTTCATTATTCTGCTCATCAACCTTCATGCTGGTACTGTCCTTCTCAATTATGTGTTCTTTAATCTTCATTTAAAATCAACTTGTCAAGTTCCACATATACACGCTAAAAATATCAATCAATATTTTGTTTGGAATTTCTTTAGATTAATAATTAGTATGGGGGGAAAAAGGTATGCAGGATAATGAATCTTCCTGTCCATGAACATGGAGTATCTCTCCATTTATTTAGGTCATCTTTACTTACATTCAATAAAAATATGATTTTCTTCTTAAAGGTTATACACATCATCTGTTAGATTTATTCCTAAATATTTTATTTTAATGCTGTTATATATTATACTAGAGGCCTGGCGCATGAAATTCATACACGGGGGGATGGAAGAGGGGGCTCAGCCTGGCCTGTGCCCTCTCACAGTCTGGGAGCCTCAGGGGATGTCCGAATATCCTTAGTGCTGCTGTGGAGGCGGAAGAGGCTCGCTCCACCGCCACTACGATCACCAGCCATGAGCCCGGCTTCTGGGCTTCTTCCTGAGTGGTGCTCCCCTGTGGGAGTGCACTGACCACCAGGGGGCAGCTCCTGCATTGAGCATCTGCTCCCTGTTGGTCAGTGCGTGTCATAGCTACCAGTTGTTCCGGCATTCAGTTGATTTGCAATGTTAGCTTTTTATGATATAGGA
>NW_005871096.1:5638872-5703856 GCF_000147115.1 Myotis lucifugus
AATCCAGAAGCCTGTATGTATTATAAATAGCTAACATTTATGTAATCGTCACCATGTGCCAGCATTTTATATCAATGGAATGCATGCAATCTCACAGTGACTCTAGGAAGGAGGTATTGTTATTATAACTATTTATAGATGAGGGAACTGGAGTCCAGAGAAGTTCAGAGAGGTTAAGTAAATTGTCCAAGATCATAAGTGGTGGAGCCAGGATCCTAACTCATGGTCTGATATCCAGAGCTGTACCCACAACACTATATTTGGCTCTTAACCCTCATTAACCTCTTGCATTAATTCTATTCATTTGCCAGACTCTGCTCTTAGGTTTCCCATGCAAACAACAAAAACAATAAATACTTTAAAAATCAAGTAGCAAACACATAGTTAAGGCCCTATTAAAGCAGGGCAAAGTGTGTGTGTGGGTTGGAAACTTTATGAGGAGCAGCTCTCTCTAAGCAAATGGAATTCACACACCCTTGGGACTGCTGGTATACTTCCCCAGGAGCAAGGAATTTCGGGCATTGCTGCACTAGCCAAGTCAGGGCATCCTCAGAGAGGCCCACAGGCTCCAGGGAGGCCTGAATAGGGAAAGAGGCCCAGGCCCAAGCCCAACAGAGAGTGTCAAATGACAGGCCAGCCCCTTCTCCACCCTCCACCCCCAGACTTGGGCTGAATCAAAGGGCCATTCAGGCCCCTCCCTTTCACAGACTGAGGCCACTGGGGCCATCCCCTGAGGCCGAAATGCCACAATCCCACCGCTTCTGCTCCAAACAGGCTTGTGTTTGAAACCACAATATGCTTGGCTCGGATTTTACACACATTACTTTCCTGGTGCTGGAAAAAAAAGGAATTAGAAGAATGAAAGCGAGAGGTCTTGAGGGATGGGAATTCTTTTTCCAGTCTAGTGAAGGATGTTAATAAGGGAAAAATAAAACTGCTTTCGGTGAAGGGTCTTTGGAAGGGTTACCAGGCCACAATAATTAAAAGCAAATTAAAAGGCTATATCATTCATTCAGCCTCGGTTGCCTCTCTCAGGCCTGAGAGAAGTGAGTATACTTCAGAGCAGGGGGATGGGGGAGAGAGGGGGCAGGCTGTACCTCCCAGCTGTGTGGTGGTAATGATTCAGAAGTAAGGGTACCCACCTGTTTCTCTCTGTGGCATCCCAAATGTTAATTAATCAATTAGGGAACTGATTTATTTAGGGATAATCTTCCAAAACCTCACTACAAATTGGACATCTGTTGACACATTTCAAAGGAAAATTTTCTAGTGCTTTACATAGTATAAAAACAAAACAAACAAAAAAACACCAGCAACAACAAAACCAACCTTGGGTTTGGGTCATCTTGAGTGACTCACTTAAATCTCTCTGACTTTTCGTTTCCTTTCTGTAAAATGATCTTTTTTTTTTTTTTTTTTCAAACTAGATCATTTTTTTTTCCTAATAGTGCTCTCCTGAATCCTCTCTGAAGCCTGGAACGGGTAGAAGAAAAGTAAATGGGCATATTTATCGAGCAATTTGGCTCATATCCACTTCTATTGTCTTTGACCTCAGACCATTTTCAGTACAACCTGGTTGAGCAGTTAATTCCGAGGAACCTGTTTCTGGAACCTGCTAACTCTGTCAACAATTCCAGTTGACTGCAGAGGTCAGAGCCACTGCGTCTGCACTGGTTTGGTCCATATTGTCATCTTGTCAGAATGTGAAAGGTTCTGGCTAGCATCATGTCTTTCTCAAGGAGACTGGGGAAGACTTGTGACGACCCATGTGGGAGGTGAGTTCCCACCGGTTCTGTGCGAATGACTTCAGGAGGTAGCCCTGCAGCCTGTGTTGCAGTGGGACCCCTCAGACCTACATCTCTATTTTCACATATGCAGATGAGATTTTGCATGCAATTCTGCAACAATTTCCCTGAGAGAACCTTTCTTGAGCACCAAAGTTGGGTTATGATGCCATCTCTGTATTTTCCAAAGCACCTTGTTATTCACTACCCTAGAACTTAAAATTATGGTGCTATTGCCTGATCACCCAATCTTCATGTGCCCTTTCTCTGGTTTTGAGGTCAGAAACCAGGCTTGTCCCTAGGAATCCCCAGGACCTAGCAAAGTCCCTGCCACACGAAGGTGATTGTGTTTTCCAAAAATAGCGACAGCAGTATTTCCAGTTTTATGTGTTCTTCTACAAACTTTCCACTCCCCACCAGGAGGCAGAATCTATTTCCTCTCCCCTGAGATCCTGGGTCGGGGAGGGCAGACTTGGTGACTGCTGCAATAAACCCAATGCTGCAGAGTGCTGCACTCCAAGGCCAGACTCTAGAAAGTCACAAGGCTTCTGCCTGATGCTCTCTCCTGGGATTGCTGACCTTAAACAAACAGCCAGCCAGACATTTTCCCAGCAAAATGGGTTTATTCAGAAACAACCAAGAATTTTAATTCAGGACACGCAGTCTAATGGTGCTTGTGCAGAAAAACCATGGAAGGGAATGGTCTTTTATGGGCGTGGGAGGGGCTATTGAAAATCAAGAGTCCATTGGAGGAAACTGAAAGTTCCAAGCAGTGCAGTGACTTTTCATTGGCTGAGCTACGGGCAGCCTCCCATTGGCTGGGCTATTGTTGGGCAAGGAGGAGTCCCTTTTTCCTCCTTGTAAGGTAGGAAAGCAGTGTCACTTCCTGTGGGAATGCAAGGTACCTTTCTTCCTGTTGGGGTCAGTCATGTGTGTTGAGTGCCCTGTGTGAGAGTTGTCTTCTAGCCTCCTGAGCCTATTTTGAATGAGGTCTCCGTTTATTGATTTTCACAGGATATTCACCCTTGATATCAGCCCCCAGATGCCCCAGATGCCCCCAGCTGACAGCCAGCTTCACCCAACAGGTGAGTGAAGGAGCCGGCAGACAATTCCTTCCTCCAGCCTTCACCTCATCAGCTGAGGCCTCGGGCATTGGAGGCAGAGACAAGGTACCCCCAAATGCTTACCCACAGAATCTGAGCGTGATAAATAAGTGTTTGCACTGCACCGCTAGGTATTGGGGTTCTTTGTTGTGCAGACATCCTAGTTGGAACATTGGTCAGTCATAGGCACTAAACGCATTAGTGAATGGTTGGCCAAGGCTTCTATCAGGCCCCTGACCCTTAAAATATGGGAAAGAGAAAAGCTATTCTAGGAAATGAGTCGCATTTCTCTAAAGTTTATATATATATAATTTCAGAGAGGAAGGGAGAGTGGGAGAGACAGAGAAACATCAATGATGAGAGAGAATCATTGATTCTCTGCCTCCTGCATGCCCCACACTGGGGATGGCGCTGGAAATCGGGCATGTGCCCTAACCAGGAATGGAACAGTGACCTCCTGGCTCATAGGTCCTCGCTCAATCACTGAGCCACTCCCACTGGGCTTACTAATGTTTTAAAGTATAAATATCTACTTTTTTATAGTAAATATACAGATTCTTTTTTAAAAATATATTTTTATTTTTATTGATTTCAGAGAGGAAGGGAGAGGGAGATACATCAATGATGAGAGAGAATCATTGATCGGCTGCCTCCTGCATACCCCCTATTGGGGTTCGAGCCTGCAACCCCGGCACGTGCCCTTGACCAAAATCGAAACTTAGGACCCTCCAGTCCGCAGGCCGATGCTCTTTCCACTGAGCCAAACCGGATAGGGCGATATACTGATTCTTTTTTAAAGCAAGTTTCTATCAAGCCATGAAAAGACATGAAAGAAACTTAAATGCGTGTTACTAAATGCAAGAAGCCAATCTGAAAAGCTTACAGATTGTGTGATGATGACGAATGATGACATTCTGGAAAAGGTGAAACTGTGGAAAGAGTAAAATATACCCTATGTTGCCTGGGGTCTGGGGAGAGGGGATCAATAGGCAGAGCACCGGGGATTTTTAGGACACAGGCTATTCAGTACGATGCTATAATGGTGGATACATGGAATCATACATTTGTCCAAACCCATAGAATGTACAGCACTGGGAGTGAAGGATAATGGACAGCGTAGGCTTAGTTCATGGGCTGTAACATATGTGCCACTGAGGGAAAAATGGGGGTTGGGGGGGTGGCTGTGCCTGTGTGGGCACGGGGGTATATGGGAAATCGCTGTACTTTCTGTTCTGTTATTTTTTTCTTTCAACTCAACTTTGCTCTGAACCTAAAACTGCTCTAAAAACTTAAGGCTATAAAAAAGGTTCATTTAAATATGGTCATACTGGTTTAGGAGCCTAGGGATCCCTCCTTCCCTCTCCCCAGCCTCCTGTCTAGTTGACTGTGCAGTCATGGGTGCGATATTCAGTCGTTGCTTCTCTGCACTGGGGCTAGAGGGTGAAGTTCGGCCATGTTCATCAGGGGTTAATTCACCTCAGGACAAATTCTTTCCTTCCTTCTTTTCTTTGGTGGAAGCATGTTATCTGGGAGCTGATCTGTTTCTAACACAGTTTAAGGAGTCTTCTGTTTTTGCCTTGATTGACAGTGAAAAAAACTTCAGCCAAAACTGAAAGAATGGCTTAGGCCTAGATTAAAACAAGGACTCCAGGGCAGTTTGAATAATGAATTAAGCATTCATTATTCTTTGTTTCTCTCTCTAGCACAGTGGTTCTCAACCTTCCTAAAGCCGCCATCCTTTAATACAGTTCCTCATGTTGTGGTGACCCCCAACCATAAAATTATTTTCGTTGCTACTTCATAACTGTAATTTTGCTACTGTTATGAATCGTAATGTAAATATCTGATATGCAGGATGTATTTTCATTGTTACAAATTGAATATAATTAAAGCATAGTGATTAATCACAAAAACAATATGTAATTATATATGTGTTTTCCGATGGTCTTAGGCGATCCCTGTAAAAGGGTCGTTCGACCCCCAAAGGGGTCGCGACCCACAGGTTGAGAACCGCTGCTCTAGCATTTATTAATTAGCAACTGTTTTCCATAAAAAAATATCAGTAAGATCATCATCCTTAGAGCTGGCCAAGATAAATGTGATGTTTAATTTTGTGTTTTAATTAAAACTAGATGTTGTCATTGGGTTTATTGTTATGTCTATTTGTTTAATAGATTTCTCCTCAGAAAATACAGCAGGAGACCACATAGTTCCCAGAGTGATTATTTGGATGGAAAGTGATTGCACAGGGCTTTCGTAGTTTTGAAAACAAGTGTGATGATGGTTACTGACGTTTGTGGTTTAAGTTGTCTTTAACCTGAGATCCATGCATGTGGGTAGGTGCACACACACTTGCTAAACATCTTGGAAGAACAGTGGTCGTCAGTCTATGCCACAGACCCTCCCGACCCCCATGAAAGGGGATGTGAGGGCAGCTTGTTGGGCTGGGGACCTGCAGGCCAGGGGAGTGTGTCGCCCAAAGCCTAGCTGGCAAAAGGAAAGCCCGAGAGCTGCTTTCTGTGAGCTTTTTCACATGGAAATGATTGTAACAGGCAGATTCTCTTTATGAACTGAAAGTAATGTATGACGGATATGCATTTGTTAATTGGTTTTTTAGTTTCATCCCACGTTCAGCAGGTACAGAGGTTAACAAGCCAATGGTTTTGTAAGGCTTCTATTGAAAACCACCAGCCTCACCCCCTTTTCCGGTCCCGAGTTCCTCTCCAGAGGGGCAATTACTCCTCTTTCTTAAAGCTGTTTCTTATGGAGTTTGTCTCCATATTTCTAAATTATATGTTACATTGATATTTTTAATATTCTTATCTGTAAAATGAGTTTAAAAACCTCAAAGTTTGGTATGAGCATTAAAGGGAATTAATTCAGAAAAAAGTACTTTTAACAGTGTCTAGCGCTGTTGTTGTTATATTTCAGTTTTAGTTATTATCTGTAGTCTTTAGTTATTACCTAGAATCTTCCTACTACAAAAACATTATGTTACAGTACCTCTTTAACACACACACACACACACACACTTTCCTCTCTTGCCACCTGGCCAATATTTTTTCTATCATAAATTTTTAAGATCAAAATTTAGTGTTTACATTATTGTAACCTTGAAAACCTATGGATGAGCCATATGAAATATTATCATTATATTTTCTTCCTCACTGGAGTTCATCATTATCTCCTTATTTTCTCCCTTGTTTGTCTCCCTTGTTGTTGAATTTTGACACCAATTCCAATGTGAGTGTGTTTTCTCATACCACCAAGCAATTATCTGGAAATTTTCATCTTCACTAGCATTTCCAGCAGTGCCATCTAAATCTTGAGCAATTCTTTGGCACCAGCTGGGCGTCCTATCTCAATTATGACACTATCTATCGGGAGGCATCATCAGATTCCACAGGGCTCAGTCCCACAGGACTTCCCCCTACCCACCCCTCTTTGGATACCATCACAAGCCCTGTCACCTGTTCTTCTGAAAGACTGACTATAAATCAGGTTCCCACCATCCCTTCCTTGGGTTAAATTAACTTGCTAGACCAGTTCACAGAATGCAGAAACATTGTACTTACTAGATTACCAGTTTATTATAAAAGGATAAAACTCAGGAATAGCCAGATGGAAGAGAGCACGGGGCAAGGTGTGGGGATGCAGTCTCCATGCTCTATTGAGTGGCCATTCTCCCCAAAACTCCACATGTCCATCAATCTGGAAGTTTGCTGGACCCTGTCTTTTTTTAATTTTTTTATGGAAGCTTCATTATATAGTTACAACTGATTAAATCACTGACTATTGACAATTCATTCAACCTCTAGCCTTCTCCCCTTCCTAGAGATTGGGGGTGTGGGGGTATAGAGGGGTGAGGGTGGGGATGGGACTGAAAGTTTTGGTTCCTGGCAACCAGCCCCCATCCTTAGGTGAATTAGAGGCTTCTCAAAAGTTACCTCATTAACATAACAAAAGACACCCTTATCACTCTCATTACTTAGGAAATTCCAAGGAATGGGAATAAAGACCAAATCTAGTATATTCCTTTATATATATATACTAGTGGCCCGGTGCACAAAATTTGTGCACTGGGGATGGAGTGGGGTGGGGATGGGGTCCCTCAGCCCGCATGCACCCTCTCGCAATCCGGGACCCCTCAGGAAATGTCCAACTCGCAATCTGGGACTGCTGGCTCCTAACTGCTCACCTGCCTGCCTGCCTGCCTGATCTCCCCTAACCGCCTCTGCCTTGGCCCCCTACCACCACGGCTTCATCAGAAAGGATGTTCAGAATGACGTCCAGAAGATCGTTTGGCTGTCTGGTCTAATTAGCATATTACACTTTTATTATTATAGACTAGTGCCCTGGTGCATGGATTTGTGCACATTGAAAGGAAATTAATTAGAAGGTGGCCGGTGGGTCAGGACTGGGTGAGATGGGCTGGACACGCCCTGGAGCCAACCTCCTGCAGTCCCACCCTGACTGGCCATACCTGGGGCGGCGCCACGGCTCTAAGGGCATCTACGGAGTGAGCGGGGTCTCTCTGGCAGGTGGGATCCCTCGGCCTGGCCTGCAAGGATCAGGCTGAAACCGGCTCTCTGATTTCCCCTGAGGGGGTCCTGGATTGTGAGAGGGTGGTTCTTGGTGACACACCCCAGAATCGGGCTCCCTCCTCTCTGGTTCCAAGGTGCATCACCTGAGAACTGCCATTGCCAAGTCACCGCAGCTAGGCAGCTCCTGTGTTGAGCATCTGCCCTTTAGTGATTAGTGCACATCATAACTGCTGGCTGGATGGTCGGATGGTGACTTAGCCTTTTATATATAGAGGTAATTGATTTCAGAGAGGAAGGGAGAGGGAGAGAGAGATAGAAACATCAGTAATGAGAGAGAATCATTGATCAGCTGACTCCTGCACACCCCCTATTGGGGATCGAGTCTGCAACCTGGGCATGTGCCCTGACCAGGAATCAAACCCTGACCTCCTGGTTCATTGGTGGATGCTTAACCACTAAGTCATGCTGGCTGGGTGTATATTACTTATTATAAATCATAACATCATACTTACCTTTCTGTGTACCCAACTACTTAAATCATACACAAACCCTCCACCAGAAATGTAAATTTCCTCTTGATATGTTGTAATAGTGTAAACTTTTTCCAGAAGATATCCTTGCTGGAACTCTCCTGCTGCACTCTGCACAGCTGTTCTGCTTGCTGCACAGCTGTCACCCTGGGATTTCCTTTGACTATCAGCCTCAAAATTCCTTAGTGCTCTCTTTTACATTGGATCATTTCTTTCCTCCTGCAAAATCCTCTTTCTTGCTTTACATTTCCATTTTGAGTGAGCACATCCTTCAGGAGCTTCTAAATCATTAATGTCTAAAATATTATTTCACTTTCATACATAATTGATAGTTGGGCTAGGTATAAAATTCTAAGTTAAAAATATTTTTCTCTTAAAAATTTGAAGGCACTGTTCTTTTAAATTCCAGGGCAGCTATTGAGGAGTCTGCTATTTTATCTTTTAAAGGCTTATTTTTTCCCCTCTGGATGTGTTTAGAATCTTCTCTTTGTCCTTGGAATGACAAAATTTTATGATGATGTGTCTTGGTGTGAGACTTTTAAAACCCATTATGCAGGGGACTCAGTGAGGCCCCTCAATATAAAAACCCATCTCCTTCGGTTCTGAGGAATTCATATTCTCTATTCTCTTTTTCTAGAGCTCCTATTTTACTTGAGTATTATAATTCTTGGTCTGGTCTCCATTTTTTTTTATCTTTGCTATTCCTCCTGTTTTCCATCCTTTCTATTGTATTTTTGCATATCTGCTGTTATAGTTTTAATTTCCAAAAGCTCAATTTTTGGTCTTTCAATGAGCTTTTATATAAGTTCCTATTTTTTTTTTATTTTTTCCTCAGAGCATAGTCATTATAACTTTTTGAAGTTTTCTTCTGCTCCTTAGTTATTTCTCTTTTTTTTTTTATCAAACTTTTTAAAAAGTATTGTTTTGATCTCCATTTTTAAAATTAAAATGTATTTTCAGATGTTTGGTCATCCCTAGCAACCATCTTATATTTAAGAGTGGAGCACTAAAAAACTAATTGGAAACTGTGGTGTGTGTGTATACACACACCAGACTGTGGATTCTTCATTGAATAGACCGCCTGAGCTGTTTCTTAACCAAACTAATACATATACTACACTGTATATATGGAAGTATTTAAAAATAAATTATAGACATTGAAAAAACCATCTCTGCCACATTCTAATTAATGACCTGAAAAAATTATTCAACACATGGATGGTTGGGTCAATAAAATGAAATATTATATATTAAGTATTTAAATTTTTGCCTTACATACTAAAAGCAACTAATAAATGGAAGCTACTAGTACAGGCTAAATACTGTACGCTACTGTACATCTTCCATTTACCTCTCAGGAAGCCCTGGCTCTGTGGTAAAAATGGAGAGATGGAATTGAGGTCTATCTGGGTATACCGGATGCTGTAACATAACACGGACTGCATGGCCACAGTAAAATGGCATGCCTTCAGCATACAAATTAGGAAAATTATTTTCCTCACTATTTCCAGAGGTGACTCATGATAATCAAGCTCAGTAAAGACTGACGTATAAATTAAACTTTCAATTATAAATCATAATGAAAAATATAGCTACCGAGTACATTGGATATTTAACTTCCTGGGAGCAAGTGATGCTTTCTTTAGTGTGTGTGCATTATTTGCAGTAGACGCGTTCCTAAAGACTTGGCGTTATTCAAGACTCATGAAATTCAAAACAAACGTTCTCACATTAATAAATTTCAAGTATGGTGGAGCATGTTCCCAGAGCACATAAATCCACATCCATTGGTGTGTAACTTCCTTTTAATGGTGCTTTTCATTTACTCAGCATGATCTCTGATATTTTTCAGAAGTGAATCTGCTAAAATGCAAGCATATTATATCCTAATGGCTGTTAAGTCTTCATCAGAACCATTTTATGACACCTAAAATCTGGAATAAATGCATTGCTCTTGGTGCTTTTCTGCACTACTACATTATCAATGCTCATGATATGGTCACAGGACATGTTAAAAAGTATTTTAAATTCTAATAACTGTACAATTGTCATCAAAATCACTTGATGAAATTCTGAGCCGTGTGGAAAACAGTATAGTTCATGAGATATCACCCAAAGAGAGAGAGAGAGATAATTTATTTTTTCTTTAAAAAAAATCCTCACGCAAGGATATATTTTAATTAATTTTTAGAGAGAGAAGAAGGGAGGGTGAGAGGGAGAGAGGGAGAGAGGGAGGGAAAGAAGGAGAGAGAGAGAAGAAGAGAGAGAGAGAGAAATATTGATATGATAGAGATACATCACTTGGTTGCCTCCTGTAGGCACCTTGACTGGGGAGTGAACCTGCAACCTAAATTATGTGCCCTGACTGGGAATCAAACCTGCCACCTTTTGGTGTATGGGACGACGTTCCAACCAACTGAGTCACCTGGCCAGGGTGGAATTTCTGTTTCAGAACCAAAGTGACATTTTGAAATTCACTTGTCTGATCAGTTTTGGGATTGAGCAATTCTTGATTTCTTTTTTTAATTTTGGGAGACTTGCATAATATCTCATTTTGAGCACAAACTGAGACCTTGTGAATGTTTTGTATTGCACACTTGAACTACATTGAGCAAAGAGAGACTGTATTGGCTTATACACTGAGTGGCCAGATTATTACGACTGGCCAGATTATTATGACCACCCCATCAGTACTTCATTGACACTTCCAAAAATACTGAATATTGAAAACTTTCTAAGCAAATACTCTCAATGTTTTATTATTATTATTATTATTTGCATAACTAATTCACTTCATTGTTCTGATGGGGTGGTCATAATAATCTGGCCACTCAGTGTATAATCAAACTACTGAAATGGCAGAGAAGGAATAGCCTTAAGGATCCAGGGACTTGTAAGCTGTCAGATCTCTTTCTCTGCTCTTTTCTGCATGTTGCCTGCATTCTTCTGGCTGTCTCCATGAGGCTGCAGGCATGATGCTAGATCACTCCATACTTCCATCCTCTCTGCCTTATAACTGGAGAAGAGCCTTCTTAGTTGGCTAGAGAAGGATGCTAATAGGATCTCCTTAGATCACATGGTATGCCTTCGCATACCCAACCCCTGATTCTGAGGAGAGGAGGAAATATGATTGGGCCCACCTGGGGCATGTACCTATCTCTAACCAATGGGTCTGGAACTACTAAGACTGGAAAAGTTGAAATTGGATTGTAGTTCCCCAAAGAAGAGGACAAAACAACCAAGGCTATCACAGAAGGGCTTTGGGCATGGTTGCAGCTTGGGGTGCAGCTGAAAGTGTGGCTTCCTGCAAGCTTGCCTGGGAGCTAATGTCTCCAGTGGGGATCTGATGCGACCTTTTGATCTGTCCTGCGATCTCATGTTCCCAGTGGTTGAAAATGGGTTGTGGCAGCGACCCCAGCTCTACCAAACTCATTTCCCCTTTTTCCTGGGCTTAGAGCGAAGCTACATTTTGCAGCCTCCCTTGCAGTATTGACGAAATAACTGAACTTTAGCCAAAGGACTGTGAGTGGAAGGGCTGCGTGCCACTTCCAAGTTTGACCCATAAGACCTCCCATCCTCCATGCTCTTTCCCTGACTGCCAGCTGATGCAGATGGGCCTGGCAGCTGCAGGCCACACACTGAAGGTGGTGGAACCACAAGGTGGAAGGAGCATAGGGTCCTGAATCCCTGCTTGGAAGAGAGCCATCTGTCCATCAAGAAATCCATTTTAGACCCTACCTGAGGGAGAAATGAAGTTGTTGTTGGAGTGATGATCAGTTTCAGAGTTTGGTACAGCAGTGAGTGCTACCTTAACCAACAGAGAGATTTCCCTCTGTCTTCATCTCCGTCATTCCCATTTTCCCAAATGGCTGCATGTGAATGCTGGAACTCACAGAGCTGGGGCTGAGTCCTGGCTCGGCTACTTACCAGCAATGTCACTTCAGGCAGGTCACCTAACTGCTTTGAGATGCAATTTTCTTATCTGTAGAATAATCATGCCTACTTTACACGGCCCATGTGCAGTTTGGACTATACAGGGTATCTAAAAATGCTCTAACTGCAGATTCTAGGTGTTGATAGTATTGTGTTTTTTCCCCCAAATTGCCACAAGGTAGCTTCATCCAGAATGACTTCCCACCTGGTTTTGGCTGCTTTGGAAAATAGCTTGTCAGCTAGGAGATTCTTCAGTCTCAGGAAAAAGCCTTCCTGACCCAGAACACTAAATTATGTCCTTGGGCTGTAGCAAACTGCTGCTGCCATTGATCCTTCTTTCTACCAAGAGGCAAACAACAGTAGACATTACTAGTAGACCCCAGGCTCTCACTCTGCCTCTCTGGAACTCCTCAGATAGGAATAATTCTCAGTTTCAGGCTCACAGCCCTCTGCTTCTCTTATTCATTTACTCATTCATTCATCCATTCACTCATTCATTCATTTGTCTATTGACACATGTGCCCATCTGCTTATTCATTCATCCGTGCAACAGAAGTATGTGTTGCATGCCAACTCTGTGCTGGAGATACAGAAGTGAAAGGAAAGGCATACCCTCATCCCCATGAAGCACCCATTCTAAGGAAAGGTCGGAGAAGAGAGTGACAAGTGCAGGGGCCAATACAGGGTGCTGTGGGAGCTCATGAAAGGCATTCCCCAAGTAGTGATGCCAGAGACAAGTTTTTTCAGGCAAAAGGATGACAAAGCTGTTTCTACCACAATTACCAAGATACCCCTGAAATCAAGGTATTGGAGTCTTCCACTCATTGACTGCATCACTTAGATTCATCATCACTAGCACCACTGCCACCAGCACCTCCCTATCTAAGCACCACTCTATTCAATTCCAAAACTTCCATGTAGCCCCAAAGCTATCCAAACCTCTTTCATGCCTAGCTCCCTCCCCATGGCCACCAACGTTCCACAAACTAGAGGCCCGGTGCACGAAATTTGTGCAAGGGCGGGGGACAGGGGCATTCTTCAGCCCAGCCTGCACCCTCTCGCAATCCGGGACTGCTGGCTCCTACCACTCGCCTGCCTGCCTGCTGGCTCCTACCACTCACCTGCCTGCCTGATTGCCCCTAACCGCTCTGCCTACCTGCCTCATCGCCCCTAACCACTCGCCTGCCTGCCTCATCGCCCCTAACTGCTTGCCTGCCTGCCTCATCACTCCTAACCACTCTGCCTGCCTGCCTGATTGCCCCTAACTGCTTGTCTGCCTGCCTGATCACCCCTAACTGCCTCTGCCTCAGCCCCCACTGCCGCGGCTTCGTCCAGAAGGATGTCCGGAATGACGTCCGGAAGGTCGCTCGGCTGTCCAGTCTAATTAGCTATTACACTTGTATTATTATAGAATCCTTAAAATGTAATATATAGGTACTAGTAAATGTGTTTGCATACATACATATACACACAAAGCTTGAATACATAGACGTGTATAATTTCCAAATTTCCAAAAAAAATCTAATTGTTCAGTTGGGAGTTACCTGTCACTACTTCAGACACCAAACTTTATTAAATTTCCCCAAAAGCAGAAGTATAAGATAGCTTATGGCTGCTTACTTTGCTATCATAGAAAGCAAATAGACCCAATAAACTTTGGAGGTGCCTGGCTCATACAAAATTATTCTACTTTTTTCCTTTGAGAAAGCTTTATTATTGAAATGTTGTTAAGGATTTCTTTCTTTCCTTTGGTGCCTAGAATAATGTGTCCCTGTGATACATGCCAAAGTGTGAATGACTGACAGTAACTGAATATTTACCGAGGGGTGTGATGGGGGATATATTTTTTTACATTGTTATCTCCACCCTACCCCTTCCTGGTGGTATCAGTCGTTAATGACTCCCAAACTGCTAGGATTTTTATGGCCATGAGTGACCCTTAAAGTTGAGAAGGAGGAAGGAAGTCTTTTCTTATGTTTTATTAATAATAACAACGAGAATAACAATGCTGGCATTAACCAAAGCATTAATCAACACATATATAATTATGTAACATATAATTAATGATGATAGTACTCATTTACTCATATTCATCTATGTATTGCTTCATTTATGTCTCATAGCCGCTCTATGAGATAGGTTCTAATATTATCATCCTGATATTACAGAGGAGGAAGGTGTGGTACAGAGAGGTTTAATGACCTATCCAAAGTCACACAGCAGTGGCAGAGACAGGATTTGAACACAGGCAGTCTGGCTCTAGAGTTCATCCTCTTTACCACTGAGTCATGTTGCTTTGAACTACTCTTAGGCAACCCAGTCCTGGAAGAGCCAACTGAGAGGAACAGGACACGTTCCAAGAACCCTCAAAAGACCCCTGGCTTGCCCTGACCGGTTTGGCTCAGTGGATAGAGCGTTGGCCTGCGGACTCAAGGGTCCCGGGTTCGATTCCAGTCAAGGGCATGTACCTTGGTTGCGGGCACATCCCCAGTGGGGGGTGTGCAGGAGGCAGCTGGTCAATGTTTCTCTCTCATCGATGTTTCTAACTCTCTATTCCTCTCCCTTCCTCTCTGTAAAAAATCAATAAAATATATTAAAAAAAAAAAAAAGACCCCTGGCTCTGAAGTCGTAGCCCCAAGCTTCTGGGTCTCCTTCTCAGCAGGAGGCGCCCATAGTCCACATTTTCTGGGTTCTCTCTTAACCACAGATGCCTTGGCTACTTAGATCCAGAATGCCTGACCTTCGTTAGGAAAAGCCCTGAGCTTAAAACTTAATCATTCTTGAAGTAGTTATAGTGTGCTAATCAAAGGACTCACAAATACATGGAAATAATCAAGGGGATGATCCAGTACATTTCTTGGAGGACCTGCAATGGATACTGATAACCACGAGCCCAATAAACTTGCATGGGCCCCAAGCTTATAGCAGCCCTTCCTGACTCCAGATAAACCACAAAGACATCAGAGGCAGGGCTTTTTCTGACCACACTCAGACTAGCCCCAGCTCTCAGGGCGGCCTGGAACAGACCAGTCCTCCCACCTGGTTTACAAGGTTAGGGGTCCATGCTGTACTCACTGGAATGAGTGCTTAAGTGTTTTCTCTCAAGAGACCTTTGTCACAGTCTTTGCAGGACTTTAGCTCAGAGGAGCAACCCAGAAGGCCAGACTTCAACCTACACCACAGACAGAAAAGTAGACCAAGTTTGGGAGGGTCTGTACCTTCACAGTGGTGGGAGGAGAACAGCTCTGTGAGGCCTCCGGGTCCTCCCTCCGCACTTGTAATGCTCTGCAGTAAAGACTGGGCGAGGGGCCTAACTTATGGGGCCTCTCACACCAGGAGCAGCAACAGAGTTGACTGCCCTGGCAGCGCAAGTTTCTCCAACGTACTCTCCATTCCCCAGTTGCCCCGAGGAGCCTGCAGGCTCAGGGCACCCTCATCAGCCTCTCCAGTGACCCCTTTGCTGTATATGCTTTAGTATAAGAAATCTG
Organism: Myotis lucifugus; assembly: GCF_000147115.1. Taxonomy (NCBI): domain Eukaryota; kingdom Metazoa; phylum Chordata; class Mammalia; order Chiroptera; family Vespertilionidae; genus Myotis; species Myotis lucifugus. The sequence continues at coordinate 5,654,255 of NW_005871096.1, forward strand.
ATTCAGAATTCAATGAGAGGGAACACAGAGAGGGAGGGACTAAAGAAGGTTGCCTGGGTTCAGATTCTAGTCCTGCCTCTTGGGCTGAGCAGCCCAGGCACAGGTTCTCATGTGTGAAATGAAGATAGTACCCCGCCCCCCCCCACCCCCCCGCCCCCGGCCCCTCATAAGGTCATGGAGCACAGACAGTGAGTTAACTCATGTACAGCTTTAAGCACAGTGCTTGGCACTCAGGGGGGCTTGGCCAGCCCTCTGTGGAGAGGAATCCTTCGCTCTCTCACTATTGCAATCGTTATTTGTACCAGGGCAGGTTACTCCGCTCTGGGTGACACTGGCCAACTTCTGTCTCCCCCTGGAGAACAGGATGCCCCCCTCCACTCACCCCGTACAAACAAAAACTCCCTCCTTCAAGGCAGTTCACTAGATGCCATGCGGAAGTTTCCTCTCCTGGGATCAGGTCCCTGGGCATTTATCCTCGGGATGAACTGGCTTGGAGTTGAGGTCAGCTGAAGTTCAAGAGGGCCTCAATTCTAACTTTTGCTGTTTATTGAATTGTGGCATTTATAAGCCAAAGCACTTGGCCTCCGGGGCCAAGACCGCAGGCGCAACAATGCGGCCCTTCTCCTGTGGCCCTGTTTACCTTCCGGGAGCAGGCAGGGTGTGGCCAGAACTTCTGGGTGGCAAGAGCCCCAGGGTGTGGTGAGAACACTGGGTGTGGCTGCCCAGGGTAGGCCTTGGAGAAGGCAGCCGAGAAAGAAGCCATGGTGGCCCAGGTCTGAATGCTGAGGCCACCTGTGGGTCATGCTCTGTGGTGGAGCAGCTGTGGGGACTCAGGTTCTCTCCTCCTCAGACACGACAATAACAGTAACAATAGCAATAACAATAGCATGCCTTTACTGCGTACTTGGTAGCACATGTGGCTCTCCACAGCTCCCCCTTAATCATCAAGACCACGGGCTGTGTGAGTCCCGGCACCACCTCTCACAAGCTGTGTGAACTTGGGTGATTACTTAATTCTCTGTCCTTCAACATCTTCATCTGTAAGTGGGGTGGTTAGAAGCACCTTCTTGAGGGCAGGGCTGGAGGTACCCACTTGACCCCACGACCAAGGAGCAGGAGCCCCTGAAGAGGAAGGTAGAAATAGATCATGTGGTGTCAGAGTAGGGGGATTTATTTTAGTGACTTTAGGTTGCTGGTTCCACGTAGGTATAAGTATGCAAAGCTAAGAATCCAGGAAAGAATGACCAAATAAGGAATTAAAAATCAGATTTTATATGAAAGTACCCACCTTGGTCCTGAAAGAAAAGAAACCAATTGGCAACAGCAGTAATTGAGCAGAGTCTTGAGCCCATTGAAGTCAGTGTAAACAAAGCCGTGATCAACTACGCAAAACATTTTATGTACCAGGGCTTTCAATCAAGTAAATAAAGCATGGAATGTGTAGGCTGTAAAACAAACAAACGAAAAACCAAAAAAGAAAACGCACCTTCCTCTTCAGGTTGTAGGAGGATTGATTGAGAAAGCCCCAGAATGCTCTCTGGCCCAAGGTAATGTTGAGTGCATGCTAGCAGTTCTAACGCAGCCTTCACATGCAGGACTTAATGCCGTTCTCGTAACAATCCTGTGGAGTAGGTCCCACAGAGGAGAGGCTTGATCGCAGGATTACCTAACTCCGAATCCCAAATTCCGGGCCCCAAATCACTGTGCCTTACTGCCTTTCATTTACCAGCTTCACTTGAAGAAACATTGATTGAGCACCTTTCTATGAGCCAAGCTTTTGTGACTTTATTTCATTCATTGGAAGTTCCAACTTAACTCAATTCATAAGCACTTTGGAGCTCTTCCAACTGGCCACGGGGCTGGATCCCCGGATCCATGGAGCAGATGATGTTGGTCCCCAGCAGGGGCTCACTGGTCCACAGGCCAATCTGCCAACAAAGAAGAGCCCCTGTGCTGGGACTGAGCACCTTTAAAGCCTAATGACTCTCTGCGCCTCCATTGGGACAATTTCTTGAACTTCCTTACCTCTTTTCAGGGCCTCAACTAAAGACATCCACCCTGTTTTGCTTAAACTTCCCATTTCTAGGTTGAGGTTTGAGGTAGACTATTAAATAAAAAGAAAAGAAAGAAGGAAGAGCCATTTGTCAGTAATTCATCTATCCTTGAAAAACTAGGATTTGATTAGGGTTTGAGGAAAGGAAAGACACCCCCTCCCCCCACATGCCAGAGTACACACCCCTCTGGGAAGGGGCCTTCTCTAAGCAGTGGGCTTTGGAAAATTGCTTCCAGATTCTAGAAAGAGGTCAGGGAAATGCCAGTCACTGAGAAACTTGGAAGAAAGTAGTTGATGAGATGGGCTATCTGCAGGTGTAACCCACCCACAAAATGTGCTGTAGATTGCTGCCTAAGGCAACTTAGAACACAAATGAAACCCCTGCATTTACGAAACATTTATGGAATACCCTACAGGCACTATGCTAAACAGCGGGGACTTAAGATAAAACAAACCCCAGCCCCTGCCCCCAGGTGCCTCAAAGTATAATCTGCCACTAAATGTAAACAAAGAAAGGTGTCCCCTAATCAGTTGAGTTCATCTGAGTATTCAAAGCCTTGATGTGACAGTAAAATTGTGTGGCCAGCATGCAGTCCTGGAAAAGGGGCATTTGAGCCCACTCCCTTAGTGTTTATCCGGCCCCCAGGAGGGCCCAGTTCCAATCAGAGTGTGAGCTGCCTGGGCCAGAGAAAGTTTTTTTGGACTCGCCATACCTGGGAATTTTGTCACTTTAGTACTCACAGAGAAGCTTCCTTTGTGCCGGAGGTTGTTCTAAGCACTCGACAACCATAGCACAGATGTACTATCCCCACAACAACTTCAAAATTTGAGGCCCTGAGAGGTTGTCATTTTCTCTAGGTGGATCATCTCATACAGCTAGTTAGGAGGAAGGAAGGGTGATCTGGAGCTAGGCCCCTGCCCTTACCACATAGCAATAGTTCTTCTACAGGCAAGAAAACAGCCTTCTCATGAGTGGTCTCGGTTCTTTGGCCGCTCAATCCTGGGTGGGTAGGACCCAATTTAGGCATGCCTCTCATTGCAATTGAATTATGTGGCATGGAGTTTATACTCTAGTGCAGCGGTTCTCAACCTGTGGGTCTCGACCCCTTTGGCGGTCGAACGATCCTTTCACAGGGGTCGCCTAAGACCATCCTGCATATCAGATATTTACATTACGATTCATATTTACATTACGATTCAGCAACATTACAGTTATGAAGTAGCAACGAAAATAATTTTATGGTTGGGTCACAACATGAGGAACTGTATTTAAAGGGCCAGAAGGTTGAGAACCACTGCTCTAGTCTCACGTAAGTATGGGCTTCATGTGCCGGTTTCTGTGAACCTGACTGCCTCTGGGTGCTCGAGGGAAACAAAATTCCCTACTAGGACCCAAACCCAAAGCCAGTGAGTCAGGGTCTTATCAGAAAACAAGTGGTCCAAGATCACACAGCAGGACTGGGACTAGAACTCAGTTTCCTCGGCTTCAGTAATGGCTTTTTATACTTGGAAAGGAAAAGAAAGGGGGACTTAAAATGCACAGGAACAAAGTTTTGAGAACATCAAGCCACATTTACAAATATATTTCTCTCTCTCTCTTTTTTTTTTTTTGCCAGCTAATTCTTTTTTGTTTGTTTTTTTTGCCGGGGTTCTTGTTCCAGCATTAAGAAGAGTTCAGGAAATTTGGAGAAGGCGGTGAGTAGATTAAATAGGAGTCCAGTGACGAAATATAATTTTGAAAGGCATTTGGGGATCAGAGGAGCCTAGGTTAAAGGAAACTAAGATCTCCTCATCTCAGGACCCCATGCTTTTTATTAACACAAATTGTCCTGTGGCGAGGCAGAGATATACACCTCAAAGGGTCAGGGTTTCATATACAGAGTCCATTGTCAGATTTGGGGGAATTAGCCTACGGCTGTTCAGGTGTTTGGCCAGTAGGAGGCAATAACGTGTAGATTAAGATGCCCTGAGCTGTCTGGCAGCCAAGCAATCATCCCTTTTCAGGTTTGGGGAAATGCCTTCAGCCATTCCCAGATTTAGCACTGCTGTCATGCCAGAACTGGTTTCCCGCAGTTTTTCAAATACAGTTCACTTACAATATTATATTAGTTTCAGGTGTATATAACTTACTAAGTGATCATCATGGTAAACCTAGTACCCATATAACACCATATATAGTTGTTAGAATATTATTGATTATACTGCCTATGCCAGTGATGGCGAACCTATGACACGTGTGTCAGAGGTGACACGCGAACTCATTTTTTTGGTTGATTTTTCTTTGTTAAATGGCATTTAAATATATAAAATAAATATCAAAAATATAAATCTTTGTTTTACTATGGTTGCAAATATCAAAAAATTTCTATGTGTGACACGGCACCAGAGTTAAGTTAGGGTTTTTCAAAATGCGGACACGCCAAGCTCAAAAGGTTCACCATCACTGGCCTATGCTGTACTTTACATCCCATGACCATTCTGTAACAACCAATTTGTACTTCTTAATCCCTTTACTAGTACCTTTTTCACCCATCCCTCAACCTCCCTCCCAACTGGCAACTGTCAAAATGTTCTCTGTATCTATGAGTCTGTTTCTGTTCTGCTCATTTGTTTTTTTTTTTCTGATTCAATTGTTGATAGATAAGTATTTATTGCCATTTTATTGTTCATATTTTCTTCTTAAAGAAGATCCTTTAACATTTCATATAATACTGGTTTGGTGGTGATGAACACCTTTAGTTTTTTCTTGTCTGGGAAGCTCTTTATCTATTCTTTCTTTTAAAAATTTTTAAAAAAATCAATTTTAGAGAGAGAGGAAGGGAGAGGGATAGAGAGATGGAAACATCAATGAGACAGTAACATTAATCAGCTGCCTCCTGCATACCCCCTACTGGAGATTGAGCCCACAACCCGGGCATATGTCCTGGCCAGGACCTCTTGGTTTGTGGGTCAGTGCTCAACCACTGAGCCACACTGGCCAAGCCCTTTATCTGTTCTTTGATTTTAAATGATTGCTTTGCTAGGTAGAGTACTTTTGGTTGTAGGTTCTTGCTTTTCATCACTGAATATTTCTTGCCACTCCCTTCTGATTTGCAGAGTTTCTATTGAGAAATCAGCTGACAATTTTATGGGAGCTCCTTTGTAGGTAACTAACTGCTTTTCTCTTGCTGCTTTTAAGATTCCGTCTTTGTCTTTAACTTTTGATATTTTAATTATGATGTGTCTTGGTGTGGGCCTCTTTGGGTTCATCTTATTTGGGACTCTGTGCTTCCTGGATTTGTATGTTTATTTCCTTTACCAGGTTAGAACAATTTTGTCATTATTTTTTCAAACATATTTCTAATGTACCCTGAAATTGAGGACTTAAGTAGGTATCATGTAGTTTTTTTCCTTCAGTTGTGAGGGATAGGATCCCTTAGGGTAGGGACTTTGTGGAACCCCTAGATGGGGTAGAAGCCCAGGGCCTAGTGAGAATGGGGGAGGTCAGGCCCAGAGGTCAGGCAAAGGGCCAAGTCTGGTTTTAGATTTTTGAGGAAGGTGTTTGAGAGCAGGTGGACTTGAGAAGCCTTCAGGGCTTTGGAGAGATTGCAAAATGAGTTGAGTTAAACAGAAACTGGATCTCAGAGTAGTTCTCAGATTTTTTTTTTGTTAGAGCCTCAGGACTTTCAGTGGTTAGGCAGAGAAGGGCCTAGGGCTCTAGGGTGTTGGCTTGGGTGTGGCCTGGAAGTTTGAGGGTTGAAGATAAGGCCCTCAACCCCACCCACTTCCAAGTCCTAGAGGTATTAGATTGGGATTCAGAGAATGCAGTTCTAGGGCCTGGAGGGGAGGGGAGGGGAAGGTGCCTCTGGAATCCAGGAAGCCTGGAAGAGCCAGAAAGCAGTCACTGTTTCAATTCAATTCAACAAATTCAATTCAACCCTACTGTGTACCAGGCGTGGTGATGGAAGTGAAAGTATAAAAATGAACAGTTAAACTCTTTCTGCCTGCAAGAAGTTTATTCTCTAAAGGTAGAGACAGGTAAAAAAACAAAACAAAACAATTAAACCAACATTTAATTACAAATGTAATGAGACATGCCATGAAGACAATTGTGGCAGAGAATAAAGGAGGAGCGTGCTTTAGGTAGGTCCTCTGAGGAAGTGCCTGTTCCTCTGCAGCTTGCAGGATGAGGAGCCTCTGGGGAAGTGTCCCCCAATGAGCAGCTGAGCTCTCGGTGTTGCTCCCTTCTCCAGATTCAGATCCCTTCTAACCCCATTGCTTCATTCAGCCTTCTGAAGCTTTTTTAAAAATGAAAAAAAAAAAAAATAGATTGTATCTTCTGCTGTAGGCTGTTCCATCGTACATGGAAGTGGAAGTCACATGACTCACTTTCATGCACTTTTTTCTTTTATAGCTATGTCACAGTCACAAGTACAATATCTTTATACAAATAAATTTAAAACACTGGGCCCAAATAGCTGGGACTTGATTAATAACTGACAACTTCCATAATTTCGTTCCCATTTCCAACGTAGGACCAACCAGTCTTGAAGTCCAATCTAGGACCAATGTGGGTCCAACTTAGGACCAAGCCAAATGCATACCCCTAACCAATCATACAGGATGCCCTGTGTCTAGTTAGCCCACCTACACCTTCCCCATGCAACAGCCTCCAATTGGGGCACACTTGAAGCTTTTCCTTTTTTTCCAGTATAAAGCTTTTCCTCTCCTCTGCCCGCCTTTGAGTCTCTGCCAAAACCCAAGTGATGGTGGCTGACTTTTTTGCTCTGGGAGGCTCTGAAAAAATAGCCTTTGCCTGTTCACATTTGGTTGGTCTTCATGTATTTCCACACATTGTAGGAAGTTAGTGAAACCTTGCTCAGGTGATTATAAGCTCATTTCACTTATTGCCATAGATGCAAAATCCTAAATACAACATCAGCTAAATAAATTTTACATTTCATTAATATATACAAAGTTATATATTCCTGCCCCAGATATAAAGAGATGGTTCCACATTTTAAAAACCTATCACTGTCATTTACCATATTAATCGTCTAAAGAAGAAAAACCAGACTATCTGAGTAGATAAAGAATGTTTGTTAAGGTTTAACACCTATGTACAATAATAACACTCAGAAACTAGAAAAAAGAAACCTCTTTTTACCAAAAAAAGGTTAGTATACCAAAAATTCTTTATCAGAAGTCATACTTATTAAAGAAATTTTGGATAAATCTTCAGGAAGATCATACTAAGGCAAGTGTACCACTAATGCTAAACATGATACTGCAGAATTTACCCACACCATCAGGCAGGAACAAAGCATAAGAAACCTGAGGATTGAAGGGAAAAATCAAATAGTTATTATTGCAGGAATTATAATTATCCTCATTAAAAACACACACAACTCAATAGCATCATCAGGCAAAGTAATAGAACTAATTAAAGTAGTTCAACCTGTTTGCCAGATACAAGATCATCTTACGAAACCAATAGTGTTCCCATAAAACAGAAACTAGAGAGTACAATGGAAATAAAGAGGGAAGAGCAGACAGCAGGCCCACTCCAAACATTTGTGGCACCAGGGGCAAGAATACAAATTAAGACCATATTATGTATTTAAAATATCTACAATTAAAAATCATGCCCACTGGCGGTGGCTCTGTGATTGAGCATGGAGAACCAGGAGGTCACGGTAGGTTTTCTGTCAGGGCACATGCCTGGTTTGCAGGCTTGATCCCCAGTCGGGGGCATGCAGGAGGGAGCTGATCAATTCTCTCTCATCCTGATGTTTCTATCTCTCTTTCCCTCTCCCTTTCTCTCTGAAATCAATAAAGATATATTTTTTAAAAATCAAAGCTACTTAGATTAAGCTATAAAATGAGAGTACATTTAACATATCTCCAAGCAGGCTCACCATTTGCTTGTTTTACCATGAAAGGGCAAGGACTATGCCCTCCATCTTACCCCAGATCCTCCATTTTTGGGCAGCAGCCTTAGCCATGTGCTTGGCAAGGAGCTTCTTCCTGGAAGCCCAAGCCTCTGCTAGCCACACCTAGGATTTCTTTAAACTAACCAATGATAATCAAGGGAAGTGCATGCCATAGATACAACCACATCCTGTGTAACAAGACACCGACTTGTGCCTGGCCAATCGGCAGGGCCCACAGTCCTCTCTCCTCCCCTTACTCCAACCCCCCTATAAAACCCCTCTCCCCGCAGAGCTCACTCTCTCTCTGCCCCAGCCGCTGCGTTGGCGAGTGTGGTCGGGGAGCTGAGCTAGCTCGAATAAAGACTCTATCTGCTTTTGCATCGGACTCGGCTGGCTCCCTGGTGGTCTATTGGGGATCTTGAAATCTGGGCATAACAACCACATCACCATCTGAAAGAGGAGGACAATGCTTTTTTGCCACTATGCCATTTGGTACATGTCTAGGTCAGGCTCCCTGGAAATACACTCCAAGACAGAGATTTGCATACAGGTGGTTTAATGAGGAAAAATACCTGTAATATAGAATGAGTCTTGCATGAGTTAGAGAAATAGGATTGGGCAAAAGGAGAAGCTGAGAAGTTTAATATTTGGAGATTAAGTGATTTTATAAAATATGAAATATTATCTATAATCCTATCTAATAAAGAGGAAATATGCTAATCGACCCTCACACCATCACAAAGATGGTGGTGCCCACAGCCAATAAGGAGGGAATATGCTAATTGACTGCCACACCCTCAAAGATGGCAGCGCCCAGTCCCCTCAGCCCCCTAGCTACCCAGGGCCAGCCCAAGGTGCAGGCAAGCCTTGGATGGCAGCTGCCCAGCCAACACCCGAGGCACAGGCAAGCCTCAGATGTTGGGTGCCCAGCCGCCCAGGGCCACCTGAGGCTCAGGTAACCAGGGCCAGCCGAAGCTTGTACTGCCAGCAGTGGCAGCAGCAGAGGGGCGTCACCTTCCCCTGATCGCCGGGTCGCCTCCTGGACTGTGAGAGGGGGGAGGCCGGGCTGAAGGACCCCCCTTTCCAGTGCATGAATTTTCATGCACTGGGCCTCTAGTTAATATTATATAAAGTATAAACTATCATTAAATGTTTACATAAAAATAAAACCATTTATAATTCTAGTATTTAATATCCGTAGAGTTGCAATGTAAAAATTCAGTATCATGCTTTATGTATGTTATGTTTAATTCTACATTCTTTTTCTTTGTCTTTCATTTTCAGCAGTTTGATTATGATGTGTCTTGGTGGGGATTTCTTTCAGTTCATCATTTTTGGGATTCAGTTAGCTACTTGAGTCTTTAAGGTTTTGTTTGTTTGTTTTGTCTTTCAACAAATTAGGAGAGTGTTCAGACATTATTTATTCAAATATTTCCTAAGACCTGCATTTTCTTCACTTTTTTAGGACTTCAGTGGCATGAGTGTTAGATCTTTTGTTATTTTCCCACAAGCCCCTGAGGCTGTGTTCATTTTTCAATCTATTTTCTCTCTGTTGCTCAGACTGGATAATTTGTATTGATTTATCTTCAAGTTTACTGACTCCTTCCTCTGTAATCTTCACTTTGCTATTGATCCATTCAGTGAGTATTTTTATTTTGGATATTGTATTTTTCAATTCTAAATTGCCATTTGATTCTTTTTTTATGTCTTTTATTTCTTTGCTGAGATATTCTAGTTTCCCATTTGTTTCAAGAGTGTTCATAATTGCTTTTAGAATGTTTATGATAGTTCCTTTAAAATCGTCACCAGATAGTTTCAACACTTCTGTCTTTGGGCATTAATATCCGTTGCTTTATTTTCTCATGCAAGATGAGATTTTCCTGGTTCTTGCTATGCCAAGTAATTTTGGGTTATGTCTTAGAAATTCTGTGTGGTATGTTATGAGACTTTGGTTCCTCTTTAAGTCTTCTATTTTAGCAGGCAGTCAACCCATTTAGATTTAGAACGCACATCCTGGCCCACTTCTGTGGGCTGTGGTTTGCATGTTAATTTACCTTTTGAACCTTTGCAGTGCTGTTCTGGATGGCCCCGCTGTGCATGGCCGAGAGGCCAGTCTGAAACCTGGGTGGTATTCCACACTGCAGCTCAGTTCTCAAAGCCATGGCTGTGTGGACTCTGGCCAGTTTTAATGCTTGGGCCACTCAGAGATGAGCCTGGGACTTGATACTTAGATATAAAAGGTCTCTTTCTTCTGCTCCCTCTTTTTCATAATCCTCTCCCAACTGTCTAGTTGGAAGGGGAAGAGGATGCTGTCTCTCTGTGGTTAGTGCTGGGCCAGCATTGACTACAGGGTTCCACCCCACATTCGCTCACCACTGTGCTTGGTGGTGAGAAGGAGAAGCAATGCTTTTGCTTACATTTATTTAATGTGGAACAGGGACAGACAGCAAGTCCAAATGCAAAACCTAAAACTATAAAACTAGAAGAAATAGGGGAAAATCTTGATGATCTTGGATTAGGTAAAGATTTTTTAGATAGAACACAAAAAGCATGATCCATTAAAAAATGATAAATTGAGTTTCATCAAAATTAAAAACATCTGCTGTTTAAAAGTTACTCTTAAGAGAATGAAAAGACAAACTTCAATTGGGGAGAAAATATTAGCAAAAGAGGACCTACATCTAGAATATATAGAGATTTCCCAAAACTCAGTAATATGAAAACAAACAACCTAATAAAAAAATGGGCAAAAGACTTGACCAGACACTCCATCAAAGAAGATATATGGATAGCAAATAAAGCACATGAAAAGATGCTCATCGTAAGTCATGAGGGAAATACAAATTAAACCACAATGAGGTACTGCTCCACGTATTAGGATGGATAAAACAAAACAAAACACTGGACAGTACCAAGTGCTGGTGAGGTTGTGGAGTACCTGGGAACGCTCATACCTTGCTGCTGGTGGAAATGCAAAATGGTACAGTGACTGAAAAAACTGCTTGGCAGTTTGCTTTAGCACTAACATGCACTCACCACACACTCCAGCAATTGCATTTTTAAGCAGTTGTCCAAGAGAAATGAAAATTTATGTTAACACAAAAACCTGTATGTGAATATTTGTAGCAGCTCTATTCATAGTGGTCTCAGACTGGAAACAATCCAAATGTCCTTCAACTGGAGAATGTACAAGCATATTGTAGTTCTTGAATGATTAAGAGGAACAAACTACTGATACATATAACATGGATGAATACATAATGCCAGGTGATAGAAAGCCAAGTGATAGAAGCCATACTCAAAAGGCTACATCTATTCTGAAAAAGGCAAAAGTTCAGGCAAGTATTATAGGCCTGGAGGCGGGGATTGACTACAAAGAGCCATGAATTTTAGGGAGGATAAAATTGTCCTAGGTTTTGAATGTGGTGAGTACATGAGTGCATGTGCTTATTAAATTAATTAGACGGTGCACTAAAAAGATTATTTTACTTTATGTAAATTATACCTCAATATACCTGACATTTAAAAAATCTATCAAGCTTCATTTATGGAAATCAACAAATTTTTCCCCTTCTCACTATTTGGAGACTTCTGGCTGTGCAATTATTGAAGAATTAATAGTATTTTTCTTGTTAAGAAATGGTTGAGTGGGGCCTGGGATAGTGGGGAGGGCATCTCAGAAGATAGCCTGTGTATGAGCAAAGGCAAGCAGATGTGGTTTGGATTTTGAGAGGAGGCACCAAACTCACCTGGCGGTCACTCAGCGGAGAAATCTGTTTAATCATTAAGAGAGCAGGCTCTGGAGTTAGACCGTCTGAATTTGAACCTGGCTCTTCTTCTTATCTTTGTGACTGGCAACGTAAGAAACATTCAAACCTGTAGATAATTTTTGTGAGTTTATTTGAGCCAAACTGATGACAATTTGCAGGAAGCATAATCTCAGATGATTGAATAAATGCTCCAGAAAAATGTCAGTTTGCACCTTATTTTATACATTATAAGCAAAAGAGAAGACAATAAGTGGGTTACATGAAATCCTTTGGTGATAGATTAGGGAGGTGGGAGAAAGCAAAGCTGGGGAATTTCTGAGATTGAGTAAAGAGTAAAGCGGATAGGCTCATCCGTCTCTTACACAGATGGGTACAAGATAGTTACATGAGAGCAATAACAACGAGGGGATTTGTGGTTTCTGCTGGTGAGGTACCTGTGCTTTGAGGGGTCCAGAGAAAGGGAGATTTCTTTGACATTCTGTTATAGTAGGCGCAAAAAGACAACAGACAGGCTCAATTAAGGTAAAGATTGACTTTTGTCAGGGAGGATTCTAGCCTAGGACATGACTACCCACCATAATCTGCTTTTAGTTAAAAAGTTGTAATTTCAGACCAACCTGTGTGGTTACTGAGTTAGCAAGGCCACCACATAGGCCTCCCCTGAGCTTGTTAGGTTTAGTATGTGTCCCATTTTCGTCCACTTGGGCAAGTTACTGAACCTGTCTGTGCCTCAATTTCCATCTGCATAAAGAGAATGATAGTTACATGCCTTACAGGGTTGAGAATTGAACTAATTAATACCCTCAAGTGCTTAGAATAGTGCTGAGCATACAGTACATGCTCAATTAATGATAATAGATAAGGCTTGGGCAGGGGGAGGGCAGGGCTGAATTAAGAAGAACCAGTTCAGGTGCCAGTGAGTGCCATGGAAGGCTTTTAAAAGGTGGGGCAGCAACATGATGAGATCTTTGTTTTGGAAGGACGGCCCTGGCAGCTGCTGTGGAGGATTGAAGTAAGACAGTGATGGACTTCTGTGATAGTCCCAGAGGCCTGAGCTGGGGCAGGGGAATACTGGTTCTATGTCTCCGGAGGATGCTAATACACTAAGTCTTGAGAGAAGGAAGAAACATCAAATGCATTCAGTGTGAAAGAGATATGGTCTAAGAGCCTGAAGATCCAGCTTCTGTCTTCTCTCCTTAACCCAGACCATTCAGGATGCTCATAGGAAATGAAAAACCAGGGACGTAATGAGCAGAAGCATTCAAAGCAATAAACATGTCTACCTAAACTTGGTGAGAACTGCACCCCCACACCCCTATTAAGTAATAATTTTAAAAAGAATTCTAATTTACAACATGTGTCATACTAATTTGGGAGTCACTCTACATATATACTGCACCATTACTAGCCATCATGACCGTGGCCACCTCAGATAACAGGAAATTATAACAGGTTCAATTTACACATCAAAATGAATGTACCCTTGAAGGGCAAGTCATTGTTAAGTTTTGCGCACGCACCCGCGCGCACACACGTCACTCTAGTCTTGAATAGCTTAACTTATACATCTGTGTTTTTACTACCATCTGAACAGAGCCACTTCCTTTCTTTAATGCACACTAGAATTGATAGCTTGCCCCAGCAAGGCTCCCAATCCCTTCTTCTTCAACCCAACAGCATTTAAAATATTGGGTAATGATTATGAGTGTGTGTGTGTGTGTGTGTGTGTGTGTGTGTATGCATGCACTGAACATCCTTACTTTGTTCAACCACTCCTCAATAGTTTTTCATAAAATCTATGCTTGTCACATCCTCATCACTCACCTGGGCAGAATCCAGCTTTAACATACAATCTCCTAGGTTGGTCTCATTTTGAACTCAGCAAGGGTCATCTCTCCGGTATAGGAAGTATAATGTAAGCATTACAGCCAACCATCTACTAATCCAAGCCAATGTTCCTTTAGGACACAAGTTACATACAATACCTTTTTGAGTTTCTGGTCACATATCTCAGTATAAAAGCAGTTTCCTGGGAAAGGCTGAGTTCAACCTTCTCCCAACCTCCTTCCAAGCCCCAGCCTGTGACGGCGAGTCACGTGGTAAGTGCCAGCCAGACATTATCTTTTGTTTTACTAAGATGAACTTCGGGCTGGAGGAAGCTGCTTAAGACTGAACAAGCCAATATCTCAGTTACAGTTGTGTTTAGGGGGAGAGGGGGGTACAGGGAAGGTAATTACATTTTGCTTTTAACAAAATAACTCTAAATCCTCATTAGGAACGGAAGGTAATTACATTTTGCTTTTAACAAAATAACTCTAAATCCTCATTAGGAACGAATTGTTCCTGTGATGCTGCAGACACAGCAGTGTCCATGGACATGGCTTACTAAAAATGTTTATCCAGAATTATTCACTTTAATGCACTTACTGTCTTTTGCCTGACTCACCTTTATCTTATTTAAAAAGCAAAGTATTTAACACATGCCTCTTAATACAAGGCACTGAGGTTTTTTTTGGAAGCAGATAAGGGTCATAAATAACTGACCATTCCAAGAATGCATTAGATGAGTTTGTAGATTTATGCCGGGTTGTCTGCAGGTTTATGGTTTGTGCTTAGATTTCCTGTTGCCATAATCAGAAATCCAGGGACAATGCTTTAGGGTTAATTTCTTTAGTGCATCTTCCAATTAGATCTGTTTTTCTTTCCCTCCATCAACAATGATTGCCTATCAGAGTGATTTGCTTGGAAATTTCTGAGCAGAGTCTCTCACATGTTACATTGCTAAGTTTTGTTCCTTGTGATCACTGCATCTATAGTAATCACATGATCACATTTAATATTCTGATGGTTTTATTAACAAGTATATAATACATATATTGCATACTGTATATAGTATATGAGGACTGTACAGTACAAATTTATGTTCACAGTTTGACATGACAAAATGTCATTACTGAATTCCCATTGGACTACAGAGTAGAAACAGAGAAGGTACATTAAACATTCACATCTTTAGTAAGAAAGATTACCAAAATGTTTCAGTATTTGCAAGTATACTAATGCATGCTAAAAACCTTTACCCATTCAGTCTTATTAGCTTATAAAATATATTACACTTTATTAAAAATTTCTGCATAGTTTATACAAGTATTAAAGTACTGCAAATGTAATAATCCTGCTATACTTGCAGGTATGGTTTAAGAGATGCTAAGCAGAAAGATTATTTTGACCCTCTAACACTAAGTACATATCAGCAAAAAAAAAAAAGTGCTAGTATTTGTAAAACATAATATTGTAGCCCTCGTTTAATGCATGGAAAATGGCTTTGTAAATGTATTATTTCATAAGTGGATTTGCAATCATTTAGAAATTGTTAACCTTGACCAAGAAGAGAATAAATACCGCTCTGAGCAACTTCATGTATGACAGTGATTCCTTCAAGATGACAATATTTTCAAACCAATGGATTTACTTTAAAACTTTAGATCTTTGAGATTGTCTTTAAAACAATCTAACCAGGAAAGATGTGCAGATATACAGTATCAGCAATATACTAGTCTTTCAAATTCCACATTAGTGCAACACTGATAGTGCAGGTGGGTGTTTAATAATGAAACACACATGTACATATGTAGTTCCCTGTAAATCTGTCCCGAGGCTCTCGAAGCTTCTGCATGTTTAGCATTTCGTTAGCTGAACGTAGCTATGCTGCTGACATTCTCCAAACAAGGCGCTTCAGAATGTTTAATGCCCATTAACGATGTAGATTCACATTTTAAAACTCTAACATATGATGGATTCAGATTTAATTTTTCTGACACTTGGATAATAACTGAATAAATTCTGTAACAATTTATACACTAGCTCCATGCTTACAAATCATTCTCATCAACTTGAATATTGCAATTAAAATCGCCATTGATAGTAAGATGGCACATCACTAAAACCACACACTCAAGGGCATCTTATTTGAGGTCTCCCACAATAACAGCTAAAAAATGACTAAGAAACTAAATTTCTCAACTATGATAGTAAGATACAAATATATATATATATATGTATATAAGAGGAAAATTTGGAGAGCCAATTGGTAACAACAGTATGTAGACCAGCAAGGGGACAGAGAATGATAGCTTCTCTGGATGGTTCTTTCAGTTAAAATGGAACTTTGTTAATCAACTGTTAACATAACCTAAGCAAGCCAAGTATAATGTAATGGTCTCTGCAGGGTTTTGCTTGTACTTTTGAACAGAATTTTGATATGCCATAGCAAACATTAAATTTCACCAGAACCCATGAAGCTTTCTATTAATTGGACTCAGACTCAAAGCTCATTATAGAAAGATCAACTCTACCCTTTCTCATCCCCCTTCCCACCTTCTGTGGTTAGAATATACATAAACTGGTTTTCTCCATCAAAACAAAAAAAAGTCCCTTGCATTCAAACTTAATTCTTCGGTGTGTTGTGGAAGAACCATTTCAAGAAATAAACACTTTGGCATGAATGTGACTAAGTATTTACAATACAGACAATACCTACTTTCCCAAGAGCTATTTTTTTTAATCCCTCAATTCATATCTTAGTTGCAACCAAACACACAACAACAAAGAAAAGGCCCAATTAGGATGTTTTAATATTCTAAATGAATTTTGCAGTGCTTAAAAAAAAAGGTAAAAACCAAGTGCCAGGTAACAAATTATTTTGCATTTCTGTACATTTCCTTTCAGTTGGTTCAGAGAGCTGTTGAGTGGGACCTCTAGGTGTGCAGTCCTTACAACTACTTTCATTGACATAGCGCCAAAGTAAGCTCCCCACACAATTCGCAGGCCTCCAGAATCACTTCTTCACTGATGCTTTGAAAACAGTGTATTCCTCCCAGTTAAAGTTGTATTGGATCCTGAGTTGTGGCTCGGACGAATCTTCAGGATTCCATTCTTCTCTTCTCCATCCTTTATGAAGGGGCATTTGGTCACATGTGCCCACTTTTGACCACCGTTGCCACTTTCTTCAAATTCAGAACCAAGGCATTTCTACACATGAATTATTTTTATTGGCATTTAGACTATGATGCTCAAAAGCCTACTTTTGAGAAATGTCCCCCAAATAATGGTGCTATTTGTCTTGAACATGAACACGAGTCATTTTCAGTTTGTTCTTCTGACAGGATACTTGGTAGTGAGAGTGCCAGCTCCGACAGTAAACTTTGGGAATTGTTGAGCTACATCTATGAATCCCTGAACTGTGATTTTCTATTTTTTAGGAATCTGTCCCCCCCAGTAAAGGTCTGTGTGCTTCACAACTATTTACAAATAGCGTCACTCAGGTCTTAATGAATCTACTTAGCAGATGCTTATCTGTGATATGTGTCATGAACATCAATGACAGCCAATTTGGCACCTTGTCACTCACACAGACTTTCTGTATGAAAGCTGTATGAGTAATTTGATATGGGAATATAATTACCACTCAATGTTCCCCTGTTTGCAAAAAGGCTCTCAGTAGGTTTGGTAAAGAAGGCCATTCAGACCCCCATCCAAAAGATTCTTTACCATTTCTGGGCAAATATTTTTGTGGCGTCCCTACTCTCAATGCTTGATGATCTATATTAAGGACACTGTAGGACTGGAGGTCGGTACATGGGTAACCCCACCAGTATTTGGCTTTGCTGGACGGTTCTGCACAGTTGAATATGCAGAGACCGAAGTTCTAGGAACGCACCGCACAGCTAACCAAATGATGAAATCTCACTGAAAACCCCTGGCTGGCTTCCTCCTCTGCCCCCT
This sequence comes from Myotis lucifugus, assembly GCF_000147115.1. NCBI lineage: Eukaryota > Metazoa > Chordata > Mammalia > Chiroptera > Vespertilionidae > Myotis > Myotis lucifugus. The sequence continues at coordinate 5,671,774 of NW_005871096.1, forward strand.
TGCTCCAACTCCATGCGATGCAAATACAGCCTCCATCCCTTGAACTCCATCCCTTGAACTGACAGATCACCTCCCTACGTCAACAACTCTAGCTTATCTTCCACTGGTGGCAAAGTCCTCCTAAAGGACTTAATGTCGATGAAGTGATAAATCCAACTTGACAAGCAAGATTGGTGAAGGATAACGGAAGAGCTGACTGAACTCGCCCGGAATCTTGCTGCCCTTCTAGTTGACCTGTGCAGGGGTCCACCCGTCTTTTCTCGGTGCAGCACAAAATGCGATCACAGGGCTCAGAGGTATGACTGTCTCTGGCAAGGACTAGCAGGCTGGATACTGTATTTCTAACACATTTACTTTGACATTCTTTTGAGGAATACATGGACAAACCGACAACTGGTTCTGTTTACATGTTCCCTTGTTCTCATTACATTAAACTTATCTGTAAGAAGGGTTTGCTTAGCATCCCCGGAAAAAAAAAAGTGTTCACATTCTTTAGGTCTGACCCGTGGTAAGGAGGGAGGATTAGAGAATATTTACTACTGACCATATGGAAGTTTGACTGATATAAATTCAGAGATTCAGACCAGCTGAATCAAAATTAAAATGTACATGTAAAAAATGAGTTAGACAACGGGAGGGAGGACAGAGAGAGCTGGGCGAGTGGGGAGCCGCGTGCCGAGGCGGAGACGGAGACATTCAAACTAGCATGTGGCGTTTCCTATGTAGGGCAAGGTGGTCAGAACGGGAGAAGCTGCGGTCACAGTCCGGACACTGGAAAGGTTTGATTCCAGTATGTTTTCGGAAATGTCTTGTTAGTTCATCAGACCGAGCAAACTTCCATGTGCATCCTTCCCATGTACATTTGTAAGGTTTTTCTCCTGCAAAAAGTGAAAAGAGCTTATTATTATTATTTTTCTGATAGAAAAAGACTGTTAATTAGTAAAAGCAGTAAAATTCAAATGTCTGAGCTAAAGCTCTTGACATATATTATTTCCAAGGTATGTTTATCCATTTGTCCCTCAATAACAGTATCTTATAAACCACTACAGGACAAGCAAGAAAACATTAATTCTCTTTTAAAAAAAAAATCTGAAGTCTCTATCAACTGAAATATCTGTTGGGGATTTCAACATCTTAGCTTTTGTCTAATGGATAATAACTATGCCTAAGAATAATGCTTTCATCCGGAAGTGCTAACACTATAGTGATGCCTCCCCACCCTGTTACAGCCGGGTGTCTCCCACCCCTCCTGTGGGGTAATGGTCATTTGCAGGTGAGGACAGAAGACCCTTGTGAGAACACCCTAGGGAGAGCCATTAGGAAGACCCTCACAAATGAAAAGGCTGTTAATGGCTATCTTCCATGTTTAAATTAGTAAAAATAGGTAACAGGCACCACTAACTAATTTCCATTCCTCGTTCTCTAGAAACCTTATAGACTACCATTCCTTGGCATTTCAATGAGATATTCAGAATTTGTATAAATGCTAAGAGGTATTTTGCCCACATCTGAATTGTTATGCAAATATTCAATTTGGTCTTTTTAATCTTAGGCTGGAATCTGGAAGCATCCACCGCAGGGTTGTCCCATTCATCTCCTGGAGATGTTTTTACGAATCTATTTGACATAGGTTTGGTGATTGGGTGTTCCTCTAAATGCAAGCTGTAGGTAGATTGATTTTCCCTGGCTTCCTCTCCCAGAATTCAATGAAAAACTCACTTCCACTGTGCTAGACACTTTCCTGCCCTTTTTTCTTCCAAATCCCAGAGTCTTCTGTTTAAATATTCCTCATAAGAATGACTCATAAGAATAAAAAAAATAATCTATACCCTGAGTTAAGAACAATGTATACAGAGGCAAATCCCTATCACACTAGAATTTCATACTGAAGAGTCTGAGGTTGGGTCAGATGTGACCTATAGTAAACATTAATCACCAGTACTTACTACAATTCATCGGATTATTTACAACATTTTTACACAATTTCCTTAAGATACTTTGCTACAAAATGTTGAAGAGCCCACGGAACAATTTCACGTTTTCTTCACCTATACAACAATTTTCATAAGATCTGGCTGCACACTCTGTATTTGAGACTGGGCACGATGGAAAATATTCTAGAACAAATATGGCAGGCAATCACATAGAAGTTCCCTCAGTTTTAGAAGCGGGGATTTACCCAAATTCAGCTTCTATAAACTGCTGCATTTATTTGTTCTGCGTAAAGAGCTGGTTTTTACTATTGTGAACTGCAGTTCATTTGCCATAATTCTGTACATAATTCTTGATGTACATTTGCCATAGAAGAGCCCATAGGAAGACCACATCCTGGTGAAATCGGCCCACAGTTAAGAGCACTCTCCCCTCTGTTCCACCGGAAGATCCATCCCTTTCTCTCTCCTTCATTGCAGAGTGCAGAATCACAAGTGATTGGCCTTCCTACAGCGATGACCTTGAATCTATTCTACTTATTACAAAAGTAAATCATAACAAAATACTTAATTTATCATGACAGAGACATCTGTAAATGACTATGGTAACTTTCAGATGCCTGAAAAAAAAATCATTATAATAACCTCTGAAAGTCAGAACGTTTGACTTAACCTTGTAGTCTAATTCTTAGGAAGAAAGCGAGTCTTGTATTTCTGATACCTGTATGTGTTCTTCTGTGTGCTTTCAAGTGAGAGCTTTTAGTGTACACTTTGTTGCATCCGTCATAATCACATCTGTGTATCCTTCGCTTCCTTTGGGTGTCTGGAGATTCCACAGGTAAAGGTCTCTTCCCCGGCTGTACTATGACTGAAGGGTGATTCCTGTGAAAGGCAACGTTAAATGCAAAATGTTGAGTGGAAGGCTCTTCCTTTTCTTTAGTCTATCAAAAGCATTAACAACACCGGGCAAAAACAAACAAAACCCAACAAAATAAACAAAAAGAAATTAGCTGATCAACCCAAGAAGCACTGCTATATTCATTCAACAAACATTGAGTGAGCACCTACCATAAGCCAGGCACTGTGCTTGGCACCGGGACACAAAGATGAATAAAAACAGGGTTCCTGCCCTCGAGGAGCTCACACTCTAGGGGGAGACAGACATGTAGATAAGTAATGACAGTAAGAAGAGTTAGGTGCTACGCTGCAGGGAGGTGCAAAGCGCTAGAAGTCTCTTTGCCTCAATAAAAATTTGCCTGTTTATAGAATGTTGTGGCCCTAGGTAATGCTGGACACTCTACTACTATTCACAGGCCATCCTTACTTTCATTTATTGTTCTTTAGGGAAAGGTCAGACTCCTAAGTCTCAGGCAACCACACTGTAGGAGGTCAGCCCTCTCAGGAACCCCTGACATTCTCCCTACCTCCCTGATTGCTCTCGCCCAGACTCATATCCTGCATTTGCATAAATCAAATCATGTTAAACATCATTACTGTGGACTTCTTTTTCAGAAAGGTAGTTGGAGAGAAAAGGCAGATGGGGAAGAGCTGGGAAAGGTCTGTAGTTTCCCCAGACTTCTGCTGATTAATGTTAAGTAATTAAAATTCCTAAGCCATTCATTAATTTTAACCCATTCATTTGCTTTCCTAATGACCAACTACCTGAAACATTACAGTTATGGAGTTGGCCTCCAACTATAACAAAAGACTTTTCTTTTAAATTTGAACCTAATTCTGGGCCGGTGGGGCTCAGTGGTTGAGCGTCGACCTATGAACCAGGTGGTCATGGTTCAATTCCTGGTCAGGGCACATGCCCAAGTTGTGATCTTGAGCCCCAGTGTGGCATGCAGAAGGCAGCCAATCAATGATTCGCTCTCATCATTGATGTTTCTACCTCTCTCTCCCTCTCCCTTCCTCTCTGAAATCAATAAAAAATATGTATTTTTAAAAATTTGAACCTAAAGTTCTTAAGATGTTCCACATAACATATGAATGTTTTATACAAGTGTGCAAAGGGAGAAAAAAGATTGGTGAGAAGGAAAAAAGGAATTTAATGAGATTTTAAAAAGATAATAAAATTTAATTATATAAATCAGAAGGGAATCCCTGAAATGAAACTTGATTTTTTATCTTGGTTAAAATTTAAATACATGTCTTTTATCAGTAACTTTTCCAGGCATGCTAGGAAGCAACTAGAAGAAAATCAAAGCCGTATTTAAATGACCTCACATTTTCTCACTTTTATTATTAGCAAAGAAAACTGTCACTTTACCTTCCTACCCTGATGCTTAGAGGGGCGATACAGAAAAACAAATGGCCAAGTTTAAATACATGGAAAAGTGAACATGAACTAGTGAGGGGGGGAAAAGACAAGACTTAAATTTTATAAATATACAAACAGAGAAAATAGAGAAGTGAGAAGTTTATGAACAGATATAGTTTTTTTTATCAATTTAAAATTCTTCAATAAAAAGGAAAAGGTTATCAGTTTATTTTTAACTTTCGACTTTAATTCCACTGATTGAAAATGTTTCAACTTCACTAAGAGACCTTCAGGAAATAAAATTCTGAGGAAAAAAATGATTAAATGTATCTCATATGCTCTGGGATACTGAAAGAGTATTAGATGATTTTAGAAGTCTCTCCCAATTGTTAGATTTTATGGGTTGCGAATCAGCAGTTTCTGTGCAGTAGTTAAGGAATGTGTTTTCCAGTTGCTTGTTGTGTGCATAAAGGTATGCTAAAGAGCTGTGTGCTCTAGCTTAAATCCCAGCTGACAGTCCCAGCTCTGAGCTGATAGCCCCTGGGACCCTGGGGGCAAGATGTTGATATCCGCTCTGTGGAATGGGGAGGATGATATGATCTCGGAAGGTGGTTGTGAGTAATGTACACAAAGCATTTAAGAACAATATGTGGCCCAGCTGGAGTGGCTCAGTGGTTAAATGTTGTCCTGTACACGGAAAGGTTGCTTGTTTGATTCCAGGCCAGGGCCCATACCTGGGTTTTGGGTTCAGTCCCTGGTTGAGGCACATACAGAAGGCAACCAATTAATGTTTCTCTCTTCCTCTTCTCCCTTCCCCTCTCTCTAAAGTAAAAAATTTTTTTTTAAAAAAGAGAACAATATCTGTTCCAGATGTAAATCTACTCAGTGGTAGCTGTTCATAATTCAAGGTTCTGAAATCTATTTGTAAATGTAGCCCCTACATTGTTTAATTTCATGAAGCGTGTTGTTTAGTTCTTTTAATGTCTCCACACCGGATCAGGAAATCTCTATACCAGCTAACATCTACCTCGAAAGGCACCACCATTCTGAGGGTGGTGAGCAGCCCCATCTCTGAAGAGCCAGATGTTAGTATAGGCTGAGGCTAGAGATCAGGATCTTGGGGTCTCACCCTTCTTGGCCTCCTCACTACTCATTTTAAAAGAGGCCTTTTGGGAACATTACAACCAAGAAGTTAGAATAGCTATTAAATATCGGAGACCTGGTCATTGTTTTGAGCCAAGCCGACCTCTCAAGTTTGCTACCAATCATACATACAACTAAATGGAACAACCTGATCCTTAAGCTGTTTGATTTTTTTCTTCTTAAGCTGTTATACATTTTCACACATGCAAATATACAGCAGAAGCAATTTTATATACACTTGAGTGCCTTTACAAATAATTCTAGAGCAAGTAGCTCCATGATCAAGCAAATGGATTTCAAAGCTGTGTTTTGAAGTCTGACTCTAAAGAAAGGTTTTCTTGAGGCAAATATTGGGGCTGCCTCATCACAATGCTACTAGGCGCTTGGTTTCAAATGATTCCTTCCTGGCTAGCTGGTTTCCTATGGGGGCTGCTACTGGGCACACTCCAAGACATTACTTAATCACATCTGTGAGAAAATCACTTGAAGAGTCCATGTCCCAGTCGTGGCTAATCTGTTGAGTTTGAGAAGCAAAATGCATTCTTAGGTCAGCATTAGACTAAGCATCTTGCTCATTAATCATTAAAAGCCGTCCAGCTTGAGATCATCCAAAGAACATTACTTAAAATAAGAAAGAAGAGAAAAAGTATTTTATCTTCAGCAGCATTCAGGGCACAGCATATTGCTTTCAAATATCCTTCTTCCATAATGCTTCACACTGTCATTCATAATAACCTGGGCTTGGGAATAACCCCTTTCAGTCAATGGATCACTCCCTATGTGGGCAATTGGCTTTAGAGCATCATCTGTGTAGGAACAATTACAAGTGCAAGTCATACTGCCAGTTACCTTGCCAGAGGCACCCGTCATCATAAATAAAAGCAGCAGTGCAGCCTACATGATGTGTCCATTTTGGATAGTTTTTTTCCTTTCACTCAAGTGCATGAGCAGATGCAATCAGCTAGATATGGGTTAAAAGTGGCAGGAAGAGCTCTCATCTGGGTGCAGGAGATCAAGCCCAGGCCCCTCTTGCTGTGAACAGTGTGATTACAGGCGAGTTATCTAATGTCTGGCTCCTCAGTTCTCCATTTCCTGTCTCCCATATGCTTGTTATGGGAGAATAAAAGTTGGAAAAGTTTCCTTTGGGGGTGAAGGGGATGCAATTTTGAAAAGCAGTAATGTACAAGTCCATCAGACACTCTCCTACCGATGTGGCCGGGAAAGAAAATTCATTCTCCACCTATCAGCAAGTATATGACAACAACAAAAATTGACTGTGATTTGGTTCATTGGGCAATTAATACGTGAGCTACTATAAGGGCATCTACTTGGGGTGAATGTGGATACAATTATAATATTTGGAATTCCAGTAAAATCAGAGAATTCATATTCTGTTGAAGAATTATTAACTGTTTAAGGGAGAGGGGTGGAGAGGATCAAGTAGCCAGGTGGGAAGAACATGTGTTCAAGTTGGAGAAAAGGGACTTGGGAGGCAATTGTTGCCTCAGTACTAGGAAGCTGGCCACTAAATCCAATGTGAAAAGCACCAGAACACAAGACAATTATAGCAAGAAAAATAATCATGGCCAATAATGAAAATAAAGAGGAAAGAGGCAACAAGATTAAGCGATTAGCCGAAGGTCATACATATGGTAGGGAGCGGAGCTGGGATCCAAGATGTCAGACCCAAAGTCCAGTTTCTGAACTACTTCAAACACAGCTTCCAGTGTCATCACTGGTAAACTTCAAGGTTACCTACAGTGGCAATCCCATCAGTGATGTTATTTAACCTGTGTGTGGCACTGTCATATTACAGCAAGTTAGACGTAAAACAAACCACCATTCAGGTGTTTGGTTGCTGACCATCACAGCCTGAACTTTCCCCTCCATGGCAGTCCCAAAGCAGACGGAACATTCTAGGCAGGGGCAGGCAGGATTTAAACGACTAGAGAATAAGCTGTGTCGTGGCTGGGCTTCTCTGAGCTACATGGTTAATTTCTGTTGCCACCACTTGTTTACAGGACTTGTGTTGGAGTGTCTTTCTTGGGCTTGTGGTTGGCCTGAAGATTTTAATGCAAGACATTCCTCATCCTGGAGACAGGAGACTCTATTGGAAGTGACAAGTAGGAGTACGACATGGGTCCATATGGAGTTTTCATGATCCAACCTTGAATATTTAGAACACCAAATTCAATCCACGGTGGGATTAAGATTCTGGAAAAACTATGTGTGCAGTCTGGAAGAGTGAACAAATAAGATAAAAACAATATATGTGGTAAGGTGGCAAAATCATGGGTGACCAACTCAGTGGTAACTGGAAGTCATCGTCATAATGCTGTCCGTGTAACAGAGCATTGTTTTTGGAGAGATCCCCTCATCTTGCCCCGTGGCTGCCACATGCTACAGGGCGTTCCTGGCAATCCACACACCACACGTTGGAAGCCTGGGCTTCCATTCCAGGTCCCGAGATGCATGCTGCTACGCAAATGCTGGGTAGACCTAAATATACTTACTCTTGCAACAATGCTTGCGGGGGGGACACTGAGTTCATTAAAGGGGGTGACATTTCTTCAGGATAATAATCTGTCCTCTGTGGTTCGATCCCAGGTTCTATTTTAATTTTTTTCTGTAATATAGGCTTCTCATAGGATTCAATTACAGGTACTAAAAAAATAAAAATAGAAAAGTCACTCTGTGTACAATTTACCAACTTCAGCTTTTAAAAAAGCTTATTGCACAGGTCCCATCTATAACACTGATGTGTGACTATTTATCTGCCTTTGGCAAATTAGAGCAGCAATGAATCTGAGGGGGTTCTTGTTTCTCTGGCCCATTATTTTGCCAGTAAGCAGTGTACCTAGGAAACTGGACTTTTAAGACACCAGCCCCCAAATGATTCTTTCTTATGATTTTTTATTATCTCCTTTTAACCCCAGTCTTCTGCCCATGACCACTCGATAAACAAGGTGCTTTTAATAGCCCTGAGTAATCACCATGATCTAAAGGTATTTATTAAATGCCTCTTTGCACCTAGAACCGTATTGGCATTTCATGAAGCAAAATGTAATGTCAAGATTCTTGCCAGCCCAAAGTTGACAATTATATAGTGAAAGTAATCATTTCATAGCTTTAAACAGACAGCCTGATTCTTGGGAGCTCTTCCAGTATCAACACTTTAAGGCAAAAAACACACACACAAAAGGAAATGCCTCAGGCAGATGCTAAGTGGGATATTTCCTTTGAAGAGCTTGGCTCTGCTACCTTCACCCTCCCCAGGCTGTCTGTCTGGTGAAGACACTGGAGATTCTGAAATTTACCTTGCATGCTACTGTTTGAGTTTTCCATCTCCTCAGACAAGGACACCATGAGCGGCTGCTGGAGGTGACTGGTGTACATGAAGGGGACGGGCTGCACCACGACGGGCTGTATGACCGGCAGGATCCCCGGGCTCCGAATTCCGTGCCTGGACAGGGCAGCGGCCATCACCGGCGGCATGGACAGCGGCATGCTGAAGGGCTGCACTCCTGGGGGCGGGGGTGAGTACTTTTTCATGGGCGGGCTGGACGATGGCATGCTCAACCCGGGCGAGGCTCTCCGGTGCGAGGACTGGAACTTCAGTGAGGAAGGAGAATTCCCGGCCGAGGGCGGTGAGCTCCGCTTGTTGACGGTCAGGTCCACCGGCTCCATCTGCATCCCGTGCGACAGGACTTCCGGGGTCTGGAAGAACTTGTCGGATAATGGTGTGGAGTAGATGACTCCATACTTGCTGGGCTTTATGGACTCCATGTAATTAGATGGGTATGACTATTGGACAGGAAAAAAACAACACGGGAACCGCCAAATAAGTACATTTGCTTCAAACACAAATTAAGATGCAAAATTCTTACCAACAACAGGTTATGAAACAGAAGCCTTCTGGGCTTTAATCATTAGGAGTCAGCGTTGGGGTTCACCAAGAACCAGCCAAGCCAAGTAACCTCGTTGTTTTTCTGATGGAGCTTCTTAACTGGCAGGAAATGCCCTCTCTGGCTTTGGTATGTACCCCAGCGGCAGGGCACTGAACATTTCTCATGATATGCTTTTTATAACATGAAGAAACAGAGCTGCATGTGGGCTGGAGCCGCTGACGAATCCATTCCTGGGACATCCAACAGCCCTGCTTTGCCCGGGACTATCTTGACTTTAGTATTAAAGTCCTACGACCCAGGAAATGCCTCAGTCTCAGGCAAACCAGGATGGCCGGTCACCCAATACGCCTCACACTGAAGGCCACCCACACTAGGGTAACTATGTCCTTGGCCCCAACTTGTTCAATGGTCTACGCACAGTTTGAATGAAGGTGCAGAAGATGACCCGATTTATACATTTGTGGATGACACAGAACTGTAAGAAACAGCTAATATAATATGACTCAAATCAGGCCACCTGATGCTCGAAATGAGGGAGGCCCAGTGTTTTCTACATCTTGCTCCCCATTCTCAAAAGCTAAGCTAAGAAGATATTGGAAGAGAGACAAAATGGTTTGTTTCCTCCCAAATCTAAGATCTGTTCTACAATTGACCTACTTTACCTTCAAATACCCTTCTCTCTTCTAATATCAGGATGACCTAACTCATCTACCAGCTTTAAATATAAATAAGTCACAATTGCATATTCTGGTTCATGTTCTTGGCCATGGAGTTGACTAAAATTGCTCCATTCCTTAACTATAATTTAAAAATGAGTATTTGCTGTAGAATGCTTTAAAAAATTAAACACCAGCCATTTTCTATACATGCAGGCATTTTAGGGAAATTTTTAATAACCACATGTATAGTCCTCCTGCAGAAAATTACTCGTATTTGAATCTTTTACAGTGAAAGTGATAAGCAATATACTGTGCCTCTCTTCCAGCTCTTTTAAAAACATTTTATTTATTGTGTTTTAGAGAGAGGAAGAGAGGAAGGGAGGGGGGAGGGGAGAGAGAGAGTTATTTTTGTTGTTCACTTACTTATGCATTCATTGATTGAGTCTTGTATGTGCCCTGACTGGGGATTGAACCCACAACCTTGGTGTATCAGTCTTCCAGCTCTTAAATCGTATCTGTTTATGATTCTGAGGCAATACTAGCTCCTGATGCAGCTGAGAAAACCCACCAATGGGGACTTGTACTTAAATGACTGAATGCACTGTTAATTTCTGAGCCTCCCCAGACCCTCCAGTGGCTACTATTGTGAGTTACAAGTCATTGTGGGCAGCAGTGGTTTTGACGGGGCTTATGACAGAGATCCCACCCTTTCCTCTCTGGGTCTTGCTGGACGGCTCTCTACCTGGCTGTGCATCAGAATCACTTGTGCTGTTTTGAAATGCAGACGCCTGGCCTCTACTGCAGGCTGACCGAGCATGGAGTATTGGGGGAAAGGTCCTAGGCAGTATTTTCAGTCCATTGGATTTTGATCTTTTAAAGTTTCTCATCTTTAAGATTAAGTACTTTGTTCTTTCATCCTTTCTTTATCCATGTCATCATAATCTGTATGGTCTAGAACCATGGCCGGCAAACTGCGGCTTGCGAGCCACATGTGGCTCTTTGGCCCCTTGAGTGTGGCTCTTCCTAAGCCTTAGGAGTACCCTAATTAAGTTAATAACAATGTACCTACCTATATAGTTTAAGTTTAAAAAATGTGGCTCTCAAAAGAAATTTCAACCGTTGTACTGTTGATATTTGGCTCTGTTGACTAATGAGTTTGTCGACCACTGGTCTAGAACAGTGATGCCTGCTGCCTGGCACACGGTGAACATACAGTGCTTTAAAATAGGTGTTTATTTAAATGCATACGAAAAAACTTTTTTTTTTTACAGTAGTGATATAATGTTCCCTGTTAAAAAATTATGTTAACAAAAGCAATTCTATAAAAGAGGGCAAGAAATATTACTAACTAAATATTAGCAGTACAGGTGCCATCAGGATATGGCAAAGCTCCTCCTAGAAGGTTGTGAGGCTAAAATCAAAATCGGATTCAACGAGGTAGCCTATGTCTGAGCTTAAACACCCTGCAGCCCTATGGCTCCCTTCTCTTTTCTCATACAAGGAGTGCACTAAATGGGCTTAGATCCTCCTAATCAGGGCTTCACAGATTCACTGGGGATCTTGTTAAACTGTAGATTCTCAATGACTGGGAGGTGGCAGGAGGTGCACAGACCGCCTTTTGAATGGCACGGCTCTCAATAACAGACACAGAATAAAAATACTAATTTTTAGTATTAAAATCTGGTATATCACTTAAAAACAATTTAAAGAGGGGAGGGAAGAACATGCATTAATAAACCTGCTTAAAAGCAAAGACATAAAGGAAATAAAATCAGGAAATCCAAAAATATATAAATTGTTGTTTTTTAAAACAGCTTTGAGTTATGTCTAGAGAATCAAATGAAGAAAAGACTATTTCTAACTTTCTTCAGACCCAGGCACCCCACAAGGTGTGAGGGCTCCGAACATACAGCAATATTAACATTAAATATATTTAAATTGAAATATTGAAAGAGGCATAAGACTCACTAACAAAAAAAAAAAATTACAAACTGTGTACAATGAGGGTTTAAGGAAGTAATTAAACAGGGGGGGGGGGGATGTCCCCTGGTTCTAAAGTTTAATCTGCTTTACATATAATTCTCTAAAGTGCAAAAGCTCTGATACTAGAAACAAAAAGTCAAGAGATGGGAGGCAGCATTAGTTGACTCTACTCACCAAAATGTAGCTTCTCCCTTATTGTCAGCCCTATTCTTCCAAGAGCTCCCTATGACCTAGATTTTAACGCCAAGTTATTGGCAGCTCAATAGGAAGCAAAACGAGGACACGCTTTTATTGCTGTCATTGCTGGATTTTTCTATCTGTGGGTGAGTTTAAGGAAAGTAGGAATTGAGGACCCGGGAGATTGGCAAAGTTACTAATATTCCCAGGTTTCTCACGCCATGAAGGAAAAGAGACAGCCATACAGAAAGCCAAGTATTCTAAACACGATGCAGTTTTGCTGCTCGTCTGCTCTCCAGCGAATGACCCCTGTGCCCTACGCTGACTGCTGTGTGGTGTTTGTGAGGCCACAGGGCTAAAAGTAAGGAGACACCTTTGGGCACACAGCGGAGCCCACAAGTAACTCTTTCCAGTCCGGCCGCCTCAAGAAAGGGTGAAGACATGTGGCTCCTCAGACTGTCTCACTAGCACATTTCCTAGCAATGTGTATCAGAGCCTTCGGATTACTGGGGTGGGGCACACAAGCTACTGCCATCAGCTCGCACAACCTGGTGCCCCACCGTGGAAGGACTGATGCGGGGGTTTGCGCCGGGTGTGCACACCCTGGTAAACAGTTGCTTCCTTTCTGTTCCAGACCATTCCTGTCTTCTAACTAAGCAATGCAAATAGGCGTGGCCACCCGGGCCCCTAATCCGAATCAGAGGCAAGTGTAGAAAAGCGCCTGTGGCCACTGAAGGACATCCAATGCCACCCTCCCCTCCCCCTTCCACACGCTCAGCCAAGGAGGCTCTGTGTGCTGGAGCCCAGCAGCCTGAAGACAGGGCTCACGCAAGGGGTTCTCCCCGTCCTTCCATCCGGGGGTGGTCCTGGGTTTACTTTTCGAAAAGGTTTGGTTTGGGACACTTTTCCAAAGCTATCACTTTATACTCAAGTGAGAATTTCAATTGTTCCTTATTTTATGGGGAATACTTTTGGTGAGGTTTCCATTACAAGGGAGTTAAAGTGGATAAAGTCTCTATTTCACTATTCATGCATATGAAAAAGAAGTGAACATCCGTGACAGGGCGATGGCAAGTCAAAGGAATCTTCATACGAAGGGTGGGGCTCCCAGGGCAGAAAGGCGTGGTGCGTGTATAAACACACACTCTGGAAACTGCAAATGTCATGCCTCTCTATGCAAACACAAGCAGAAAGCTCCCTTTCTACCAGGCGCGGGAGAGCCGTGAAAAGTTCCTGCTGGAACAGAGCAGAGGAACTGTTAAGTGCTTCTCAGTCTGTCAGGAGTCTGTTAGATAACAATTTTCATTAAAAAAAAAAAAAAAGAAAGAAATGTACTTTCTTCAAAAGTAGTCTTCCTGTAGGAACAGAATAAGAAAGAATACTTTTTAAAAATTTGTTTTCTTTCTTATCTCCTGAGTTAAATTCTTTAACTTTCTTTGGAAATGAATGGGTAAAAACAATTCCTTCACATGCACATTTTACATTCATTCACATGATGTCTACGGTTTATAAATTATAATCTCCAATTTTACAAATAATAATAATAATTTAAAAAAAAAGGCTCAGGCAGCTGCTGGCAGTTTTGCCAACTTTGCATTGAGAGTAAGTAGCAGAGACCCAGGCACAGACCTGAGCAGGCAGGGTCTCCTCTCCTGATTCTTGAACCTTCTAATAAGACAGTATCAAGCCCTAACCGGTTTGGCTCAGTGGATAGAGCGTCGGCCTGCGGACTCAAGGGTCCCAGGTTCGATTCCAGTCAAGGGCATGTACCTTGGTTGCAGGCACATCCCCAGTAGGGGGTGTGCAGAAGGCAGCTGATTGATGTTTCTCTCTCATCGATGTTTCTAACTCTCTATCCCTCTCCCTTCCTCTCTGTAAAAAATCAATAAAATATGTTAAAAAACAAAAAGACAGTATCAAGCCTATTTGCCTCAAAGCACAGGATGGTAGGAAGGCTTATATGGGGTAAGTGAGAGATGACATTTCCTCAGTTTCTCTAAATTATAGCAAAATACCAAATAGGCAGATTGCTTCTGCTATGCTCTCATTTTAAGAAAAGGGGGGGAGGGGAGGGAAGATAAATCACCATAAGGTATTTTTATTCTATGTGGAATTAAAACAAAATTCCTCTTACAAATTATTCTATATGGCCTTAATGTTTAAAACATAGACTTGAATAACCAAAGACTTCAACCTTCAGATCAAAGATGGAAGAAGGAAAAAAGAAAGGAATAAAAAAATAAGAAATTAGGTTTCATACACTCCACCCACAAAGGCAGGAGAGATGAAATTTGAAGATTTAAGAGTAAAAACAGCCTGGATGGCGTGGCTCAGTGGTTGAACCTCGACCTCTGAACAGTAGATCACGATTCGATTCCCTGTCAGGGCACGTGCCTGGGTTGAAGGTTGCAGGTTTGATCCCCAGTCGGGGGCATGCAGGAGGCAGCTGACCAATGATTCTCTCTCATTGTTGATGTTTCTCTCTCTCCCTCTCCCTTCCTCTCTGAAATCAATAAAAATATATATTTTTAAAAGAATGAAAACAAAAGCTTATTTAATTTTGTTAAGAAAATAATCACAGCACCCTAGTCTCCAAATTTTTCAGTTAACTGAGATTTCACTGGATTAAAAAGGAACTTCACTGTAAGGACAGACACTAACTGTTGGTGAAACAAACTAATTTCTGTGAGAGTAGCTGAAGTTGCAAACTCGAGCATGAAGGAGAAAATGACCATTATTTGCAAAAACACTTCTATGTATTCTAGGTTCATGTATTAATCTTCAAGTGCATTTTACTTCCTGTTTTCAGTTAAGTGCGTTTTCTTGCATTTAATTACATCACAACTAACTTAGCAATGTGCAGCTTCATTCTTAGCTTGAAATTAGGCTCTGGAGCCCTCCTATTTCCATGCTTGCTTAAAAGCACTGGAAGTACACTGAATAGTAAAATGCGTCATTGATGGTTCTGCATCATTTAGAAAATTAATCATACTCTCCGGTACTAAAAACCTATTCATATTTCAAAGATGTAATTAATGGGAGAAATTTTACACCTTAATTTTCCTCCAACGTGACCATGCCATAGTTGGGGGAAGGGTTGAGGAATGCAATGACAGCACTGAGTAACATCAGAAGTCAGTTCGCTGTTTTGATTAATAAAATTCTTATTGCCCAGTTTTCATATTCAGACACTCAGTTATCCAGTTATTATGCTGGAATGTAAATGTTATTTCCTCAAAGCCACTCTGACTTAACTTTTCATTGCACCCAGTGATAAACACTTCACTGGCTTCGTAACAGCCATGGCAACTCAGTTCCAAGGGCCTCTGACTGACCCCCGTGTGTTGTATAAACATTTTTGGCAGGAACCTCCACAGCCAATGCATAAGGATGATCTAATTTTGCAAGCGTGTCATTACCAACCTTCTCATATGCAACTCAGGCCAAGTTTTCCCCCTTGTGAATATTTTTTCAAGCCCGTGAAAGAAAAGAGCAAGATAGAGTGAGAGTATTGCCTTGTTACTTCATATTTGCTAAACCAGATCCCCTCAAGTCTAAGCCATTCCCTGCTTTGCAGTGGGACACACCTTTCTGTTGTCACCCAGGCCCCATAAACACTTGGACTAATTACTAGTCTCCCGGTGGCCCAAAAGCAGCATCTAGAAGGTTCCGGCTCACAGAGGGGCCAGCTTAGCACTAGGTGCTGAAAAAGACAAGGAACACAATTCCCACCCACCCAGACTCTTCCAAGTGAAATAAAATTCCTCCTCCCCACCAAGTTCTTTCTTTCACTAGCTTCTCTCCAGGCATCTCTCACACAGTCATAGCTCCGTATCGCTGTTGTCATAGTTTTTCAAACAAACCATTTTATTCTTAATACACTTATTTTTACATGTAGAAGGACTGAGCGGTTGTTATTTTATTATCATCTTTTAAATCAGCTCTATGGAACACACCCTAAATACTATGAGACCCAATGAATGTCTTTTTCTTCCACTATTAAAAAAAGGAAAACCTCCAACATGTTTGAGAAATTCTTCTATATAATAAGGGTGGTGATCTTGAGTAAAAAAAAACAAAAACACCTCTAAGTCACCTGTATCATATTCTTGATGCTGATTTCTTATAGGTACATTCAGATATTGCTTCCTCACCATGGTAAACACTGCCCACAGGTTTTGAAAAATAACGTCCCTGAGTAGGAAGCTGGGCTGAGCAGCTGGCCCTGGAGGGAGGCCACAACTTGACCACCATCTGTGATGCCTCTTAGGCCTGCATCTCGGCTCTGTGCAGCGTGGAGCTACAGCCCTTAGATGAGACAGCCTTACAGAAAAAGCTGAACATCGACCATCGATGCCGTGGCCACGCTAGAGAACACCATCGAGATCCAGAGCAAACACTGGAGTTGTGTGCAGAGGTCTGCCACTGGTCTGGGTCGTTCCCTACGGGAGGCCCAGGCAGGTGAGAGGGAGGAGGCCAGACTGCGAGCGCCATGGCCACGCCATAGAGGGGGCCTAGCAGGTGCAGGCTGCTGCAGCAGGGAGCACAGCCCCAGGCCAGCAGAGGAGCCTGGGGAGCAGGATGCCCTGTGACTCCCGACCCCCATCCCTCTGGGCTTCATCATTGTGCTTTTGTTCATTTTTTTCTATTAAAAACAAAGTCACATTCAAAAAATTAAAAATATATAATTAATTTAAAAATGTCCCTGGGTGCACATTAATGTAAAAAAAATAAAATCAGTCTAGCCAAACTTTTTTTTTTTAAATGCTTAGACCAACAATCCTGAGAGCTCCAACTAAAAACTCTGGAAACTGAGGAGTTTTTGTAAACCTACTTCTGTGGCCCAAGTTCCGTGCTGACCGTATGCTGAGGGATGTGGGGCACAGGCCTGAAGGAAGCATAGATCCCGTTTATTGAAGGATGCACAGTGGCTAGTAGGGTATGAACCTCACTGACTACCGGGGCCTTTGAAAAATTTACCTATCAAATGCCTGTTTAGTAACGAGTAACTTTAAGAAATAACATAACACATGACAATAGCATTACCACTTGGAATAAATAAGAAAATGTTCGATTTTGGAAAACTTACCACCGAGACAGGGTCCATGGCCTCTTGCTTGACAGGAACTGGGTCAAACATGAGCATTCTTTTAGTTAAAGCTTTCTAGGGTGCTCTGGTGTTTGGCCTGGAAGACAAAACAAAGTGTCCATCTAAATCCCAAGGTTACTTTAAATAAAAACGAGTAAAAATAAAACATAATATTCCTCGCCCCCCCCTTCTCTGCTCCCTCCTCTCGCCCACCCCCCCCCCCCCCAATGGCTGGAATTTGTTTCCTTTACCTATGAAAGATGCCATTCTGTATAATTAAAACCAGACTCCATGGTCATAACCAGATGAGAGCCAATTGGCATTCCTAACTCAAATACATTTCTGGAACAATAGTAAAGCCCTTTCCAAGCAGTAAATCTTAAGACTGTAGTGCAAACTCAATAGAAGTTCACATTATATATGAGTGTCAAACACTTTTCCTTACAGAAAAATCAGAGGGGAAAAAAGACAAGCAAAAAGAAAACCTAGAACCTACCATCATTAATATCTTTGTTTTTATCCTTACAAATTTTTTTACATGGGTTTATAATATGCACAGAATTTAGTATCCATGATTTCACTTGACAATTTATGAGCAGAATGTTTCTTTTCGGCAAGCATGGTTCCATACCATCAAATTCAGTATGCCACATCAGTTTATGTAAATTATCCCTTTTTCCTGGGCACTTAGGTTGCACATCCTTAATTTTTAAAGTAAGTTTTAGTCTTGGGTGACAAGCATGGACATTTTCCAAAGCATATGATATACCATCCAGCAAAGATACTGTATTATTTCCATCAATAAAACAGAACCCGTTTCCCAATCCCAACATTTCTACCAGCGTCGTGTATTATCACTTAAAACAAAACAAAATTCTGCCAATTTGCTAGTATCAAAATGGCAAATTATTTTTACTCTAAATGGATTTAATTGCTGAATTAAAATTTATCATTTGCATTTCTTCTTTTAAGAAAATGCCTATTCAGGTCTTGAGTTCTCAGGTCCCCCCTCCCCCGACTGTTATTGTTTTCTAAGCACTTTTTATATGTGAAGAATATTAACTTGCATTCACTCCCATTCTTTTGCAAATTTCTCATTAGAAAATCAGACACTCTTTAGCCAGATGCAACTTGTCCTTGTTCAGTCTCTCTCTTCCCTGCTTCTAATATTCTGCTCGTTATCCATGTATTTCCTTCTTTGTTCTATACTAGTCCACTTGTACCACTAGTCCACATAAAGCCAACTGCTCCCTCACAGGACAGAACATTCAGTCTGCTCAGTCCCCAGCCGCACTTCACAGGTGAGGGAATCACCGCCCTGCTACTACTCAGATCTTCAGGATCTCTTCAGGCACTTACTATCCAAGTTTGGTTTACATGTTAGAGGTGAAGTCTTTTTTTTTTTTTTAATATATTTTATTGATTTTTTACAGAGAGGAAGGGGAGGGATAGAGAGTTAGAAACATCGATGAGAGAGAAACATCGACCAGCTGTCTCCTACACGCCCCCCCCCCCCCCCCACTGGGGATGTGCCCGCAACCAAGGTACATGCCCTTGACTGGAATCGAACCTGGGACCCTTGAGTCTGCAGGCCGACGCTCTATCCACTGAGCCAAACCGGTCAGGGCAGAGGTGAAGTCTTTATAGATCACTTGGTTTGGGTGGAAAAGTGAACAAGTTCTAGACTGAGTTCTACCTGAAAGAGCTGAGCAGTCCCTGGTTCGTGATGACTTCCTATGTCTTAGCATGAAAACTCCCCATCCCCATCCCACCTCCTGACAGTAATCTGTGGTTTGCTGGGTCCATGCCCTATGGGTTATACTAAGATAGCTCCACATACAATGATAAAAATAATACCGAGGTGTTCTTGCGTTTCATTGCTTCCTTGAAGAAAGTCTCTACTGGGTCTCGGGACAACCCGTGAATATCATTTTTAACTCACCCTAAGGCCCTGACTTCAAAATCCTGTTTTCCTACATCATAGGATGTACTGTAATCTGTGAACACAATCTGATACCAGGGTGCTCAAATCAATGGTGAGTGCTACCACCCTCACGTCTTCCGGCAAGAACATACCCCAACCACCAGTGAAAAATGGATGATTTCATGATGAAGGATGAAAACCCCTTTTGTGCTTTGAGATCTATTATTAACCAGTTCCCAGCGTAGCAGCTGTACAGATAGATGTTTCTAAAACTTGCTGTCCAGTGTCCTATACTGGACCTTAAACAAAAGATGTGCTTATAGCAATGAGGTCAGATAATTCAGCAGCTCTGACCCATGGCTGGCCACCCCTCCCCCAAGCCTTTTAAATGGAATTAATCCTTATAGATCCACCCACTCCTCTGACAGTATCTTGATGCAAATCCTTCTAAATAAAAGCCCCCAGATTCTCAGGTGTCTAAGGGAAAGAGCCCAGGTCAGGAGACTCATGAATTGCATCTAGCCCTCCCATGGGGCAACTCCTTTCACATGTAAAAGGACATCTCTTTAATCTACTTCCTAAAATCTGTACCCACAATGTTTTAGGAAAAGAAAATTAGAATTAAGACAAAACAAAGCAAGCTCTAAATAGTTTATATCAATAGATATGCACTCAAATTTTTTATATATATATACTGAACAAAGAGCATTAAATTTGTTGGTTCCAACTTCTGGAACACCATCAGGCATTTGCCTCTTTGCTAACATGATGTTTCAGAAGAAATATAGTTGCATATCACCACCCTATTCAGTCCTCTGTGCTTTATTAGAGGTCACCCCCCGCCCGCCCCCGCACACCCCCCCTAAGAAACACCCTCAGATTAAAGTCGCTGTAAGAGCTCACAGCTGCCGATGTCCTCCATGAGATCTCATTAAGGGCGGGGTCACTTCACAACTGCACCACGGGAAGAGCTTCCTAGCCTCTCCTCGCCTCACCTGCACCCTCTCCTCCCAGTGAGAGCAGCACAGTGGACGTGAGATGATGGGCTCTGGAGTTCATTTTGGTTCAAATGCTAACGCCACCATTTAGCCCATAAAGCCTTAAATCAATTTTCCTAATGACCACTGAACCCATTTAGAAATGAATTACACATTAACCTGCTCGTTCTTGTATCATTTTGAGACATTACTTAAGTTACTTTCATTCTTTAATTTTTATGTTTTATCTAAATTTAAGGAAATTAGTGCGCTGCAAGACTTGCAATCCTAAGAGAGAGAAGTCTAATAGAAAGCATCTGTTTAACCAAACCTGATTTACTTTTATTTTAAAAAGAGCTGTAAATGCATGTTTCCATTTGTTCAGACGGTGCCTTAGAGAAACTCAGTAGTGACAAAGGGAATATTAGTATTTCTCATTATAGAAGTATTTCAGCTAATAAATGAAGCAGGAATGGGATTAGAATACCTCATTTCGAAACTCCTAACTAAATAATGCATCACTGGATAACAACAAAAAAGTCTGTGTAAAGTTCAAATATCATTAGGAAGAACAGAATCAAATCTAACAGCACATTGTTCCCTACGTGGTAGCTTCTAAAATGCCCGGTTATGCTTTTAGTGCTAGTCGCAGGATAGGGCACAAGATAAAGGGCATGCAAAGAAAATGATGTACCCTACCCTGTCAACAAAGGGCTTCCTGGGAGTGGGGTGGGAATGTGACAGCTTTATATACACCTGTGTGCCAACTTTAAAGTGAATTCTACAATCAAAACTTTCAATAAAAAATGAGAGGGGAGGCTAAGCTAGGAAGGAACCGGATTTAGGAAGAGAATCGAACATATGAACACAAATCAGGATTTGGTTTATTTGCGAAAAGCCTGTATACCTGGACCCACGGTGCTTACCTCTGGGTAGACAGACCACTTTGCCACCACTACAGACTATCTCTGGGTCAGAGAAGAGTGGCTGCAGTGTCTCTAACGTGCCTTCCATAGAACTGAGAAGCCGCCGGAACACGGGAAGAACTGAAGTCTCTTAACTTAGTGGCTTTAGTTCCCCACCAGCAGCTCAGTACTCTGGGGATGTTACCATCATTTTTAAAGAATGCTAAAAACCACAAATTCTGCAGAAAATCTGTTACACAACACTGGCAGCAATTTTAAGTCCAACCAGTAGGTGGCGCCCTCCAACAGGTATTACAGACTAAGACACTGGCAGCAAATTGAGTTTGCCAACAGTCAGGGTCTTTAAACCTAGTGGGTTTTAAGCAGGCTCTGGAATTCTGTTAACCATTTTATGTGGGTATCACAGACACGAGGAGGCCCCAAATGTGGTTCTGTTTTTTCTTACAACTATTTTCCAATCATAAACACATTTACATCTTGGTTGTATGTTGCCTAGCAGAAATATATTCTAAACTAAGCAATCCCAAGATAACAAAACTGCTGTAAAAGAGAAACAAAAGGGCAAAACTGGTTTCAAAAAACTTTTTAAGTTATTGAGGTTCTTAAAAGGAAAAATATAGAAACATCATCATTGCCAAAATAATTTTCCATAACTGGAGCAAATGTCATCTTTCCCAACTATGTTATTTTGCTGGGAAGGGCCAAGACAGCTGGGTTTTCCTCCGAAAGGAAGAAACACATTTCTCTTCGTACTCTCTCCACTTTTACTTCTAACTTTTCAGATGTTGAAATAAGGGTCAGATTTCTACCAAAATGGAAAACTGTATGATTATGTATTAAAAAGCTTCAGTGGATCATTTACATGACGTTTCAGAAGTAATATAGTTGTGTGTCATCACCCTATTCAGTCTTCTGTGCTTTATGAGGGCACAATGTGCTACAGAGCTTAGAAATACACACAGCCCTTAACATACCGAGGTTACGATTTACCAAATCTCCTTTCAAAGTTGCTTGTCTAGAAGATAGAGCATGTTTATTACAAAAACAACTTTATAAATGACTGCCCCTTCTTTAGATGAGAGAGGGAGGGAGGGAGGGAGGGAGGGAGGGAGAAAGAGAGAGAGAGAGAGAGAGAGAGAGAGAGAGCGAGCTCAAAGGGTCCCTGCATTATCCTTCCCAACCCAGCCTGACCTAAGGCTCCAAATTCTCTCCCTCCCTCAAAGCAAACCTGTTTCCTAGCTGACCTCAGCCAGGTGTAAGAAAAACAGCAGAATCAAATCAACACATCTTCTGTAAGTGCCCCCTACCGCCCTCCACACCCCCAGCTTTTAACTCTTTCAAGCATTTGGATTTTAAAGGAGGAAGCATGTTTCTCCCCCCACTTTTTTACTCCCCAAAGGAACTTCAGGGGGAAAAAGAAAAAGAAAACCTAACAAACCAATCTCCGTGGTGTGTGTGTGGTGTGTGGTGTGTGGTGTGTGTGTGTGTGTGTGTGTGTGTGTGCGCGCGTGTGCGTGTGTGCGTGTGCGTGTGTGCGTGTGTGTGTGAAATTCTTGGCCAGGAAGAGGACCAGAACAGGCAGGCAACATCCCTGTAGCTAAACTTCCTTTCCAAAGAAACTTTTCTTTCTTCACTTCTGTACCCAAACTCTTTAAGCTCCCAAGGAGCTGAATACTTAATGGCAGCTGCTCTGGCCAGACACACGCGGGGCCAGGCAACAGATGTAAGCAGGCGTTTGGAAGTTGGAGGCTCCTTCCAGAACCGCCGAAGGCTGGCACCTACCTGGAAATGCGTCCCGTTTTCATAGCACTTGATGATTGCCACCTACCTCAGTCTTCTCTTAGTTGGTTCGAAAGGGAAAAGAAAGAAAAAAATCCACGGAGTATTTCTAAATCTTTGCCCCTCATAAATTAGTTATTTTGCATCGAAATGCTTTGTAGATGGGAAAGAAGTTAATTATTTAGTTTCAGATTAAATATAATGATCCAGTGAGCAAACAATCCGCCCTCTCTCCTCTCTCGGCTAACAAGCCACCCAATTTTACTTTCCTGCCTCCACCCATCTGCTCCACCCTATGGACAGTTGCCAAGGCGAGTCCAACTTGTCCAAACAGGACACGGCTTCAGATAAGATTCTGCCCACACCCTGTACTTCGGAAAGACGGAGTGAAGCAATTGATTTTGCATGTAAATAAGGACAGGTGCAAAGGTAACAACCAGGCACAATCCGCTTTAGCAGAAGGAGGTCCGGCTATGCAGGGGTGGGGGTGGGGAAACCCAACCCAGACCCGGTAGGTAAACTCTCAAGTTCACAGCCACCTGTGGTCAGTAGCATTCCATACCTTTCTTAAAGGAAATTTTAGCAAACCCTAGTCATTTTCCCTACTAGGGTTACACGCTTGTTTTCCTTCTTTAGGCTGACAATTTCGTATTTTAGTTTTAAGGGCAAGCAACCCAAGATCCATTGAAAAATTCCCTTGATGCATAATCCTGCTGTGCACGTATCTTTGTATCTTATAAGGCTGCCCAAGCCCTGGCAGTCCTCTTCTGTGGAGTGTTATATAATCAAATCCAGAAGGGCTGTGTGAGGCCAGGCTGCCTCGCTCTGCTGGTGCCCTATCACTGGAGACCCACCCCACTCCACCCTAAGGGGCCTCCACCCATGGGGCCCCACCCTGGAGGGAGTGGGAGGCTGGGAGGGACCAATTGGCTCCAGCCAGCAGCTAGTTCCTGGAAACTCTGGCCTCAGCAGTGATGGCTGGAACCTTAAAAATAACCAGAAAGAATCGTCAGGGTGGTGGCAATTCCCTGAGCTCCTGCGAATTCTCCATTAAAAGTTTATCTCATGGCACCCCGGAACCTTTGGATATGAACCATGAGCTAATACTGCCCTCTCCCTTCAAAGTAAACAAGAAGGGAAGAGAAAAGCACTGGAACCACGGCTATGTAAGAGAATTAATTCAACATGTCCCCAAACCAAGTCCTCCTCACTCCTGCCTTGAAAAGGCTGCCAGGCTGCCCCCCCACCTCCCACTTGCTCTTTTTTCTGGTCATTCAGCATGGACACCTCTTTCCATTTCTACAGTTGCCATCCGAGGCCAGGCCCTCAGTGCCTCAGGACCCCGTTACTGGAGTTTTTTTCTCCACTGGCCTCCCCACCTCCAACCCATCCCAATCCCCTTGCCTCCTACATTTCTCAAAGCCCTCTACTCATCTAGTCGTTCCTAAGCTCACAGACCTTCCTCCCTCCAACGGGATCCCCAGGGCTTGGGGAGTGGGTTCAAGAACCCATGCTCAGCACCCCTCTACCAACCAGCTGCCCCCCTGCTCCAACAAGCGCCCTTCATGCTGGCTGCCCCGTCCCCCACCCCCAATGCCTTTGTTCATTTTTGGCCCTGATGCTGGGCAACCCGCGAGGAATGCCCCGTCCCCTTCCGGCTTATCTAAATCCTCCTAATTCTTCAAAGACCAGCTCAAGGCCCTCCCCACTCTGTGCAGCCGCTGATTGCACCCTGGTACCTCTGAGGCCGCCTTCTTACCTAGCTAGGCTGGGCCTTTTAACTTGCCAAAGGTAGGTCTCAGACCAGCACCTGAGCATGCAGTATACTCCCTTGGAGGCCTCCCTCCCCATAGGAGGGAGATCAGGCTTGTCCACTAAAGGACATTTTTTTGGTCAGGCACAAGGAGCCAATATAAGAGAACTTAGTCCATGGCAAGAGTTCCACAGTCATTTGCTCTTCCCTTTGCATGCACTTGGACTCTCCCTTAAATAATTAATGGGCATGAGGCAGACCAGACCTAACCCTAAAGGAAACTAAACTTCTCTTAAAAAATAAAATAAAACGCTTTTGCTCCTAACCTTAATCTTGCCTGTTAGGGGTCCTCCAGAAACCTTACCAGTTTCATCCTCAAAGAATATTTTATTACCCACACAGAGAGATCTTCTAAACATGTCTAGTGTCAAGGTTTCTACTGTTTGAGAGCCTAAAATAGAAGAGAGAGAGAGAGAGAAGAGGCAATTGCATGAGGAGGGAGGGAGGGTGTATGTGTAACAAAAAAAAACCACTAGGTTTTTTTTGAAAAGCATACTTCCCTTGACCAAGGAAAGCCAGGGGTTTCCTGTTGATCCTTACCACCTTTATGACTGCCAATCTGCAGGTGGTTCTTTACAAGGACTGTGTCATTCAAAGCCCACAAGGTCGGTACGACCTTCCCATTTTACTGATGAGAACACTAGAACAGAGAGGCAAAGTAATCTGTCCAAGATCACACGGCAGCTAAGTTGTAGAGCTGGGATTTGAAGCCAAAGTAGCCTGACTTCAAGGCTACTTCTTTCCCCACTCTCCTTCCTCGGGCAGAGGACAACATCACACCACAAACAGCAATAGTGGGATAGCGATTTCTGTGAACAGATCTGTCCATGGGGCATAGGGCATTGGGGGACAGCGTCTTTACAGTAGCTGCGATTTCAGTCCCTCCCAACTGGTCCCTGGTGCCTACCTTCTCTCATAGAGTGCATGCTTGGACACAAGATCAAAAGACACATTCTGAAGGCCCTAAATTAGGCTATTATTCTTCCTAGCCAGTGCACCTGCAACTGGTCCATAAAACTGCTGAGGAAAATTGGCAGCTCTACTCAAGTAAATACGGAAATCCTCATAATCACTGTACAAAGGTGGAAGGGTCAGGTCCTCATCCCCATTTTAGAAATGAGGAAATGGAGGAACAGAGGTGAAATGGCTCGCCCAAATTTGCAGAGCTGCTTGGAGCCGCAGCCAAGAACAAAAGTGTGTCTGCCTGTAGACCAGGGCTCTTTCTGTTCTGCTTCAGTCTGCGCCGTGGGACCGACTTTTAAGTGAAATCATCTCACATTAGGGTCACTCCCTGGTAACGGAGGGTGTGGGACGTGTGGTGTGCAGTGCCACACCGGCCCATGCTCGCTCGGCAGGGCCAAGGGAGGTTCCAGCGGGCAATTAAGATTTCAAAACGCCTTTCTGGTTAGAGCACTCTGGACCGACTCCATCCTGTGGCACAACTAAGAAGAATGACTGCACATACTTTGAGATTAGCTCTAATGAGTAGGTGTTCAATGAACACTTGGGAGATGAAGAAATGAATGGATGTCAATCTACACTTCTCACATGCTAGGATAAAAGGAAGGGCAAGGGCCACAGAATGACCTTCTACCAGGTGTCACACAGTGAAACTAGTCTGAAAAATCATCTTCTAAAACCTAAAACACAAAGTAAAGGTGAAAACTTCTGGAGGCTCAGGAGAGAATAACTCCCTTGTTTGGAGACCTAAGTGGAACAGGAACTTGAACCGACTAATGAAAGTCCTTTTGGGGTGCAATGCTTTGGAAGGTACCAGGGTATAAAGTGCAGGAACAGATAAAGGAGTGGATTTCAGTGATTAGACTCAAAGAACAGTAATTAGTATAAAGAGCTTATAGGCCAAAGGAGAAAAAACCCACACCTGATTCCCAGGTCGCTCTCCAGGGTAGATGCACTCACCTCCATGTCCACTGGATCTCCTACATCTACATTTGGCTACACTCCACTGATCTGGGTTGAGACTAGCTCCAGGCCATGCCTGGAGATCCTCAAGCCTGCCAGAGATTGGTAACCATCTAGAGCAGTGGTTCTCAACCTTCCTAATGCAGTTCCTCATGTTGTGGTGACCCCCAACCATAAAATTATTTTCATAACTGTAATTTTGCTACTGTTATGAATCACAATGCAAATATCTGATATGCAGGATGTATTTAGGCGACCCCTGTGAAAGGGTCGTTCGACCCCCAAAGGGGTCGCGACACACAGGTTGAGAACCGCTGATCTAGAGCATGCCTCAAGCTAATCTGGGCTCTTCAGGGTCCTCCTGGAAGGGGGCAGAAAACACCCGCTTCATGGAAATCAGGGCAAGAGCCAGATCCAGGGTTACAAGGAACGCATGGGCTGAAGAGCCACTTAACTTGCTAGATTCTGTCTCCAGCTCCCCTAATCATTAGATGGGGGGAATGAAAATGTATTCGGCCTAGCAACACAATAGAGCAGAGTTTCAAAAAGATCCAGGAACATGTTTTGTTAGAGAAAGAACTTTACTATAAACACTCTGACAGGGGTACAAAATATACTGATAATTTTTAAAAATGGTCCATTGAATTATGGTGACTTTTCAGGAAAAGCACACAGCCAGTTAAGAGGATAAATAAATAAATTTGAGAGAAAACAGTCCTAGTTCTGGTTCAGAAACAGTGGCTCTAGCATTATGTCTCTTATTATTGCTAAATTTCAAGGAAAGAGGTGGGGTTTCAGGGTGGGGTGGGGAGCGGGGCTACCTCCTTTGGACAAAGCTCTCCCCTATCGGGGTAGACTGCTGTCTGGTTTCCTGTCTCGAGCTCTGCTTCAGAGGACAAACAGGGTCTAAGAAAGGGACAGATGGGCTGGAAAATGAGAATGCTAAAAACCATCATAACCCTTCCTTTCCACCTCACTCCAAGATGATTTCTGACTAGAGTATTACATGTTAGCAAAGCAGGTAACAATTGTTTTATGATTCTAGGGATTTTTTTTTTTTTAAGCTAGAACCAATGATAAATGAAGCACTTCAGAAAGAAACCCAATTTCCAGAATAATGTAATTCCTAGTATTAAGAAGATGAGGTTGTTTATATTTATTTATTTTTCTTCAAAATAGAGTAAGAATTACCACCTAAGAAAGCTGTTCATTTTACAGCAAAAATGGTGATTTGGAAATATTAAGAAGGGGGAGAGAGGATAAAATGGAATTGAATTAGGAATGATGATTTACATGGTCAAGAGATAAAATTATTATTCCTTTTTTTTTGTAATTATAGTAACTTTCAGACTGTTATCATTTCCCCTATTGTTTAGCTTAGCATTTAGAAGCTTGCAGAATTTTTTTTTTTTGAGGAGGGAAGAATGATTTGGGGTAAGCCAAAAAAAGAAAAAAAAACCACCTCAATCTATCAAATCTATCTGGATTGTTAACAACTTTGGAACTAAAACAGAACAACAAAACTTACTTCAATGTGGGTTACTTATGAATTATAGTTGAAAGGCCTCTTGTCCTACAAGTCAGCTAATAAATCAAGTTTGCTTCATCCAAAGAAAAAAAATCTTATTGAAACTTTCCAAAACTCCCATCTTTTTTCAAGGAAAGTCATCAGTAGTCTACTATGAGATCCTAGTAGTTTTCGTAATATCATATTGTATATTTATCCATAAGGCAAGAATGTGGCGGAACAAAACATTAAAAGCAAAGTACTATTATCATCAACTTTTGGAAGAATATGGCCTAACTTGCTGCCTTATTTAATTATTCCATTAAATAATATTGTAAGTAATTCCTTTAGATTTTAAAGAAAATCCAAAAATAAGAACTTTAAAAAAGAAACTTGCCAAGTTTTCTTTTCCAACCATTTCTTTAAAACATTGTTTCTGACGAACCAAGAGAAAAATAATTTGTTCAAATAGGTTTTAAATAGTTAACCCACACTGGCAGAATATACAAAAAAGAAAATAAATGGGGTTATAAGAAAGTTGTTCTTGTAAGACAATAAAAATAAGAGTATTGTCCTGTTTTCAAAATATAACATAAATGAATTTCCTATTTCTAGTTCTCCTTTTCTTTGACCTGGTTATTCTTAAAATTGTTTGGAAATCAGATGTAGAAGACAGTCAAATCTTTGTCCTTAAAAAAATTCTCCTAGTACTCAAGTGTTTGTCTTTAAAAAGCCATGAACCTGGATTTTTTCCCCTCCAATATATCTTGTTTTGCTTTAATACTTTTTCTAAAGATTTGTTCCTTAACAGAGGCAAGACTTTCAAGCCAGCCCAGGCTGCCAAGACTGCGTTAGTTCTCTATCCCATGGCGCTTCTGATGCCTTGAGCATCCCTTGTTACATGTGAACAAGGATGGGCCACATCTCTCAGATAAGGATAGGTCTTCTAAACTATGAGGTGGTAATCCTGACCCAGAATTGACAGCTTCAGGGCAAAATGTCTATCTCAACACAAACACCCTATGCACCTCAAAACAAGGAAAAAAACCAACCAACAAAAAAGCAAAACAAAACCCTCCTTTAGACTTCTAGCCAATATGCACGCAAGTCTCAAGTCACAATAGGCAATGATACATTTAAAAAGGTAAAAGTCTTTATTCACCCACATAAACACACTGGAGGCAAAGGGTGTATGTAAAAAGGTTAACTGACTTCTCATTATGACATAACACGGGCATCTTAAGCAATAGCAAGTGTGTAGAGACATGATAACTCCCTGGGTGGGGATAGGGAGTTTAGGGGCAGGGACCAAGGCCTGGTCTGGGCTACTGATCTACCAGAAAACAGCCTGAAACAGGAAAGAGCACACATATGCCACTTGGAATGTATGACGCAAACCCCAGCCTTGAAACAAAGAACAGGAAACAGCTCTGCTGGCTGTGCTGGAGAGAAAGCACAGAGAAACATTTAGCCGGCCCTCCCTGACCCTATATTCATGAGCAGCTGGAGTTTTTAAAGACAACAACAGGGGGGTGGAGGTGTTTGTTCTATGGGTGTGAATAATAACACCAGCTTTATACAGGGGACCTGCCCTATTTACAAATAGGAGCTTCCACATACAGTAAACATAAGTGAACATGGGATTTTATCATATTCCAGCAGCAGAGACCTTCCTAATTAACACCAGTCTCCCTACCGATTTCTTTTGTCTCTACATCCCCCATCCCAATGGCTGGTCTCTAGCCACGATCAAATTCTGGGTTAGGGTAATAATTATTATTCAGCCTCAGAGCATCAGTAGGGAAATGAAGATAAAACACTGCTGTTAAGAATTCAGATGACAATTGGGTTATACCACACAGCTGAAAAAGTGTCCTTAGCCACATAACTAAATTCTAAGGCAAAGTGTGGACAGCTGGTCACCTCACATTTCCACTGTCCTTTTCAACTGCATAATCATAAAAATATTTGCACACAGCTGCACATCTGTACGCACGTCTACAGAAATTCACCTTTTGAGGATATGATTCTGTTCCAGACACTTAATATAACCCAAAATTGTTATACAATCTGTAGAACAGAGTATCAATTAACAGAGTATCAATTTTTATAAGACAGGCTAAAATATTTCCTTTAGGTATTTTTAAGATAGTAAAATCCATTCATATTCCCTTTCCCATTATTTCTCTTTATTTTGTTAGCACTGTTTAACTCAGGTTTCCATTATCAGAGATTTAAGAATTTCTGTGTAGACATAACTCCAGGGTTAAAAAAAAAAAAAAAAGAAAAAGGCATCACTCTCCTTATAGCAACCAGAAGATTGGGTTTTAATTAGAAACTTTGCAGTGAAGAAAAAAAAAAAAGCAACAACCTTTCTCCGAAGCTATGTTGCTATGTTTTATATCTGACAAGGTTTTGCAGTCTAAGCAGCTACTTTTCTTTGTTATTGTCAAATTAGAATTTTTATACTTGCATTCTCCTGCATGCGAGCAATGCCCCTCACAGTGTCTCTTCATTGAACTTACTAATAGTACATCACGTTTTTTCCTTCTAATGGTTCTGCAGCAAACCCCACTGACTGTAGAAATTGAGATGTTTCTCTAGGGAGTTTAAATTAATCAAACATCTCATTTCAGGTTTCTGTTAACAGCCTAAGGTCAACTAACATGTTCCATGTTTCAAGCCGGAAGAAACTTATTCCTCCACTCTTTCTTTAAAAAAAAAATACCCGCAAAATTTTGGATACTGTAATGCTATCAGATTGGGTTTTTTCCCTGAAAGGAAGTCTTCCCTCAGGTTAGGCAAATTATCATTCAGATGGATTTCTCTTAAAAATAAAATGCTCCTCAGATTCATTCATAAAGCACTCAAAAAAAGGACATCACAAAACAGCTCTGTGGAAAAACCTTTAATGAACAACTGCCCTATGCCTCACTTGATTTTGCTAATAATCACAGGTACAAAACTTAAATAAATAATAATTACACTCTTTTTCCCCCCCATATACCAGACTCTTGTGAGAACATAATCAATAGATCTCTCAAGTATCTTGGTGATCTTCGTGGAAAAATACATTGTTAGTAAAAAAATTCAGTGCGAAATATTTGTTTTAGTGAAATACAAAAAAGGTGTGCAATTTCCAATTTCCGTTTAACCTGCCTTATTCAAGACAAGTCCCATTCACATGCTTTTCACCTATGTTGTTGGGAAATTTAAAGCCCAAAAGGTCCTCCGGTTATCTGCCAAAGAAGTGGCTATGGCAATTCCAGGTATGAATTATCCGCCGTCTCCAGGAAAGCCACTGGGGATCAATCCCTCGCTCCCGGCCCGGCTCTGGTCCCTAACTGCAGGCAGCTGCCGAGGGCGGCCGCCGCCTCCGGCCACGCTGCAATCTTTGCTCCAGGCACTGCGGCAGGTTCGCTCCGTGCCCCGAGGAGGACGCTCCTCGCCCGGCCAGCCCCCGGGGATCCAGACGCCCGGGCAGCTCCTGGGCTCCAGGACCGAGAAGGGGATGCTGCCTCCAGTCCCCATGGCCCCAAGTTTCTTCCCAGAGGGACCGGGAGGCTCTTCCAAGTTTGTTCCGGCGGGCGAGCCACCGCGCGCCCCGTCCGAGAAGGGGGGCGGCGGGGTGCGCGGGCGGAGGGCGGGGAGGAGGAGGGCGCGGGAGGGAGGTGGGGGACCCGGAGGGGGAGGAGCAGGAGCGCGGCCTCGGCGCTACCTTTCTCCAAACAACGTTGCCACACGCGGAGACCACTGAGATTTCGGGGGCTTTGGAGGGGCTCGCGAGCGAGCGGGCGGGCGGCGGCCGGGGGACCACACAGGTGAGCCCCCGCCCGCGCCCTCGCCGGGCGCCGCGGCGGGAGCTGCCGGCCTCGCTCCCCCGCGCCCCCGGATCCTCATGGTGGCTCCCCCCGATCCCACACTTTGTACCGCTCAACCCGGGACTTCCTCCCCCTCGTCTCCCTCTCCGCCCCCACCCCTGGCTGGCTGCGAGGAGCTGTTGCACTTTCCCGAGCCCATGGGCGCCTGCACCCCCAACCCACTCCCAGAGCACCCCATGAAAAATAGGAAACCGGACGAG
>NW_005871096.1:5704957-5739079 GCF_000147115.1 Myotis lucifugus
CCTAACGTGGCCCCGAGCTTCCAAGGTCATTCCCCATCCTCCTAGCGCGCCCTTTCTTTGTGCCCGGGGCGCGGGGTCCCCCTCGTCGCCCACCCCACAGATGGGCGGCCCGGGTGGCGCACCCCGCCTCCCAGGACTTTTCTTTGAAGGCCCGTTGACCCCGAAGCAAACTTCCCACGGGCCGGGCCTGGCACTGGAGCGCAAAGGAGAGCAGCAGCGGCGGCATTTGCTCGGCCGGCCTGCCTGAAAACTTGGCAAACTTCGGTCCAGGCCCTCCCGCCCCCGCGGGAGGAACTCGGGCCAGCGGAGGGCTCTGCCCCCCGCAACCTTTCATTGCAAGTCGCCGCCCTGGGTCCCAGCCCAAGTGTATGTACCCCGTGGCCGCCCCTGCGCCCGGGGGGCGGAAGCCGCGCCCTCCTGGTCCAAGCCAGGCCATTGGGGAGGACTTTGGATAGGATTGGACCCCGAGTCCAGGGCTTTTGGGAGTTTTGTTGGGGGGTGGGGTGGGGGGTTTTTAAAACAGGTATTAGGGTAATAAAGGATTTAAATAAAAAAGAACAAAGGACAAATTGGTTCAATTGTTTTAGTCCTGTGTAATGTGTTAAAAAACGCCCTCCTTCAGTCTACGACTTGTTATTGCTTCAAGATGTTTTAAAGGCCCTTTAAGTTCACCAGTCTCACTTTGATGCCTCATCCAGGCATGGTACTACTTAAAACGTGGAGATAGAGATATTCTGAGCCTCGTCATTTAGCTACACAGTAATATAAAATTAGTACCGGTAACCTCAAGTAGTAAAATTACAAATTGTAAAGAAATGCACGTAAAAGCCCACATGGAGAACACCCAGAACTGACACTGATGCATGTGCCATCCTGCTGTCTCACAAGATTAATCTTTAAAATGTAAAGAGATGAGTTTTTTTTTTAAAAAAAAAAATGAATAAAAGACAAATGCAAGAAAGAAAAGTTGAATTTGTGTCAATTATTAATTGCAAGTTACTGATCACTGACATCATTCTATATCTGATTGGATGCCTGAGATTTGTATTAGCTGAAAAACTTTATTGGTGATGACTGATGGGATTGTTTTGCATTTCCGTGCCTGGGCTCATGGTCGGGGCTCAAAAAATATAGGCTTCACTCAAGGGACAGAGTGATGAAAGCCTAAAGCACAAAAACCATGTTTTTTAATTGTTCATGTGGGTGTGGACCCAAAGTAGAAGCGTGAAATAGGTCTATCTGAGAAAAGTGGGACTGGCTTTGACATGCAGGGTGGGGGAGGGCGGAGAAGAGTCATCCAAAGGGTTAATTAGCGAACACATGGTGTTCAGTGCCCTGTGGGAGGCAGCTCAAACACATCTTGTGCAAAAAAAAAAAAAAAAAAAAAAAAAAGAATCCATCCAGGGAAGGACACTACCATCCCCCAGGTGCCCAAACCAGAACTGCCTGAAGTCCTCCTTGACTCCTCCCCTCCGGAGCCAGTCACAGCCCGGTTATTCACTGAATCCTGGACCTCCCCAATCACTACCCACTCCTTGGCTACTATCCTGGGCCAGCCTATTGCCATAGTGTCGTGCAGGTCATTCTGTTTGTAGCATGGCTGAACTGTGAGAAAGGGAACAAAGGAATAAGAATGCCTTTTCTAAAATGCAACCTAAACATGTCAATCCCTTGAATGACTTCCCTCCATATAAAATCCAAGAGTTCACCACTGTGTAGGCTTGGCCTCCACCTGTCATTATAGCGTCCCCTCTCCCTGTTCTCCCCTCCCATTCTTCTTCAGCAACACTGCACGTTCCTTTCCTTTTACCAACTCATTCTCCCTTTGCACAGGCTCCTTTTTTCTCGTGGGCTAGCCTCCTCTCCTTCTCCCCCAACTCCTGACCTCTACTCTCATTTCCCTTTAAATATTCACCCTTTAAATACTCTCTTCAATGACCTTTTCAACAAAATGTATCTTCTCTCACTACCATCCCTCACCCCGCCTTTGGGAGAGTGGAGGCTCTCCTTGGGATTCTGACAGCTCCCATGCCTCAACATCTTTTCTTTTTTTGCAATTGGCTATAACTCTATGGCACTGGAATAGAAACTCTATGAGGACATGGACCTTGTCTTTTTAGCAAAATTGTATTCCCATGGCCCAGATGGCCAATGAATATTTGTAAAATAAATAAATGTGAGCTGTGAATTGAGAAGAAGTCATTCACAGCTCAAAAGAGGAGAGTAGGCCTCAGGGTGGCAAGTGGCCATGAACTGTGCCTTTAAATGGTGAAGAGGAGGGGAGAGGGAAACATGGTAAATGTTTTCAAGCAGTAGAATGCTATGGTGAAAGTGGTCCGTAGGTCTTCTTTCTATCCCTGACACTAGCACGGTACCTGGCACTTGTGCAGGTGTTCAGTAAATTCTGGATAAATGAAATATCTCAAGCTTGTTTTACTCCTTTCTTTGAGGACAGGAGGCCAGTCTGGTTTAGGTTTGGGAATACCCCTGCCTGGCCCCAGCATCATTGCTCCCAAACAATCTTTGCAATCCCAGTGTCTTTGCCCTGACTGGTTGGAGGGTAGATATGCGACCTACTTCTGGCCAGTGAGATATGAAGGGAAGTGTGCTGGGACTTATCTATATATATGAAAGCCTAATATGCTAAGTGTCCGACCGAGCGGTCGACGTGCACTGACCACCAGAGGGCAGATGCTCCAACTGGTAGGTTAGCTTGCTGCTGGCTTCTGGCCAATTGGGACTGGGCGAGATGGGGTTGGACATGCTCTGGAGCCCTCTGGCGGTCCCTCCCCGGCTACCGGCCCAGATTGGCCCCGATTGGGACTAGGTGAGATGGCCCTGATCAGCCCCTATGGCCAGCCAGGCAGAGGGACCCCATCTATGCATGAATTTCATGCACTGGGCCTCTAGTGGGAAGTATTTTTCTTCCTGATAAAAAGAAACTCTTACAAGGATAAACCCCCAGACCTGCTTTGGAAGTTATGTGATGCTTGAAGCTATGGCAGCCATCTTTTTTTAAAATTGATTTTTAGATAGAGAGGAAGGGAGAGGGAAAGAGAGAGAAATATCAACATGAGAGGAAACATCCATCGGCTGCCTCCTGCATGCCTCCTGCATGAGACCAGGGATTGAGTCTCAAATCTGGGCATGTGCCCTGACCAGAATTGAACCAACAACCTTTCAGTGTATGGGACAATGCCCAACCAACTGAGCCACACCGACCAGGGCTATAGTAGCCATCCGAGAGAGGAAAGCAAGGTTTCAGATTTCCATATGGATAGGTCTTTTTTCATCATTAGTTTTCCGTTCATCTATTACCTCTTTAGGGATGACTTCCTTGAGCATGGGATTTAAAATATCCCTTCCCATGCAGTGCCCTCCCTCGGCAGTCCCCACATCTGCCTTGCTTCAACAGTATTTAGACAGAACAGACCCAGGGACATGCCTTCTTCCAGCCTCCCACCACCTTCCAACTTCTTTTCCAGTCACCACCTTCAGAACCATCTCAGCCATCCTCGGCCTCCAAGATCAGCCAACACTGATTTTTTAGTTTAACTCCTTATTGCTGAGCAACCGTGAGTTCCCAAATTCATCAGGATTATTCCACTGAGGTGGAGACTGCCATCAACTGCCTGCTCAACCTGCATCTGAGGGGTTCCTACACCCACCTCTCTCTGGGCTTCTATTTCCTCCACCACTGTGACCCAGGAGGGTGTGGGCCACTTCTTCCTAGGGTTGGCCGAGGAGAAGTGTGAGGGCATTGAGTCTCTCTCTGTCTTTTTTTAATCCTTATCTTAGGACATGCTTATTGACTTTTAGAGAGAGGGGGAATGGGAGAGAGAGAGAGAGGAGAGGAGAGGAGAGAGAGAGAGAGAGAGAGAGAAGACAGAAACATCAATCAGTTGCCTCCCATATGCACCCCAACCTGGAATTGTACCTGAAACCCTTTGGTGTACAGGACCATGCTCCAATCAACTGAGCCACCCTGGCTAGGGCAAGCCTCTCTTAAAGATGCAAGACCAACTTGGCTGCTGCACCCTCTTCCAGGACATGCAGAAGCCTTCCCAAGATGAGTGGTGTGAATAAAACTCAGGATGATGGTTTGCAAATATTTTCTCCCATTCTGTAGGTTGCTCTTTCATTTTGATGATTGTTTATTTTCCTGCTCAGAAGCTTTTTAATTTGGTGTAGTCCCACTTGTTGATTTTTGTTTTTGTTGCTTGTGCTTTTGGTGCCATATCCAAAAAATTGTTGCCAAGACCATTGTCAAGGAGCTTTTTCCCTATGTTTTCTTCCAGTAGTTTTACAGTTTCAGGTCTTATATTTAATTCTTTAATCCATTTCAAGTTAATTTTTGTGAGTGTTATAAAATAGGGGCCCAATTTCATTATTTTGTATATGAGTAGCCAGTTTTCCTAACACTATTTTAAAAAATTTAATACACACACACACACACACACACACACACACACACACACACTAGTGGCCCAGTGCATGAAATTCGTGCACATTAAAAGGGAATTAATTAGAGGAAATATTTTAATATTGCTATTTGCCCTTTCTTTATAATAGAAGTGTCAGAGATGAAAGAATATTAGTAAAATGTACATGAAAATCTTCCTCCTGTCAGAGTCTGGGGCACACCGCAGGACCCAGAGTCAAGTCCCCGCCCACCCACATGCACCTCGAAATCGCACGAGACCCAGACCCAGCTGGCCTCACCCCCATTGGGTGATATACAGACCCAGCTGGCCCCACCCCTGTCAAGCCCTGCTGGGTGGGGGGTGGGGGTGCAGCTTCAGGGCCCCCATCAAGCCCTGCCAGGTGGGGGGCACAGCCTCAGATCCCCCGGCACACCTTCAGGTCCCTGGCCTGGTGCCAGGGTGGAGTGCGCAGCCTGAGGTCCCCTGGCCTGGTGCCAGGACGGGGGGCACAGCCTGAGGTCCCCCAGCCTGGCGCTGGGGCAGGGGGTGCGGTCTGAGTCCCCTGTCAAGCACCGCCGGGCGAGGGGCACAGCCTGAGGTCCCCCGTCAAGCCCCCTGGGTGGGGGTGTGGCCTCAGGTCCCCTGTCAAGCCCTGCCAGGCAGGAGGCATGGCCTGAGGTCCCCCTTCAAGCCCCGCTGGGCAGGGGGGCACAGCCTCAGGTCTCCCATCCTGGCCTGGCACCAAACAACCTCAGGTCCCTGCTGATCGCTCCTTACGGCTTGTTACAGGCACCCCATCTCCACTGTGACACAGCCATCTTGTGTTATGGGAACCCTGCCTCCGATGTGGGTGCAGCCATCTTGTGATGGCACGATGGAGTGAGGGTCATTTTGCATATTACCTCTTTTTTTATATAGGATTTTATTGATTTCAGAGAGGAAGGGAGAGGGAGAGAGAGATAGAAACATCAATGATGAGAATCATTGATCGGCTGCCTCCTGCACACCCCACACTGGGGATCAAGCCTGCAATTTGGGCATGTACCCTTACTGGGAATCGAACCATGAACTCCTGGTTCATAGGTTGATGCTCAACCATTGTGCCACGCCGGCTGGGCTTTAATACTATTTTTATTAAATAAACTATCCTTTCCCCACCTGGTATTCTTGGCTTTTTTAAATCAAATATTAGTTGACCATGTATGTGTGGGTTTCTTTCTGAGCTTTCAATTCTGTTCCATTGTTTTATGTGTCTGTTTTACACCAATACCATACTGTTTTGCTACAGCTTTGTAATATAGTTTGAAATCAGGAACTTTGATGCCTCCAACTTAGTTCTTTTTCAGAATAGCAAAGCCATATGTTTTGTAATAAAAATAGAAATGCTAGACTAAGTGCCATCCAGCTTGAAAACATTACAAAGGGTTCAGAGATCCTCCTTAACATTTCCACAAATAATCCCTCATATATACATACACACATACATACATACATACATACATACATACATACAATTTAGGATTGCCAGGTAATATTAAGGTTGAGTTAGGTGACCAAGAGTTATAATAAAGGTCAAACTGGACACATGATCTCCCCCCCTCCCTGCCCCCCTTGAAGAGCTCTCAGCATTTCTAGTGCAGATGAGCCATTACAATTGTCCTGGATTATGTCTGATAGAACAATGCTATGGAAGGACAGGGGCACAAAAATAGTTGAAAGGTTGGGTCTTGGATTTAAGTTGCAGAGCTGAAGCAGGAGACTCAAGAGCTCTAGCCAGGAACTGTGAACTGGACATTTCAAATAGGTTGAAGAGCTGGCATGTTGGGAATAATGTCGTAAATCACCTTGAAGGTTAGGGGGTAAATAGAGAGTGGGGATATGTGAGTTTAACATTTAAAGTGATGTGGTCCTGGGAATAGCATGGCTCAGGGTGTGCCTGTGGGGGTGGGAAACTAGAGGGGGGTGGAGAAGGTCCTCGAAGGTGAGGAGATGAAGGAAAAGAATGACTAGAGTATTCAACATGGTTCCACATGGATCCTGAAATTACTCAGAACTGTGGCCAGACTTGGGATCAAGATTAGGCCCTCAGGCCACATCTTCATTTCATGAGAGAAAGTCTCCAAGAAACTGCTGAATGATAACAAGCAGGAGAGAATGGTTGGATATAGCCTCCTTTTTCTGTAGTTAAATCTACTTTCCTTGAATCATAATTATTCAAGTTAAAAATAATCACTCATAATTGGTTGTTTATTGGTTATTTTACTATTGATTTCAGAGAGGAAGGGCGAGGGAGAGAGAGAAATATCAATGTAATTTTGTTTTATTACATTATAATTTTATTTATTACATCAGTACTTTTATTTATTACATCAGTACTTTTTATTGCAAATATACTATTTCTGCTTCATTGAGAGTTCAAATTAGCTTTTGCAGGCTTGTCAGGAATCTTAAACATTATAATATTATTTCAAAGGGAAATGAATTATAATTTTTAAATCAATGACCTATACATATAACCATGTAGAATGCAATTCATTTCTAAGTTGAGGACTACCTAGATTTCTCCTGTGCTGGGAGGCAGAGTAGAGAATGGGAAATGCACCAAGTAAGATAAACTACTTCCCATTTTTCAGTTTGTTTTGGAATGAAGCTGATTCTTCATGTTTCCAACCCGCTCCTCTCTGTTACAGAAAAATTATTGGCACTTAAATCCTAGATTTAAGTTAGTTCAGTAGGTATTGATTAAACATGTCCCATGGGCCTAAGGTGGGTGTAGGAGTGCAAGGAATATGTATTATAGGACCCTTTCATGAAAAGAATTTAAGATAAAATACACTATATTATAATTGCTTCATTAATTATTACACAATGAAGAATATAATGAGTAAAATTTAGAAAATTGGAAGTCAAAGGGATTAAAAAGGTAAATGGATTCATTTGAAAACTATGGGTATTCCTGTGCAGTTTGGTCCTTGTCTTTAAGGAGCTACTGTCTTGCAAAAGAAATCACATTAGGTCAGGAAATACCCTAAAATCTTAAAAGAGGAGGTCAAATCAGTGCTAGAACTTCACTGTTAGAGGGAGAGGGGCTCTACACCACATCTTGGGGTCTGGAAAGGGCCTGGAGCATGGGCCTCACAGGAGTGGTGTGAAGTGAGGTAGGGAAGGTTGCTGATGAGTTGCAAATTTTTTCAGCAGATGTTGGGAAACCATGGAAGGTTTCTGCACAAGTAAGTTGCACGGGAGCAGATGGAATGACATGAAATATAACTCTAATATAAAGTTTCAGCAGTGCGATACAGGAGGTAGTAACTATTGTGCATGTAAATACATATGTAGAAGTATATATACATACACCGTCTTTCGCTCTCGCTCTGCACACACACACACACACACACACACACACACACACACACACTTCACGTACTCCCTCTCAGTAACTGAGCCAGCAAAGAGATAGTGTGTGTAACTTATGAAGAGCTTCCCTCCTTCCCTCCGTGTCAAGGAGCAGTTGCATAGGCTTCCCTGGTACTTGCCTGGGAAGAGGACTTCAGCCTTTCATTCCTCAGGTTCGCTACCTGTCAAGCCAGTCCACACTCACAAATGCTTTAGAAATTTTGCTAATATGCCGTTGGGGTGGGGGTGGGGGCATATGGTTGGATCACATGGACAGTACAGAGTTCTTCATCACTCTTGTAGTTCAAAAAGATTTCCTAACAGCAGACACTATTAAAATCACAGGAATGGTTGTATCCAAGTGAGAGGAGTGAGGGGGATGTTTTTTCTTGGCCTTTCTTTGGCTTCTGTTTTTGTTCTTTTTTTTTCTTTAAGGAGCATATATTACTTTTGTAATAAGAAGGAAGTGTGCTTTTAAACACAGCTAAGAAAGAAAGGTACACACTGTGTATCATTAAATGTGGGACCTCAAGCACAGTTTTGCAAGGGGGCCTCTTTTGAAAGCAGCCTGGACTGAGAGGCCTAGTTCTCTGCATGTGAGTTTTGAAGGGGGTGGGGGCATGACGGAGGGATTCTAGGAGGGGAGGGGGGTGGGAGAGGGTGAACATCCTCCTTTATTCACTCTGGCTTTTTAACTGCTGCTTGAGTGGCTGGACCTGTGCAGGTTCTTGGAACAGGAATTCTTCCTCAAAATAATACGTATTTGTTTTAAAAACCAGTCCAAGGAGGAAAAGGTTAAAACACACACACACAACAGAAGAACCAGCAAACTGGACTGACAAGAGCCGAAGTTCCTATTTCTCAAGAGATAGAAACAGACTTCCTGGAGCACAAGGTCCACTCACCCTCTCCCCATGGTCTTTTGCCAGGATCTGTTGATAGGACGGGGACAGAAGCGTCAGCACTTGATGTGGACGTGAACATAATGGGAGGTTACCTTAGCCTCCTAAAGGCACCCGTAACACAGGGGGGATCCAACGTCTCAGCTGGTGGGGTTCCAGCTTCTCTCACGGTTCTTTCTAAGCTACCTTTGTTTGTCTGTTATTGTTCTTAAAGTTTTCTGGGTAACTATAAGCAACAGACCTTGTTAGTTCCTCTTGAGATTGCCCACTACTCCCCACCCTTATTTCTCACCTCCCAGCATCCTGTTTGTCTCCCTGACTCTGTCCCCCGCCCCATCCCCACCCCCACTCAGCTACTAGTTCTTTTAGCCATGTTTTGCTTCCCTCAGTTTGTTAATTTTAAATTTCTATTTTTTTATAAGTGTTCTCACACCAAAGGAGGCATGACACGTATTCAGTGTTTTTATGCATTGATTTGTGCTTTATTCTGTTGTAAAACCTCCCAATTATGTCTCCATGTATATTCCAATGTTTGCTCCCCACCTCCCTTTCCTTTTTCTTTCTTTCTATTTATTGAGGAAGGGGAAGAAAGTGGAGAGGGAGAGGGATTGGGAGTGGGTGAGGGAGATGGAGAGGGAGGGGGAAAGGGAAGAGGAGGGGGGGGAGGAGGAGGGGGGAGGAGGAAGAGGGAGAGGGAGAGGGGAGGAAAAAGAGGGAGAGGGAGAGGGAGAGGGAGGGAGGGAGAGGGAAGGAGGGAGGGAGAGACGGAGAGGGAGAGGGAGAGGGAGAGGGAGAGGGAGAGGGAGAGGGAGAGGGAGACTGACTTCTTGCTTCACTTAGATATGCATTCATTGATTGATTCTTGTTTGTACCCTTACCAGGGATTGAACCCAAAACCTTGGCCTATTGAGTAGAAGCAGGACCACCCCTTCCCTTTTCTTGAGCACACTGTATTTCCAGGAGCTGGTAAAAGAAAATATGGGGAACTCTGGACTATGCATAGGACTGTTTTGGTGATTTTTGCCTATTTAACGTTACTCTGTTATCAAAATCTACAATGTACACTGTGTTTGTGCTCACATCAGTAATAATATTTAGTTTATTAAATTTTATTTTATTTTTATTTTTTAAAAATTTATCTTTATTGTTGAAAGTATTACAGATGTTCCCCTCTTTCCCCCATTGACCCCCTCCACCCTGCTCCCAGCCCCTCCCGAGGCTTTCATGGCACTATTGTCCATGTCCATGGGTCATGTATATATACATGTAAGTTCTTCCCGTCCCCCCACTCCCTCGGAAATACATCAGTCTGTTGCACACTTCTGGTTCTATTAGTTTAATGAATTTTAAAGAATACTTTAACCTGTCAATAATTTTATGCAAACTATTCAGACTTACATTTCAATTTTATTCATTATTGTTGAGTTTAAGAGATTTAACCTTGTAAGTTTTGCAGGTTTGTGAGAAATATTTTTAAAAACCTTAGAACACCATAATAAAAGAAATTATTAGTTCTACTGAATACGTAATTCTGCCTAGTAGTCACAGTATCTTCACAGGAGAGAAAATTCATTTTCTGAAAGAAGGAGGGAAACACTTTCGGAATTCATTGAACACAACCTTAGCTATGCAGTCATTCATCTAATCAGTTTCCTTTTCTGTGCAGAAGAAAAATGAAGATTCAAAAGAAGCAGAATCCTAAACTCGTTTTCTCTTACTACTTCGTGGATGTCTGAAAAGTAAAATTTCTCTCCTTTTCCATATGTTTGTTTGTTTGGCAAAATTTTCAAATGCAATTCATTTTCACTTGGTGCTGAGAAGATTTGGGTTCCCAAGATTCAGGAAGAGAGAAGAAAGGTCCTTTTAAAAATTTGGTATTGAATTTATTGGGTGATATTGGTTAATAAAATCACATCGGTGTACAATTCTATATTGTATTGTGTGTTCACCACCCAAGTCAAGTCTCCTTCTTAACCCTCACTTATCCCCCCCTTAACCCTCATCTAATTCCCTCCACCCCCTTTCTCTTTGGCAATCACCATCCTGTGGTCTGTGCCTATGATTTTTTCTTTGTTTGTTTTTCCTCAATCCCTTATTACCATGTCCAGGAGAGAAACTTGGTAGCATCTTAGTTTGCTTTCCCTCACCAGATATCAAGTATCTCAAGGTTCCCTGTTCTGTCGCATTTGGAAGTACCTTTCCAAAGTCCAGTCCTGAGACCTTTGTAGTATGATCAGGTGGTAGTGCTGTCTGTCAAAGGCGTAGTGCCGTTTGGATGACAAAATTTGTCACATTTCTTAATATATTTCCCTTTACTTTATTCTGTACTTGAAGCAAAAGTACATTTCTATTCTTAAAAAACACACACAAATCAGTTAATTTAATCTAGACCAGTTGGTACAGATGACCTGACAAAGATGCATTGTCTAA
Source organism: Myotis lucifugus (assembly GCF_000147115.1). NCBI lineage: Eukaryota > Metazoa > Chordata > Mammalia > Chiroptera > Vespertilionidae > Myotis > Myotis lucifugus. The sequence continues at coordinate 5,716,110 of NW_005871096.1, forward strand.
TTTCAGACACTGTGATGGCTGTCAGATGCCCTCCCTAATAATGCTGTTGATTATGTTACCTCAATTCTAGATAACCATCTTTCTATTCCACAGTCTTCAGAAACTAGGGAAGGAAGGCAAAGTTTGTTTAGCACTTTACAGAAAACCTCTCCTATATCGTTGTTGTTTTTAAAGTGTATAATTCAAATGTTCTTTTTAAATCTAAAAAAGAAACCTTCCAAAAATTTTAAAATTTGTTTTTATACACTAGAATTACCTCCCCTCTCAGCCCCCAGTACAGTTTATACTTCTAGTTAGCTCGAACTCCAGTAGTTGTTTGTAAGGTCTTTGGGTTTTATCTTTTTATAGTTCCTGTTACAACTCTTTAGACATAATAGACAGTTCTATATTATCCCAACAACTAATTTCCTTGGCCATATAAATGACTTTTTTTTTCATTTGATTTTATGTATGAAAAGATACCTGTACTCTGACTTATATAGTATTGATTTGTATTTTTATATTTCATACTTTATTGGATATCACTTGCTTTAGTATCTCTGAGCCATATGCCTGAAAATATAAGCTTTACTAAAAAGAGTGTTATTAGAGTCTAATTTCCCAAGGAAAATATTACAATTAAATGTTACATTTAAAATATTATAATTAAAGTTTCCATTAGAAAAGTCCTCTTACATACATAAAAATGGAAAGTTTGGCTCAGTGGATAGAGCGTCGGCCTGCGGACTGAAAGGTCCCAGGTTCGATTCCAGTCAAGGGCATGCACCTTGGTTGTGGGCACATCCCCAGTAGGGGGTGTGCAGGAGGCAGCTGATGGATGTTTCTCTCTCCTTGATGTTTCTAACTCTCTATCCCTCTCCCTTCCTCTCTGTAAAAAATCAATAAAATATATTTAAAAAAAATAAAAATGGAAAGTTAGACTGGCGATTAATTGAGGAATGCTTACTAAAATAGTCAAAGGTGTTTATACCCATGATTATGTGTGAGGTTAGGAACCTCCCTCTCCAATTACCTTAACATTATATTTTGGATCCAATTAGATGAAAAGCATAACAAGTAGGATTTTTTGAAGGTCATTGAAGATAAGTGGTCAGAGTGCAACTTGAGGAATATCACACTAATTTTTCCTAAAGGCTTTGCATTAAATCAAGAGAAAAGACTTGTCCTTACACTGGTTCATACTGCATGGCAAGGGAATCAGAAAAATCACTGACAATAAAAAGTAATTAACTCTATACAGTATTATTATTTTTTTAAACCTATGATTGCATAAGCACACTCTAGCTGTTTGCCAAAGCCCAAGGAGGCGGAGATCAAACCTATTTCTGAATCCTGCTGCTGATTTGGCTATCAGAGGTAAGTGGCTATTTGATAAAAAAACAGCCAGAAGAAAGAATAGTAAGAATTCTTGGAAAGGAAACTCCTAGCATTAATCAAATAGGCATTATTAAAAAATAGGGCATGATGTATGTTTATTAGGCTGATGTTAATGGTAGTGCTATACCTTTTGGATGCTACAGCACACTGCTAACTACATTAATTATAATTCTCCATTTCCCACTCTTCATAGGACTTGTGCCTAAATTGTTAAAGAGATGCAGATTAGCCAATACCTTCTCTAGCTCTTTGTACTGTCAGGGCTGGGGTTGGATGTGAGTGCTGACTATACTGTTTTCCCATGTATCTCTATATATAAAAGCCAAGGGACTGGAACGATAGAATGACCAGTTGCTATGACGTGCACTGTGGCGGCCAACCAGCCCAATCGGTGCCCTGATCAGCCCCCCCCACCCTCCTGTGGCCCCGTCCCATGGCCAGCCTGGCCCCCAATTGGTTCCCCCCACCCCAATTGGGGGTGGGGTCAGCTGGCCAACTGCCCATGGCCCCTCCCCCTGGCTGACCTGGGCCGGCCGGCCCCCACCCATGCACAAATTCATACACCAGGCCTCTAATCTATAATAATAAAAGTGTAATATGCTAATTAGACCAGACATTTTTCTGGACAACCTTCTGGATGAAGCCGGGCCTGCGAGGGAAGCCCAGGTCCCGGGTGCCAGAGGGAAGCCGGTGCCGGCAGCTGGGGGAAGAAAGGCCTACTCTTGCATGAATTTCATGCATCAGGCCTCTAGTCCTATCTAATAAAAGAGAAACATGGTAATTAGCCGTACCTCCGCTACCCTTCCCATTGGCTAATCACTGAGATATGCAAATTAACTGCCAACCAAGATGGCGGCCGGCAGCCAGGCAGCTGACGCGAACAGGGAGGCTTGCTTGCTTCAGTGATGGAGGAAGCCAAGCTTCCCCGCCTGCCTTGCCGGCCTCAGAGCTGCAACTCTAAGAAACATTGTAACAAATATAGAAGCTAAACCAAACCCCAGAAACCTGCTTTAGTCAGCCAGGCTTCAGCCAGCAGGACCGCAACATTGTTTCAAATACAGAAGGTAAACAAAGGCCAGAAACCTGCTTTCAGCAGCCGAGACCTCAGACTGGAGCCGAGCCTCAGAGCTAAAGCTGGCCCAGAATAAAAAAGAAAAAGAAAAAAAGGAGCGGTTGGGAGCTTCAGTCACCCGCCAGCCTGAAAACGGCCCCCAGCCCCTCACCCAGACTGGCCAGGCACCCCAGTGGGGACCCCCACCCTGATCCAGGACACCCTTCAGGGCAAACCAGCCAGCTCCCACCCATGCACCAGGCCTCTATTTTACATAGTAAAAGGGTAATATGCCTCCCGGCACCGGGATCAGCAGAGCTGCCAGGCCTCCCAGCTCCGGGATCAGCGTGACAGGGGGGAGCTCCCCAACCCCCTGATCAGCCCTGCTCTGTGTTTGACAGGGGAAGGTGCCACAACCCCCTGATCAGCCCTGCTCTGTGCCTGATAGGGGGGAGCTCTCCAACCCCCTGATTGCCCTGCGGCTCTGTGTGTGACAGGGTGCAGCGCCCTAACCCCCTGATCAGCCCTGCTCTGTGTGTGACAGGGTGCAGCGCCCCAACTCCCTGATTGGCCCTGCTCTGTGGGTGATAGAGGGCGGCGCCCCAACCCCCCCCCACGGGCCCTGCTCTGTGTGTGACGGGGTAGAGCCATAACCTCCCCATCGGCCCTGCCCTGAGTGTGACAGTGGCGGCACCCCCAACCCCTGATTCCGCCCTGCTCTGTGTGTGACAGGAGGGAGCTCCTCAACCCCCTGATGGGCCCTGCTCTGTGTGTGACAGGGGGCAGCGCCCCAACCCCCTGATCGGCCCTGCTCTGTACGTGACAGGGAGTGGCGCCGCAACCTCCCCATCGACCCTGCCTTGAGTGTGACAGGGGGCGGTGCCCCAACCCCCCAATCGGCCGTACCCTGAGCGTGACTAGGGGTGGTATCGCAACCTCCCAATCCATCCTGTTCTGTGCATGACAGGGGGCAGCGCCCCAACTCCCCAATCGGCCCTGCTCTGAGCCCGACCAGGGGCTGCACCTAGGGATTGGGCCTGCCCTCTGCCACCCGGGAGCAGGCCTAAGCCAGCAGGTCATTATCTCCCGAGGGGTCCCAGACTGGGAGAGGGCACAGGACGGGCTGAGGGACCCCCTCTCCCCCCCGAGTGCACAAATTTTTGTGCACCGGGCCTCTAGTATATATATAAAAGGCTAAGTGACCAACTGTCCATCCATCCAACCATCTGGTAGGTACATATGACGTGCACTGACAATTTAAAAATAAACGTTGACTCATGCAAGCATGATACATTTAAAGCTCTCACTGGCACCAATCGCACACGTGTTTTTGATCTGTCATTGTCAATCGGGAATTTGGTTGTTTTGTTGACATTCTGAAGCTGAAAGAAAGCAGCGTTGTCAACAGAATATGTCTGAAGACCAACTATTGGCACAATGTACCATTTGAGTGATGATTCCATCGATTCAAGGGATGATACCGAAAAGAAAAAATTTCCCATCAAATTTCTTAATAGTAATTCTCCTTCAGGAATGCCATGTCATAAATTAAAATTGAAAGTAGGTGCAATCATCATGCTACTGAGAAATCTTAATAGTAAATGAGGTCTTTGTAATGGTACTAGATTTATTATCAAAAGATTTCGACCTAACATAATCAAACCTGAGGTATTAACATTTTACTAATTTTCTTTCATCTCTGACACTTCGATTATAGAGAAAGTGCGAATAGCGATATTAAAATATTTCTTCTAATTAATTTCCTTTCAATGTGCATGAATCTGTGCACAGCGCCACTAGTTGATTAATAAATAAACAATAACAACATGATATAAAAACAACAAAAGCATATGAAAACAACATTCATGAAAACAATGACTGATAAGTTGATTAAACTTATTCTAATATCTCTCTGTACACCACATTAAGAATAAAAACACTTTCAGAGTGTTTGACTAATTTCCCTTGTGATGAAGTAATTACAACTTTAACTTTAATGTCACACACTCTTTGAACTCGAGAAAAGCAACATATAATTGATCATGTCTGAAAATGGGTTCAGGTAGGAATATTCCTACTCTGTCTAGAGTTTGTCCTTTTGATTTATTAATAGTCATCGCAAATGTTGGCAGCATGGGAAACTGTCTTCTAATTAATTTAAATGGGAGGCCAGTGTCAGACGGGGACAAATCAATTCTTGGAATCAGAACAACCTCTCCTTCTGCAGATCCTGTTAATACCTCAGGTTTGATTATGTTAGGTCGAAATCTTTTGATAATAAATCTAGTAACATTACAAAGACCCCATTTACTATTAAGATTTCTCAGTAGCATGATGATTGCACCTACTTTCAATTTTAATTTATGACATGGCATTCCCGAAGGAGTAATACTATTAAGAAATCCGATGGGAAATTTTTCCCTTTCAGCATCATCCCTTGAATCGATGGAATCATCACTCAAATGGTACGTTGTGCCAATAGTTGGTCTTCAGACATATTCTGTTGACGACGCTGCTTTCTTTCAATTTCAGAATGTCAACAAAAACAACCAAATTCACGATTAACACACATGCAATTGGCACCAGTGAGAGCTTTATATGTATCACGCATGCGCGAGTCAACGTTTATTTTTAAATTGTCAGTGCCCATCATATGTACTGGCAGGTCAGTCGGTTCATTGGATGGTTGGATGGACGGATGGTTGGTCACTTAGCCTTTTATACATATAGATTTACATATTATTTTCATATACATTTTACTAATTTTCTTTTATCTCTGACACTTCTATTGTAGAGAAAGGGTGAATAATGATATTAAAATATTTCTTCTAATTAATTTCCTTTCAATGTGCATGAATGCATGCACCGGGCCACTAGTGATTTAATAAAAAAGCTCTACTACTTGCTCGATCCCCTATTTAGATAGGGGTAGACATAAGTAATTTTTAAAGTCCCTGTCCTTAGCCACGACCAGGTGGTTCAGTTGGTTGGAGCATCATCCTGTACACCAAATAGGTTTCCGGTTCGATTCCCAGTCAGGACACCTACCTAGGTTTCAGGTTAGATCTCTGGTCAGGGTGTATATGGGAGGCAGTTTCTCTCTAAAATCAATGAACATATCCTCGGGTGAGGATGAAAAAAAAAAAAGAATAAAAAAGTTCCTGTCCTTAGAGAACTTTCAATCTAAAATGGAAACTAGACCGATATCTTCACACAAAGATAACAAGGCATAAGGAAGTAAATGAGACATATAATTAAACATACTCCAAATTAAGAGTGGTATCACTTTGGCTTTAGAATGCCCTGAAAGGCTTCATGTGTGAGGAGAGATTTGAGTTGAGCCTGGAAGGATGGTGTGTCTGTAAGTGATGCAAAGACCACTGTGGTTCCAGCAAAGGGGTCCTGTGCAGACCTGGGCATATGAGAGCTCTGTAGCACATGGCGCTTTAATTTAGGCCAAGGAGCAGGGACGTCAAACAACTGGCAACTTACTCTACCCAAGTTGGATTTTCCAAGACCAACTTGAATTTTATGACATTTTGCCCTTTTCAGTTAAGGTGATTTGTTAAGTGTGATTTAATATTTTAAGTCTTACATGGCTATATAAATACATTTACATAGTTTTTTTCAGATTATGTCCCGATTTGATATTTGGGAAATAGAATCATTTATTCAGTCCTCAAATATTTGCTAAATATCTTGTGCCAAATGCAGGACTGGACATTTCTTAAGAGTTGAACAATTTTTTTAATTAGGTCCTTACTGTGTGTCAGGCTCTGTTCTAAGACCTTAGGGTTTGTCACTGAACAAAAAGAAAAAAAATCTCTGCCCTCACAGAGCTTCTATTCTAGTGATCTGTTAGTTTCCTAGGACTGCCACAGAGTAAGTGTCTTAAGCAACAGAAATTTATTTTCTCATAAATCTGGAGTTGGAAGTCTGAGATGAAGAGTCAGCAGAACTGGTTCCTTGTTAGGGCTGTGAGGGAGGATCGGCTCCAGACTTCTGTCCCTGGCTTGTAGCTGGTGGTCTCTCCCTGTGTCTTCACATTGTCTCCTCTCTAGACTAGTCTGTGTCTGTTTCCTCTTCTGATAAGGCCCACCCTAGTCCTTACTTTAAATTACTTTGGTAAAGACCCTATCTCCAAATATGAGTCATATTCTGAGGTTATTGGAGGTTAGGACCTCAACATATGAATTTGGGGGTGTGAGGGAGCATAATTCAGCCCATAACAAGTGAGCATGAATGATAGGGCAGTGACTAAAGCCTAGAATGTGGGTGGTCCTGGTTGCAGTGGGCCAGGCACTGTATCAGACACACTCATGTTCATCATTGCACTTACTGCTCACAATGAGGAAACTAAGGGCGGAACACATCAGTTTGTAGGGGGGTTTGCTTTAGTGATTCTGTGTTTAATGTTTTTATTCAGTTGAAACCTCAGAAATTGAAATGTGTCAGGCATATATATATATATTTAATTCAGGTTCAGAACTGACCAATTTCTGGTCGTTAATATAGAGAGTGGAAGGTTTTTGGTATTTTGTTTTTTACATTAGGTTCTAAGAATAAAACCAAAGATAGGAGTCATCTTTTGATAATTAGGTATCTTTTGTTCTCTGTAGATAGTCCAATACATTATAGTATGTCATAACATATATAACACATTATTATAAATAACTATAATTATTTACACATAATTATGATTATTAATAATAAATATTTAATTATTATGTAAATCTTACATTTTATTAGCAATGATTATTTCTTTTTGATTATCTAGATTCAAATGAAGTTATAGGTTGTTTCTGAACTGTACCCTTGATCTATTTCCAGACTAGCAAGCCTGCCTCACCACTGCTCCTATGGACAGCATCCTCCTCATATTATCTGTTTTGTCTATTGATTCAGTCATGCTGCTCCTCTGGTGGACAGATTCAGACTCAGCAAACATTATGAAGAGCCCACTGTCACATGGCAGGCCATTTCACATAAATCCCTGCTTCTCATAAGTATGAAATACCAAAGGGTAATATGGTACATTTTTTTAAGAGGATCAATTGTATTCAATTATTTTACGAAAAAAGTTAAGCAAATTATCAGTGCATAATTTAAAACATCATTTAACTATTGAAACAATATAGGTATAAATTATAGTATAAAATGCAAAATTTGCATGAACTTTCCAGATGAAACCTATTTCAAAGAAGTTGCTTTTGTTTTGAGTGTGTCTTCAGTTCAACAGAGATGTGAACCACACCCCCCTCCTTCCTGAGGGGTTCTTGGGAGAAAACCCTCGAGAAATTCTGAACAGTTTTTAAATGCAAGCTTCATAACAACCAGGTGAGGTGTACTCATTTAAAAGATGGGAAAATAGAGGCTTGGGTAAGTTATGTTGCCCTAGTTAATACAACAAGTAAGTAGCAAGTTAAACTTAGCCTTTCTGACTCCAATTCCAGGGCATTTTTCATTCCAGCACAGCCACTCTGTGGATGACTAGGCTTTAATCCTCAGGAGGCTAGATAGGACGCACTCACACCTCTACATCTCCACAGGTCCCAACCTCATTCATTCATGGACTCATGCACTTATGTGTGCATTAAATCAATAATAAAAATTTAAATTAATTTTTTAACAAATATTTATTGGGACGTTAATATGTGCTAGGCTTTATGCCAGGCCCTAAAGACACAGTGGTTAGCAAAAAAAAAAGGGGGGGGGAGGGGCACAATTCTTTCCCTCATGGAGCCTACAGTCCAGTGGGAGAACAGATATTAAACAAATAATTACCAAAAAATATTTGTTTACAAACTGTGATACAAGTTATAAAGCAAAAATATAGAGCCATGAGAAGGAAAAAACAGGTGACTTAATTTACATTAATGGTCAGAAAAGATTTCTTTAAGGAAGTGAGCTTTGATCTGAGGTATTAAGCACAAGTTAGCTAGAAAAATTGATTTGCACTTAAAATAGTTACAAATTGTCATCTATAAAACCCACCACTACAATTCCCTCTATTTCTATTACTTCTTCTTTGTCTACAATAAGACTAAATTCTCACCCTCAGCCATCACATTTATCCTTTTCTATTATACTAGAGGCCTGGTGCATGAAATTCGTGCATGGGTAGGGTCCCTAGGCCTGGCTGGTGGTCAGGGCTGATCTGTGGGGTGACCAGTGGGGGGATAAGGGGGTCCCCCACTGGCACCTGCCTTGGCCGGCCTGGTGCTGCCCGCTCATTGGCCCTGCCCCCCGCTGCCGCCGCCAGTTGACTCCCTCTGTGGGGTGACTGGCAGGGTAATCGGGGAGCCCCTGTTGGCACCAGCCTTGGCTGGCCTAGGGCCTGCCGGCTGGGGGCAGCTCCTGCATTGAGCATCTGCCCCCTGGTGGTCAGTGTGCATCATAGCGACTGGTCGTTCCACTGTTTGGTCGATTTGCATATTAGGCTTTTATTATATAGGATTCTTCTGATTGTCTGTCCATCCATCCATCCATCCATCCATCCATCCAGTCCATCCATCCTTCATTCATCCATCACTAAAGCTACTATGAACCTGGCACTATTGTGCCCCAAATCCTTTACTTTTCCATTTTTTCTCTCCTCTCCTTTTGCCACCTTTGCTTTGATTTTTTGCTCCTTTATCTTATCCTGATTCTTGAATCTCCTATTTTTGATTCACATCTCCAATGTCATGCTCTTCGCAGCCCTTTCTGTCACTTTTCTCACCTTTGGCTAAAGTATCATTTCTCATTCTATTTTCAACAAATGGATTCTTTACCTACATTTTTTCTGAAACTTTTCTAATCAGGTACAGGAAAATTAATTATTTTTTGCCAATTAATTGGAGTTGCATTCCTTAATAAAGAAATGCCACTAATATAAACCTTTTTCTATCTATCTATCTATCTATCTATCTATCTATCTATCTATCTATCATTTTCAATCTAATCTGTCACCTATCTATATTTTGATCAGTTCCTTCTTTTAACTATAAACTCCTAGAAGGAGACACTTCTCTGTTTAACTTACCATAGTTTCTGGAGCTGATGGTAATAACTTCATAAACTTCTTACATGTTTTTAAAAGAGGCACATCCTTTCTGGGCTTGCTATCAATGTACAAATGAATTCAGAAGTGCATAGTCAAGATTAGCCTGCTTTCAGGTTCTCCCATAAAGTCAGTTCTATCCTTTCTGCCTTAGCCTGCCCTTCCTGTCATAACCTGGACACGGGAAGTCCGGGTCAGCAATAATATAGTGTATCATCAGCTACTTAGGCAAACTCACCAGGAAAGGTTTTACACTTTCTTCTCTATCTCCACACAAGCCAGTCAAATCTACCAAATCTCCTTTGGAAAGTCTGAAGAACTAGAATGTACAATCTAGAAAAGTCCACCTCTCCAGAGATAAGTAGAGAGGATTCTCCCTTCATGACATGATGGAGTCACAAGGACCAGACTTAACCACCCATGAAAAAGAATTAGAAAGTGGATAAAATATGAAACAACAGCCTGCATGGGACTGAGAGAAGAGAAATAAAATGAGTTTGATAATTGCCCTCTCTTTCTGGAAACAATTTTTAGACTACAGACTCAGAAATGGGGAACCCAAACAGATCCTGGCAGCCTTACTGCATTGATGAGATAGAGTCAGAGTTTGGGGAGTTTGAGGTGGCTAGAAGTAGTGGAAATAAAATTAAATAGCAAAAAGTACCAATTAATTTAAAAGAAATGGGAAAAGTACTAAAAAGTAACAAAGGATGAGACAAATAAAAGACCAATAGTAAATGGTGGATTTAACTCAACCATATTGATAATAATTTTATCAATATTTATTTAAAAATGTTTTTATTGATTTTAGAGAGGAAGGGAGAGAGAGATAGATACATCAATGATAAGAGAGTCCCATTAATCAGCTGCCTCCTACATGCCCCACATTGAGAATTGAACCCGAAATCTGGGCATGTGCCCTCATCAGAAATCAAACCTTCACCTCATGGTTTATAAGTTGACGCTCAACCACTGAGCCATGCCAGCCAGGAATAATTATTTTAAATGCAAATGGTCTAGAGACTCCAACTAAAATTCAAAGATTGTCGGACTAGATAAAAAATTAAGATTCTGGTACATGCTGTGTAGAAGAAAACCACTTTAAATATATAGACCAGATAAGTTAAAACAAAAAGAATGGAAAAAGATGTGCTATGACTTATCTGACCATTCCAATATTCCTAGGAGCCAGAAGTGGAAGATTATCATATGCAAACATGGAGAATTTCAGGAGAACTCAGTCGGTCAAAGCAAGGTGCATTCTGATTGTCATAGCAACACTCATTCCAATCCTATTTCTGTTCATTCATTCATTCTTCATTCTTTCATTCACATACTTTGAGCACTTTCTGTATTACCAAGTGCTGGGAATGATCAGAAGCTGGGTGCTGAGAGAGGGTCCCTGCCCTTGAAGAATTTGTGTGTTCTCAGGAGATGATGCATACAAAGGCAAAGCATTATAGCACGGGGAGAAGACAGTACAGAGATGACCAAAAAGTCCCAGGATCATGGAAGAAAGACCCACTAACTTTGCCAGGACGGAGAAGAGGGTTCAGAGGAAAAGAGTAACATTTCAATGTAGGAAGTTTTTGAGGAAGATGTTGAAGCGCTCAGGGAGTGGGAGGAGCTACCGCGAACCCTGCAACTCATTCACTCAGGGGTCTACCGAGCACAGAGGCTGGTATGCAGCAGTATCTGTGTATTTCTCAAATGTATTTTAAACTTCCTGAGAGTAATCACACCCCCTGTTTTTTGGCCTCTCCCACCTAATTTTTTAGCATACAATGAATGGGAGCTAGCTCCTCTACGCCTCTCTTCTCATCCAACTTACCCTGCTTTATTTTCCTCCATAGCACTTTCACCTTCTAAATATACTATGTATTTTACTTATTTATTATGTTTACTATCTGTTTCCTCCTCCCAGAAGTAAGCTCAAGAAAGACAGGGTTGGTCTATTTTGTTTTCTGTGATGTCCACACCCCCCACCAGCTCTTGGAAAAGTGCCTAGTACATGCACAATAGGTTCCTGATAAATAATTGGAATGATCTAAATAAGTTAGCAAATTTCCATATCCAGGACATAATTAGTATGTGCTCATATTTGAAGGAAAGTGTAGAGGGAAATAAAGGCCTACAGGAACCATTTATAGTAGCATCCTTTCTCTCCCGTCCTTCAACAGTATTTATTGATCACCTGCTCTGTGTCATCCTTGCTCTGAGCACCGGGATTTCAGAGGACAGTATTTCTGTCTTCAGGGAGCTCACCGGCCAGAGTGGATGCAGATGTTAATGAACTATGTAACTGTAATTGGGATAACTGCTAAGAAAAAAAGTAGAGGGTGCCAGGAAAGCATAAAACAGCAGCACTTGGCCAGGGAGGTTAGAGAAGTTATTTTAAAGCTGAGCGGAAGTTAACTCAAAGAAAGAGAGGAGTGGGATGGAGAGCATTCAAGCAGAAGAAAAAGAATTACAAAGGTCACAGTGTGGGAGAGAGAATGCCTGAGTGTTCCAGGAGTGGCTGGAGCCAGGCTGAGGGAAGAGGTACTTAGCATAACAGAAAAGGTAGGTGGAGAGCAGGTAGGCAGAGCAGATCATGGAGCTCCAGGTGGGCGCACACATTAAAGGGTTAGTTCTTTAGCCGCCCCCCCCCCCCCACCCAGAAGAGGGGAGCCATGAGAGGGTGTAAGGTGAGGGATGTTGAAAAGATCTCTTAGGCTAAAGTGTGAACAGTGAACTAGGGAGTGTGGCGGAGAGGTATGGGAGGTAAGTTAGGAGAGTGCTGAAGTGGTCAAAGCAAGATGTGATGGTTGGAGTGGAGATGAAGAGACGTGGGTAAGTTAGAGAAATATTTAGGAGATAAAATGGAAGTGAACAGCTTTTCTGTGCTTTCATATAAATAGATTATAGCTTGTTTGTATAAAGTTTTTGAATGTTTCTATGAACCAAGATATAAATAAAGAAGTGTCTTGAATTATTTGTCAGCACTCTGTGATATGTACACAAATATTAGTAAGAAGTGAGCCCAAGCTATAATGATCTAGTAACCTCTATGTGGCTGGGGGGCCTTCTGGGGAGGGAAATGAAGGAGTGCTATTGGAAAGGCCCTGTATTAGTGAGGGTAAGATTATAAAAGGGGTATGTGTGTGTGTGTGTGTGTGTGTGTGTGTGTGTGACAGAACTCTTCCTCATTCTTTTTACTCCTTATTTCTAGCCCTACTTCTTACTAAACATATGCTTCTCGCAGCTACAGAGTTTAAGATCAGAGGTTCTTTTAAAAAATATATATATGTGTGTGTATATATATATATGTATACATATGCATACATATATATCCTATCTAATAAAAGAGTAATATGCAAATTAACTGTCACTCCACGACAAAGATGGCAGCACCCATAGCGGCCAGGGCAGTACGCTGGTGGCATCACTCTGGCAACGTGAGCCCAGCAGGCAAGCGAGACCCACAGGCAGCACCCAGCAGAGCCTGCTTGGTGGTCACCATGGTGACCCGTGAGCAGGCAAGTGCGCCATGCCCGCAGGCAGCACCCAGCAGGGCCTACTTGCCCATTGCTGTGGTGTGGAGCAGGCAGGCCCTGCAGAGAGCAGAGAACCACAGGGAGTGGGCCCAAGCCGTCAGCAGGACATCCCCTGAGGCCTCCCGGATTGGAGAGGGTGCAGGTTGGGCTGAGGGACCTCCCCCCCCTCCCCATGCACGAATTTCGTGCACTGGGCCTCTAGTATATATATATTATTTATTTCAGAGAGGAAGGGAGTGGGAGAAATAGAAACATCAATGATGAGAGAGAATCATTCATCAGCTACCTCCTGAACACCCCACACTGGGGATGGAACCCACAACCTGGGCATGTGCCCTGACCGGGAATTGAACCATGACCTCCTGGTTCATAGGTCAATGCTCAACCTCTGAGCCATGCTGACTGGGCAAGATCAGTGGTTCTTAATGTTCCTTGGGTCTTATCTTGAAAATACACGTTTAATACACACAGAAAATTTCATGCCACATATCAAGGGCCGTGGGACCTCAGATTAAGAATCTCTGATCCGTAGAGTTTGTAAAAAGACAATTCATAGAAAAAAACAAATTAATTAGCCAATAAATGAAAGATGGTCAAGCTCACTAAATGAGGCAGCTATGCAATACGGTCTTTCATCTATCAGATTAGTAAAAGTGCAAAAGCTTGATAACACCCAACTTGGCCATTGTGGGGGGAAATGAGCAATCTTGTAGACCAGATGAGCATAAAATGGAAAACTTTTTAGAGAGCAACTAAGAAATAGCTTTCAAATTTGAATGCCTAGATCCTTTGACCTAGTAATTCCAACCTAAGAAACTATCCTTTAGGAAAATAAACAGGTGTGCAAATAGTCAAGGATGTTCACTGCAGCAATGACTAGAAAATTGGGAACTGCCTAAATGACTACCAACAGGGAAATGGTTAAATACATTTGAAACATACCCATACCATACAGCGGAATACTATGCAGTTCAGAAAAATGAGGTTAACAGTCAATTAAGTGGAAAGGGTAAGTTGCAGACGGACATTTGTAGCACAATATATTCTCTGTTAGAGATTTCACAAAAATGTCTGTTATATATAAATGTTTTTAGAAAACATATACATGAATTACATGAAACTCACAACAGTGATAAACCCTGAGGAGTAGGATTTAAAAAATTTTTTTTTAATTTAATTTTTTCATGTTGAGTTGAAAGCTTACAAAAAGTCCACTGGCCCCTCCCCTCCTACTCCCCAATGCCAACTCCTGAATGTCCACACGTGCTTCTGTGTCACTGGTGTTCCCCAATGAGGCACAAAAGGGTGGGTACTGTCAAAGGATTCCTTGTTCGTAGCAGCAGGACTGTTAGTGCTGGGTGTCTTGTGCAATTGGTGGCTGAAAGCAGGACTGTTGGTTCACTCAGACACTGGGATCTTCCTCCCGTTCAATGAACAAAACAAGTTTTTACTGTTCACCACCAACTCTGGAGACAGCTACAGAAATACTAAGGGAAGCCGGCCATGGAGATAGCTCTGGTGATGCCCCCCACCCCTCATCCCCCAACCCCACCCCCCCTTGGCTTTGATCTGGACAGGCAGACAGCTCTTGGCCCAGGGACAGGCCAGAACTACCATGGCTTCAGTGGTCTAAGGACTCGGTGGGCTGGTGCAGAGTGATAACTGGGTGCTGCTGTGGTGTGGCCAGCTCCAGCACATGTAAATTGAGGGGCAGGGGGCAGTACCTCATGAAGGCAGTTTGGCTTGTCCCCCTGAGTAGATGGGGAACCCAGGTGGATGGGTATATGCCACATTAAGAGCAGAGAAGCCCACCAATCAGCAGGAAACACAGCCTTGGGCTAAACAGAGGCTGCCACCCACCCACACAATGCAAACCCCGCAGCTGTTCTATTACAGCTGGTCCAGACGGCTGCCCAGACGGCTAACCCAATGGCGCCTGCACATTTCTTTTTGATCCGACTTTCAATTTGTTCTTCAGGCTTGTGGAGCTCAGACCTGCCTCCCACCCTTCTCCCACTCCTTCTGGTGAAGTGCTACTTCCTTCTCCAAGTCCTGGCCACAAAGCCCTCTGTGAAGGGATGGGGCATTTCTCTTGCGTCGGCCCCTGGCTCTTTACTTGGGAACACAGACCTAGAGCTTCATGTACCCATCTGCTCTCAGGACAGTCAGAGGGGAGGGCAGGGGAGGGAAGACAAGCTCAGCTCCCTTTCTAGCACTTTCTCCTGTGACTGCCAACAATGGAGACTCCCTTCTGGTCTTTCTCCAAGGAAATCTGGGCAATAAGGAAGCACAGACCACTGACTGGGTGACAGGGCAGAGGAGGTGCCTCCCCTGAGACCAATTCTGAG
This sequence comes from Myotis lucifugus, assembly GCF_000147115.1. Lineage (NCBI taxonomy): Eukaryota > Metazoa > Chordata > Mammalia > Chiroptera > Vespertilionidae > Myotis > Myotis lucifugus. The sequence continues at coordinate 5,731,464 of NW_005871096.1, forward strand.
GTCCTGAGATATATTCCAGTTGTGAGCCCCACAGTGGCTGTGGTCAAAATCACGGCTTCCCTGGGGGGCAAAGCTGAGGAGTAGGATTTAATTGAGGGGCTGGGGTGAGTGAAACTCAAAGCTTTCCTTTTTTATTTTATGCACTTCTATACTGTGTGAATTTGTTTTAACAATTATTTTTATTCTTAAAATATGTTATTTTTATTATTAAAAAATAAAGGTAACAGGAATTTCTCATGTTGAGGTTCTTTCAAGGGTACATCTCCACTTTAAAATATTTCACTAACATCCCAATGAGTTGGGGATCAAGTTCAAAGTCTTTAACTTAGCAGGGTAGGTCCTCTTTGCCTGTCTCTACAGTGTCTTCAACAATCCTCAACTCATAGACCTTGTCCTTACTGTAGCTCATTAGGATGTGGAGTTCCTAGGATTCGCAATGACTTCTGATACACATTAGCTTTACACAGGTTGCTCATTTGCCTGTAGACACATCCTCAGCTGCCTAGCACTGGTCCTGTCCTTTAAGACTCAGTGTAGAGTAATCTTGGTTGTAGGTTCTTGCTAATCATCACTTCGAATATTTCTTGCCACTCCCTTCTGGCCTGCATAGTTTCTGTTGAGAAATCAGCTGACAGTCGTATGGGTACTCCCTTGTAGGTAACTAACTGTTTTTCTCTTGCTGCTTTTAAGATTCTTGCTTTGTCTTTTGCCCTTGGCATTTTAATTATGATGTGTCTTGGTGTGGTCCTCTTTGGATTTCTTTTGTTTGGGGTTCTCTGTGCTTCCTGGACATGGAGCAGACTGACAATTCTCAGGGGGAAGGGAGTGTGAGGGGGGGTGTGGGAAGAGATTGGACAAAGATCTTATATGCATGTATGCAGTACCTATGGATGTGGACAGTGGGGTGGCGAGGGCCTGGGGTGGGGTGGGAACTGGGTGGAGGGGAACAATGGGGGGAAAAAAGAGGGGCATCTGTAATAATCCTATATAATAAAGCCTAATATGCAAATTGCCCCCTCCAGCGGTTGTTCAATGCGGGAGTTTGACCACTAGGTATGACTTGTGCTCACCACCAAGGGGTGGCGCGGAACATGGCGGGCATTGGCGACATGGTGCTGTCAGTGGGCAGCAGTGGAGGCGCTGCTGGCCCTGATGGGCCCCCGACAAGAGCGGGACCGAGGCGGGATGGTGGAGCAGGTGAGTGGGCGGTGCCAGGCCAAGGCAGGGTGCCAGGCTGGGCTGCGGGGCTGCGAGGCTGGGGGCATGAACTGGGATCCGAAATCTGCAGGCCACCCTGAGGGACCTCACCCATGCACAAATTCGTGCACTGGGCCTCTAATCTGAACAATAAAGATTTTTTTTTAAAAAAAGACTCAATGTATGTATCACTTTCTTCAGAGCACCTGACCCAGTAGCCATTCCCACCTCAGACTGGGAGGGTACTGCTCCCAAGGCTCATGTCCCCAGGCATACCTTTTGTATTATAGAACTTGTTGTACCTTACTGCCACCTTATTTTAGTGTCTAGGTGAGAACCCCCTAAGGGCAGAGGCTGTGCTTTGGATCCCTGTGTCCCCATTACATAGCCTAGGGCTGGCCAGAGGAGGCCCTCACCAGTGGCTTTTGGATAGTAAAATGCCCACACCCTCTTTCTGGGACCCACTTGTTAGCAGCCTCAAAGAAGTATGAGAGACTGAATTTTTAAATATATATATATTGATTTCAGAGAGGAAAGGGAGGGAGAGAGAGAGAGATAAAAACATCAATGATGAGATAGAATCATTGATCGGCTGCCTCCTGCATGATTCACACTGGGGATCCAGCCCACAACCCTGGCATATGCTCTGACTGGGAATTGAGCCGTGACCCCCTGGTTCATAGGTCAATGATCAACCACTGAGCCACGCCGGCTGGGCTGAGAGACCGAATTTTAAAATTCCTCGCAAATCACTTTTTAAAACAAATAAACATAGAACATAAATTAAAATTTAGAATCACAAAAATCATAGCACTTTAGAACTGGAAAGGACTTAGGAGTTATCAAGAGGAGTTGTTTTCAATCAAGAGTCTATGAATTAGTGTGGATTTTCACAGCCTAATGCAAAATAAGAAAAATATGAGCAATGGAGCAGATTAAAAAAAAACTCAGATTAAATGCATTTGGTTTATTGGTACTTTCTCATTCACAGATTATGTCTCTCTCCCACTTTAAGCTATTTACGAATGATGGTTAGTATGTTTTTAAACATTTATTAATTGGTCTAAATTTAAAAAAATCTGGAAACCCCAGCTCTTGTCTTTTCCCTTAGAACTAAGGCCCAAGGAGACTATAGCTTTGCCCATGGCCAAAAAAAGAAAACATTTTTCAGTTGAGTATCCTTCTGTTATGGTGGGTAATGCAATTGAGTACACATAAAAGGATTACATATGTTTGGTGTGATTGGTGTTCTCCTCAGCATTTTATTTTTATTTTTTAAAGATATATTTTTATTGATTTCAGAGAGGAAGGGAGAGGGAGAGAGAGAGAGAAACATCAATGATGAGAGAGAATCATTGATTGGCTGCCTTCTGCATGCCCCAGGATCAAGCCTGCAACCCGGACAGGTGCCTTGACCAGGAATCCAACTGAGACCTCCTGGTTCATAGGTTAACACTCAACCACTGAGCTGCACTGGCTGGGCTCAACATTTTAAATTCAGAAATGAAACAATCAGTTACCATATTTGTTGTATTATCATCAGAAACAGACTTGCTCTCCGAGACTTGTCTATATTTATATGGTATTACTGTCAGTATTCGGGGAGGTTTTAAGACATGTTAGAGTCTAGAAATGATACGTATGTAATATTATTAACTTTCATATGGAAATAAAGACTGTTTTCTTTTAATTTTTTGTATGCTTCCTGAGTTCAAAGGTGTAAGCACTTAAGAAAAAAGTAAAGTGACTTTGAAATTGGTACTTGCTTTAATTCTAATTTTAACCATCTGAGTACCACCCAACTAAGAAATTCCACTTCTAAGAGGTTTTTATAAGAAAACAATGAGAGATGTGTGCAGCGACGTATGTAAAAAGGTGTTCATTAAAATGTATGCGTTCATGCTGGCGAGGATGTGGAGAAAAAGGAACCCTTCTGCACTGCTGGTGGGAATGCAGACTGGTGCAACCACTGTGGAGAACAGTATGGAGTTTCCTCAAGAAGTTAAAAATGGAACTCCCATTTGACCCAGTAATCCCACTTCTAGGAATATATCCCAAGAAATCAGAAACACCTATCAGAAAGGATATATGCACCCCTGTGTTCATAGCAGCACAGTTTACAATAGCTAAGATTTGGAAACAGCCTATGTGCCCATCAGCAGATGAGTGGATTAAAAAATAGTGGTACATCTATGCAATGGAATACTACGCTGCTCTAAAAAAGAAGGAACTTTTACCATTTGCAACAACATGGATGGAACTAGAGAGCATTATGCTAAGTGAAATAAGCCAGTCAGAGAAAGATAAATATCACATGATCTCACTCATATGTGGGATATAATGATCATCATAATTTGATGAACAAAAATAGATCCAGAGACAAATGGCAGGGGAGGTGGGGCGGGGGAAGGAGCAACCAAAGGGCTTGTATGCATGCATATTAGCATAACCAGTGGACACAGACACTGGGGTGGTGGGGGCTTGCCCAGGGTGGGAATGGTTGCACCGGGGGGTGTGGGGGGGGCAGTATCAATTGGGGAAAAAGGAAACATATGTAAAACTTAAGACAATAAAAAAAATGTTTGTGTTCATAAAAATTTTAAAAAAACATAAAGCCCAACACTAGAGAATTGGTGAAGTACATTTTGAAATAGTCATTTCATGGAGGGCACTTTGGCTATTTAAAACGACTACATTTTTACCTTCTTCTATATACTTGTCTGTAATTTTTAATTTTTATTTACCACAAACATATTATGCTTATGTAACTAAAAAGTTTTAAAATCTGCCTAGCTCAATGCTTTGTCCAAAATAACGTTTCTTGTTTTTTGAATGCTTTTTTCCAATTTGACATTATTGATTCATGTAATTTGATAGCCAATCAAAGATCAGCATATGCACACTCTACATTTTAATTTTTCAAGTTTAGATTTTACATCTTCTGTTCTTACTTAGTTAAGCTTACCATTGATACCTGACACTGAGCTGCTATAGGTAAGCACACAATCCAATGGAAACTGTCATTTTCGTTTTGGACACTGCACTCTCTGGCAAGTTCATATCTGAGGTCTGTACATGCTAATTCCGTATGCAGAGGGATAAGCACAACCATAAACTTGAAGACCTAAAAGACATTTGAAGACATAATTGATCTCCGTATTCATTTTTCCTCTAGACCTGACTTCATCTAAGCTCGGTATACACCAATAATTTAAAATCCAGATATGTGGATTTAGCTTCTCTTGAAATTGTGCACAGCTGGTCACATCGGGCCAGGTCCCTCCACAGGGACAGCTGGCCAATGCAGCTGCAGCAATTTCAGGCCTGCGCTCCACAGTCCGCCACAGGGACAGCACCCATCACTTCCTGTGGTCACCTGAATGAAAAGGCAGATAGCAACTGCCAGTTATGATCACATTTATTATGTGTGCATTTATACAGCATTCACTGCACCCCAGGCACTACCTAAACTCATTGTTTTTTTCTTTCTTTCTTTCTTTCTTTCTTTCTTTCTTTCTTTCTTTCTTTCTTTCTTTCTTTCTTTCTTTCTTTCCATCCATCTTATTTATTGGCGAGGAAACTGAAGCACAATTAGTGTGTGGTGGATCCAGAATTCAAACTCTGAACATCTGACTTCCCAATTCTTGTTCCTAATCACTCAGCTATATCACATCTGAGGGGAGGATATAAAAAATCATACCCAACCACAATGCAAAGTTGTGCCACAGCCCCTTGTCCAAGACACTGTGTTCTGTCTAATTAGAGAAGACTTCACAAAAGAAGTGCCTTTGTAGAGTTTTAAAGATAAAAAGAGTTATTGGTCCAGGCATGTCCAACGCCCTGTGCAAAGGCCTTTTGGAGATCTGAGAGCTGTGCAAACGGACAATGGGCGAGGCTACCTCAGCCGGCAGAAGACAAGCAGGAGGTGAGGTGTGGCAGCTGCGACCCACGACTTGGAGCTTAGATCTGATACCTGAGGAAGGCAGACTGAGCTGGGTGGGTTGGGTAGGGAGGCGATAAGGTCGAAGTCCTGGTTGACCAACCGTGATGTGGGATGAATCGGCATTCTTACAGGAGTCCTGCTGAACTTCATTCATTGCTTTCACAATGTAAGAAAGTCGATGTTGTAACACAGGTGTCCCTACAATACTGGCCTGACTGTTTACTTCTGCTTCAGTCCCTGAGCATATGAGCAAATACTCCAGGCACTATAACGAGCAGAAACTTGAGACAGAGCTTATCTTGTAATGCTGGGTTTTGCATCATATCCAGGGTGTGGTGTTACTTTAGAAGGCAAGTTAAATAATTACGTGTTTACAGATTGAGCAAACAGTGAATATGCCCTGAAAAGGTTTAGGATTTACACGTTGAGACCCACTGAACTAACTTATTCAGCTGGACAGCAGGCTCAGTACCGGGATGTATCAAGTGGTCACAAGTGGTCACAATACATTCAAATACATTTACATATATGTATGCAAATATTCAATATATATATGTGCATTTGTACGTACTTACATTGAACATTTATGTAGCACCTTGTATTTAAGCATACTTATTTACAAAATAGCCCTGATAGGTTTTAACATGTTAAGTGAATCAATCAAAACTAATTCAGGCAAGCTTAGGCCATTGATCCAACCAGTGTGCTTTCTCTTTTTTACATGTGATCTATTAAATATGGTACTTTGTGTGTTGTTGTTATTAATCCTCACCCGATGATATTTTTCCATTGATTTTTACTGAGAGTGGAAGGGAGGGGGAGAGACAGAGAGGGAGAAATGTAGATGTGAGAGAGACACATTGATTGGATCGAGCCTGCAACGGAGGTACATGCCCTTGAATGGAATCGAACCTGGGACCTTCCAGTCCTCAGGCCGATGCTCTTTACACTAAGCCAAACCGGCTGAAGTGAGTACTTTGTGTGTTTAATGTTCCTTAACATATAATTAAGTGACAGAAATTAATGTTAAAAGCATTAGGGCCACCGAAACTGCTTCTTTAGAAAATAAAATGCCAATTAAACTGTTACATTCTTTGTTTTCTTGCTCTATTATTATTTCTCTCTCCAGGAGAGAGACTGGAATTGTGTTTCCTTCTCTGTTCTTAACAGGGCTTGTCAACTACTGTCAGACAGTAAGAGTTTATAAGCATCAGTAATAATCATCTGCAGCCCACACCCCACCTAGTCTCTGTTTCCTTGCTTTATTGCCCTTAGATAATTTCTTTCTTTTCTATTTTTGCATTTTCAAGGACAATGCAAAGCATAGTAGTTATCTGATTTAAGGCTTTTTAAACACATCTGTCATTCTAGCTTGATAACAAACCTAAAGGCAACCTTTCAAGCACCGACTTGTCCTCTCGCTCCTCATTCCGGCTTACACTGTCTTGAAGTGAACGGCTTTGACATGATCTGTGTGTGTTTTTGGCTGCATGTCACTGCTCTCTGCAGAAGTGGCTTTGGGATGCAGGTGTTGGGTTCCTGGGCCTCCTTTGCTGGGATTTTACACACCTCGTTTTCATTGCTACAATAACTGTGCAGACCGGACAGCATCCTTGGCTTCCTGTAGGGGAGTGGAAAGGGGTGCACGTTGGATTGTTCTGTTCCCTTTGACGTAGATGCCATCTGAGCTTGGCCCTCCTTTGCTCTGGTCATTCAGGTGCCCTGGACTTAAGTTTCTGCTAAGACTTTCGGTGCACTTAGAGCTATGCTAGGGGAAGCATGAAATTACTTCCCAAAGATGTGGTCCCTGCCCTCTCAGAACCAGGAAAGGGAAGGCCAGGGTTGGACCAGGAACCCATTCTAGTTGAATGTCAGTGTCCTTCTTTGTGAAGTGTGAGGGTCAGACACGTTTGCCTCTGCCTTCCTTTTTTGCTTGACTATTCTGTGAGCCAGAGAAGACCAAGAACACATATAAACTGCAAATTAAGTAATTTTAAGAATGTGGAAAAATGGGATTCTGGCACCAGCCAAGGGACTGAGATAAAGTTGGAATTAAAGTTGAACCCAGCTCTGCCAATGCCTTGCTCTGTTACCTTTAGTACATTAGTTCTCTCTGAGCCTTAGTTGTTTTATCTTTAAAACTAGTGGCCCGGTGCACAAAATACATGTACTTTAAAAGGGGATTAATTAGAGGAAATATTTTAATATTGCTATTTTCCTGTTCTTTATAATAGAAGTGCCAGAGATGAAAGAAAATTAGTAAAATGTATATGAAAATCTTCCTCCTGTCAGGGTCTGGGGCACACCATGGAACCCAGAATCAAGACTCCACCCACCCACGTGTGCCTCAAAATCGGGCAAGACCCAGACCTGGCCAGCGCCCGCCAATCACAGACTGGGGCTAGATCCAGGACCCAGCCGGTCCCACCCTGTCAAGCCCCGCTGCAGGGACATAGCCTCAAGTCCCCTGACCTGG